>NW_023458557.1:40554878-40580887 GCF_013731165.1 Rhagoletis pomonella
GCGCTAGAGACGTTGCGCGAAAATGGTAACCAAAACAAAGATGTTATAACATTATGTCAACAAGTGGATGAGTTGGAGAATGCGCTAGTGGCGACTGATGTTATCATTTATGGTGTTCCGCAGGTGCCAGAAGAAAATTTGGCTCTCTTGTTCTCACAACTATGCCAGGCGGTTAACTTGCCCCCACTTCCCGTGCGCTCTACCTTTCGTCTGCGCGCGAACAAAAGCAAAAGTAAGAACAGAGGTAGTAACCAGCATTGCCCAATTATCGTCAAACTAAACTCTGCGTTTGATCGCTCACAATTGTTTAAGGCGATTGCTACTTTTTTAAAATCTGGCCGAAATTCTCTGTCTTTTCGTAACATAGGATTGAATACTGACGAGAAGATCTTCGTACATGAATGCCTAATTAGGAAGAATCGTGAGCTTATGCGACTGGCAACTGAGCTAAAAAGACAAAAACGCCTAGTTAGTGCATTCTCTATTCGTAAACAAGTCTACATTAGAAGGTGTGCCGACAGTGAAGCGACTAGAGTGCATGATCGTGAAAGCGTTGATCGCATTGTAGCTGCCATTTGAAACCTGTATACATATATATTATCTTTAGTTTTATTACTTACATAGTATGCATAAGCAGAACGATTTGTTTTATGTGTGTTTTTGTTTCCCTTATTATCTTATGTATTTCTTTTCTATCCCACATGACCAAAACTCCTTGTCTCCCTTTCACATTTACTTAACCTTTGTGACTGCCCTCTTTGTAAGCATCTTAAACAAGTGTATATGCATATGTTTAGCAACTTAAGGCACACTAGCAACGACAATCTAAGAATAGCTCTTAAAGTTACATGCGAACATAATAGTGGGTTTAATGTTTGCCATTTTAACGCTCGAAGTCTAACAGTTGTTAAGCGAGAATATTTGAATTTTATTTTTCAGAATTTAAACGTTGACGTGATTTGCGTAACCGAGACATGGTTTAAGCCGTATGTAACTAACTCCGCATATGCTCTCTGTGATTTTTCACTAATAAGAAATGACAGATCTGCTGGCCAAAGAGGTGGTGGGATAGCGATTTATTATAAGCCTAAGCTCAATTGTAAAATCATCTATAAATCCTACTATCCTGAAGCGGTCGAAAGTATTTTTGTTGAGTTTAGTGATAGCGTCCAAAAGTGTCTGGTTGTCTGTACTTATAATCCCCATAAATCTAATGATATATCGCCGCTTTTCACTAAAATTTCAGAACTGTCCTTGAGCTATGTGAATGTCCTCATTTGTGGTGACTTCAATGTGGATCTCCTCGTTGAAAATGCTAGGTGTAAGTTCTTGCTGAATAGCTTCAACGGCTGTGGCATTACCATAGCGAACAAATATGCACCTCGCTTTGCACCACACTGTAAGCCTAGCATGTTAGATATTTTTGGTGTAAGTGTTGCTAGCGGAATAAATCATGTAGACCAGTTTCCCCTAGCCGGTGTTTCTGATCACGAGCTAATATTTATTTCTCTTAATATTGAATTTTTTAAAAAGGATCCAATTAGCCACTTAACGTTTATGGACTTCAAAAATATCAATGTAGCTGCATTAACTGACGATAGTATCTCACTAGACTGGAATCGCTGCTGGTTCTTTTCTAATATTGATGAAAAATTAACCCACTTCACTTTGCTAGTAAAACATCTGTTTGAAAAACACGTTCCAGTAAGAAGTACACAAATAAATAATTATAAAAAGCCCTGGCTAACGAATGCTATCCTAAATCTTATTAAAGATCGATCTAGGGCCTATAGGTATTGGAAACGAAATCCTACAACTGAGCGCTGGAATAGTTATAAAAATCTCCGAAATAAAGTGGCTAAAGCAGTACGTAATAACAAGAAGAACTACTTGGAAACCAAGCTCAACACTAACTTGTCCCCTAAAGCATTGTGGAAAAATTTAAAAACATTAGCAGTCTGTGCTAAGGACGCGAAAACATGTACGATTGATGCTGATGAAATGAATACTTATTTCATTACTGGTGCTGCCTTGTCAGATCCGTATCCTTTTACTACTAATGAAAGTTTAAATTATAAGCCGGCATACGAATTTTCATTCGATGTAGCTACGGAAGATGACGTCGCAAAATGCGTCTTTGCAATAAAATCAAATGCTACCGGCGTGGATGGAGTCAGTCTACGCTTTCTAAAACTGATTCTGCCTTATGTGCTGCCTACTCTTACACATATTTTCAATTATGCCTTAACCTCCTCTACCTTTCCCAAAGAATGGAAAATTGCAAATATTATTCCGATCCCTAAAAACAACTCAGCTGACTCTCCAAGGGACTTTAGACCCATTAGCATTTTACCAGCTCTAGCGAAAGTTTTCGAAAAATTAATTTCCACCCAAATAATTCACCACCTTGATAAGTACAGTCTCTTGAGCGAGTTCCAATCTGGTTTTCGATCCAACCACAGTTGTTCTACTGCCTTGTTAAAAGTTATGGAAGACATTCGTCCTGCTTTTGATAATAAGTTACTTACTATGTTTGTGCTCTTAGATTTTTCTAAAGCTTTTGATATGGTTAGACATGACATTCTTCTGTTAAAGCTGCAACATTATTTTGGTTTTAATTCAACGTCACTCAAATTAATGAGCAACTATCTCTCAAACAGATACGAACAAGTCCAATGCGGAGACATCTTTTCTTGTCGCAAAAAAAAAACTTCTGGAGTACCTCAAGGCTCGATTCTAGGTCCCATTCTTTTTAGTGTTTTCATAAACGATATTGTTTTCTGTTGCCAAAACTCATGTATTCATTTATATGCTGATGACACACAGATTTATTTCTCGCGTCCCATCGGTCTAGGTGAAGATTTAGTTTTTAGGTTAAATGAAGATCTTGGTAGGATAGTAAAGTGGGCCAAAACGAACGGTCTCAGTTTAAACGCTGCCAAAACGCAGGTACTGCCTGTATCGTTTGATCCTCTTGATTGAAGAAGTTTGCCGTCATTAATGCTGGGCAATACGGAGTTGAATTTCCAATCCGTTGTAACGAATCTTGGTTTTAAAATGAATACACATTTAACTTGCACAGATCACATTAGCTATTGTATATCCAAGATATATTTGATTCTAAGGAATTTATGGCAAACGTGTAACTGCCTACCAACTAACATAAAACTTAAATTGGTACGGTCTCTTATTGTCCCCAACATTTCGTATTTCGAAATGGTTTATTTTAATCTGGACAGTGAATCCAAGAACAAATTAAATATGGCCTTAAATAATACAGCCAGATTTATTTACGGTAAAAGAAAGTATGACCACATTTCAGAGTTCACAAAAAGCATCTTAGGCTCGAACTTGGAGAGCTATCTGAAGATTCGTAACATCTTATTTTTGTATAAGTTAATTAGATACCGACAACCATGCTATCTTTACCGAAAACTGAACCTGGTTCAATCGTCTCGCACCCATAATTTTATTGTACCTAGGTATAAAACTTTAACAGCGTCTAGATTGTTTTTTGTTAGTGTTGTCAGAATCTGGAACTCCTTACCAACCTCAATTAAATGTATAACAATGTTTGGATGCTTCAAAGCGGCAGTTACAAGTCTTTTTAAGTAAAATCCTTCTACCTTCCCTAAAACTCCTCTCCTAAAATATTATCTTTATCTATTATATATATATATATATATGCTTTTTTTTTGCACAACTATTACTTATAATTAAATATTGTTGTTACCATCACAATATTTTTCTGTACTTTATCTAATTAGATTTTAGTTGAAGTTAATTTTGTAATTTTTTTTGGATTATTTGTACATTGAAAAGACCTCGCGTTTTACTGTACTCAAGAAGTTGATAAATTGAATTGAATTGAATTTCCCTTTGAGTAATTACCGTAGTTTCTTGATTGATAATCGAAATGGACTGTATGCGATTTTGAGTGGTTCGATGAAAGAAACGAAAAATGTAGCATATTACTCTCAAGGCTTTTGACCAGGATGAGAAACGGTTTAAGAGATCAGGTTCATCTTCTAGCGTATGAAGAGCTCCAACTTTTCGTTCTTCAAGTGGAGCCACGTTTTGACGAAATGATGTTGGCCATTGATCGGAAGGTTTCTTGAGCCAGACCGGTCCCTGCCACCAAAGGGATTGTTGAATAAGTCAGCAGCATTATGTTGGGTTGATACGTGTCTCCATTTGATGTTTCCAACGTTTGTGATGATTTGAGAGGTGCGGTTAGCTACATATACCTTCCATCCGCATGGAGGTTTTTCCAGCCACGAGAGAACTATGGACGAATCCGACCATAAGAATATTTCTGTTTCCCCTAGAGGAAGTTGATTTATAACGTTTTTGATACATTTGGACAGCAGCACTGCACCGCAAAGTTCCAGACGTGGAAGGCTTACTGTTTGTAATGGTGCGACTTTAGTCTTAGAGAAAAGTAGGTGAGATGCGATAGTATTGTCGGTCTGAGTTCTTATGTAGATGGATGCGCAGAATGCCTTCTCCGACGCATCACAGAAGCCATGAATTTGAACTATTTGATTTGGTGAAAATTGCGTCCATCTGGGTATTTGGATTTGCTCGATACTGGAAAGATCCGAAATGAATTGGTTCCACTTTTGCAGTGAAAGTGGTTTAACGCATTCGTCCCACGCAGTGCCATCCAACCATATCTGCTGCAAGAGTATTTTTGCCTGAATAATAATAGGCGCTAGCCACCCTGCGGGGTCAAAAAGTTTCGAAGCCGAGGATAAAATTTGTCGCTTAGTAGCACTTGTAGATGGTTCGATGGGCTCGGTTGAAGAAGAGAATGCATCGTTTAAGGCGTTCCAACGAATGCCAAGAGTTTTGGTAGAGCTAGAGGAATCAAGTTTGAGAAAATTGGAATCGAGCAAATCTTCGGTCGGGATGTGTTTGAGCAGGTCGGGGTGATTAGCTGTTATTTTTTTCACAGGCAGACCGGCTGAGAGCAGACATTGGATAATTTGGGATTGTGCGGTAAGACAAGTAGGAATATCGTTCCCGCCAGTCAATATGTCATCGACATAAGTTTCTTCGGTTAGAATTCTCTTGGCTAAAGGGAAAGAATCTTTGGCGTCGGTTCCCAACTGGTGTAAGGTACGGATGGCTAAATATGGCGCACAATTTTGTCCGAATGTTACGGTTTTAAGCGCGAAATCTCTAAGTTGGGTCTCGTTTTCTCTACGGAAGAGAATTCGTTGAAACTGTTGATCGTCTTCATGCAACAGAATTTGGCGGTACATTTTATGGATGTCGCCGTTAAAGACGTATCTATACAAACGCCAATTTAGGATAACGATCATAAGGTCCGTTTGCAAAGTGGGACCGATATGCAAAATATCATTTAGAGAAGCTCCGGACGCTGATGGTTTGGAAGCATTAAATACCACGCGAACTTTGGTGGATTTGCTGTCGGGTTTGATGACGGAGTGATGGGGTAGATAGTAGGAGTGGTAATTATCATTTTGGTAAATTTCATCAGAAGTGATAGGTTTCATGTGGTCCATTGTCAGATATTCGTCTAAGACCCGATTATACTCCTTCTTGAGATCGGGTTTCTTATTGAGCATGTTCTCCATTCGGATCGCTTGCTTCATCGCTTGTGCACGAGACGGGCCTAGAGACAGCTTAGACGGAAAAACAGGTTTAAAACGTAGACGGACTACATATCGTCCATCACTCTGCCGATAGGTGGTGTCTTGAAACAGCTTTTCGCAATACGCATCCGCTGCTGAAGCAGGATGTGATTCAGCAATCTCCTCTACTTCCCAGAACCGCTTAAGTTGAGAATCAAGACTTTCGCTCAAATCCTCTGCAACATGAGTGTGAAAAGTTGAGCAGTTTATTGCTTGTAATGGTCTGCTCAAGTACCATCCAAAAATTGTATTTTGCGCAAGAAGGCTGCCAATAACATTGTGTTGGACTCCTTCGAGAAGAATTTCAGGTATTAGGTCGCAACCTATTACCAAGTCGATCTGAGCGGGAGTATAGAAGTGTGGGTCAGCGAGGTCCAGACCTTTTATATCTGAAAGTGGGGGTTTTTTGTTTTGGGAAGTGGGTAAGAAGCTAGTCAATTTGTGGAGAACAATAGCCTTGGTATCGATGCGAATGTCATGACGTTTGGCTACGAGACGAATGTTGCAGACCCGTGTTGCGTTTTCCACAATCTTTCCACCCATGCCGGTAACTGAAAAATTTTCTCGATTAGTTGGGAGTCTTAGATGATTTTGAACCCTTTCCGCGATGAAAGTTTTTTGAGAGCCTTGATCTATTAATGCTCTTAACGGGAAAAGTTGGCCCAAATGCTCGATGTGTACTTGGGCTGTGGGAAGCAATGTCTTTTCGTTGTTGGTTGAAAAGTTGGCTTGGATATGAGAATCACTGTCGGTCGAAGAAATAGATGCCTCCTCGCAGGAAACCTTTCCTTCAGTGATGTCGAAAATTGGATGTCGGGTTTGACTGGAGGTAGGTGCAGTTGATTGGGTATGCAACAAGGTTGTTGCATTCGGATTTGTTTTAGATTTCTATTCCGTAATGGTGCTTCGGGAATCGGGTTGGGGGTGGAGGGGGGATGTAACATTGTATGATGATTTTTTTTGCAATGATAACATCGGAAGACACTTGAACAACTGCTCAGAATGTGATTGTAAGCTAAGCAATTAGAACAATAGCCGTTTTGTTTGACGAACTTGGTTCGCTCAGGGATATTTAGTTTACGAAATTCAGGGCAAGATTTCAATGCATGATTCTCGTGGCATAGTTTGCATTTGAACGAAATTTGTTCTTGGGAGTGATACGATTGAATCTTCGGTGAGGTTTTTTGAGGAAGAGAACTCCGTGCTTTGGTAGATTTGTAATTATGCAAACGCTCAACCACTTCGTACCGACTGGTCAGGAACTCATCCATTTGGGACCAGTTGGGTAAGTCCTTCCTGGATTTGAGGGATTGCTCCCAGAGGGAGAGGGTTTCCTCTGGAAGTTTGGTGGAGCAAAGATAGATAAGAGTAGGGTCCCAGTCGGAAACGGAAACACCTTGCGCTTTCAGGCACGAAAGGCAATTATTAATAGTGCTTTGGATTTTCTGAATGCCTTCGCTGTTTTCAGATAAAACGGGAGAAATGTTAAAAAGAGTCTTCAACTGTTTGTCGATTAAAATTCTTTTGTTTTTGAAACGGGCTCTTAAAGCTTCCCATGCTGGAGAAAAGTTTTCATCGCACAAGGTATAATGTTTAACTATGGCGCCAGCTTTGCCCTTAGTTTTGTTTCGCAAATGGTAAAGTTTCTGAGCGGGTGTTAACTTGGGGTGGTTGAGATATACGGCCGTGAACATATCACGGAAAGATGGCCAGTCCTCGTAGCTACCGTAGAATGTCTGGGTATCGAATTATCGATGAAAGCCATCGACTGGCGGGAAGTGGAACTTTTGTCGGTTGGGCTGCCCTGGAAAAGCTTGAGTTGATCTAGGATATGGGATTTGCAAATATAAAAACTATCAGTGCACAGTTGAAATTTGGCATGGGCCTCCTCCTTAAACTCGGCAGAAATTGAAGTCTCTTCAGCAAGGCAGACTTTTTCATAGGATAGTTTCAACATGTCCCAACGGGAATTAAGGTCTTGCAACTTTACATCGAGTAAAGAATCGGTATGATCTTCCGGATCTTCTTTTTCGAAGTTGGTGCAGAAATTCACCACATTGTTAGAATCGAAGATAAACTTCGACATTAATGCGGGAGCTACCGACATACTGGATCTTGATTACGGCTATTAAAATAGAGATTGTGAAGAGATACCTTCTTTACATTTACAGCCAAAGAATTCCGCAACTTTCGAGAAACCGGTTAACATTCAACACAATAGTCGTACAAGATGAGTTTCTTCGCAAAGGACCAAATCCCGACACATCGACGCCGATGTGTTTACAAAAAAATTACGGGAAAGTATGTAACAATTCGATTTTCTTCCCATAAGCACTTTTATTTCTCAATGGGCTGCTTAGCCTTGGTGGTTTATAGGGAATACACACGAGCCGTTTCACGCATACACTTTTTAATGGAAATGGTAATCAATTCAAATACTTTTATTTGAAAATGGCATAAAACATCAGATAAATTTTATTGTTACACCAATGTGCTCTCGTATATGTACATGCGTATGCGCATAGGTATGTACATATGTCCACGAATTAAAATGTCACTAAACCAATTGTAGGTTTTATGTTTATTTGGGTTTTTATACTGGGGTGATTGGTATAGAACGGTAAGGGATTAGCACAAACTTTGGGAAAATTATGGAGGGTTAGAATATATCAGCCGCAAGCTGAGATTTTTATTTGCCTGAATAATTCTGTACCTATCGGGTGCAACTCACGAGTTCTTGTAGGATTTCCTACTGGGCTAGCACACTTGTCGACTGAGTTGCACACATATATGCGTATGTACGTATGTATGGAAGTTAGATAACCATCGAGTGAAAATTATATGCAAAGTAGCGAGTAGAACTATGTATGTACATATATAACTGCGTATATATATTTTAAGAAACCGTTTTTCGGTAACGGTGACTATTTTACTGAAATGTACAGTTGATATATGCAATTTTAGGAAAATTTTGTGGTGTATATTTATATGTATATGAATGTTTCCTGGGTATAAATGTACATACATATGTAAGATTTGCATGCAACTTACTCCTTTTTCTGGGTACTTCTCATTTTTATGGGTTTCGAAAATCCCGCGGTGGGCGCTTGTTGCTTTGTAGCCGTTCAACGGTGGGCGCCTGCTGACTTGGCGTGGATGGAAACGGATTCCGCGTTGGGCGCAACGCACGAGATGGTGTGAAACAAACGGATCCCGCGTAGGGCTCCAATCGCCAAAGTGTATGGAACTCGGTGCCGCAAGCACTTCCCGAAACGAAATTGCAAGGCTTTTCGCAATTGGGCCTTTTCACGACACTTTTAGCTGCGCAACAAACACTTGGTTCTAAATTAAACTTGCCGTGATTTTTAGGCTAAGCACTTAGCACAATTTTAAAGTCACTAGCACTTAAATCGTGTTTTAAATTCCCGCGTTGCAGCGATTAAAAATTTAGTTCGCTGTTTTTTGCTGCTGCCGATTCGTGATAAATTTGAAAGTTAATTGTGGGAAGATGAGAGAGATGTAAGAAAATGACAGCTGCCGTTCAGTGTTGAGCAGCGTAATTTCTATTGTCGGAATAGTTGCGTTGCCACTGTTTCAAATTTGGCTCGCAAGGACCATGTTAAATTATTACGAGAATGCGATGTAGGTTTTCAAAGTAAGGTTTTAGTTCAAATTTTAGCTTATCAACTAATTAACAAGGATGATGAATTCATTTCTTATTTAATGCAAATGCGAAGTGTGTATATGAAATATGAAAAGATGTTTGAAAAGCAATTATCGTCGTTTGTAGTGACAAAGTGTATCGCAAATTAAAGTTACAATTGCAATGGGATATGAAAATATAATATTATACTGATAAATTTTTGATGTTACGCTTGCTGGTGGAATCCCGCGTAGATGTATAGTATATAGATGTTCACAATAGGGGTATTCTCTGAGTCTTGCAAAGCCCTTGCATGGTGCACAGATTGCACGGATTGCACGGTTAAAACCGGTTTTCGTATGGGACAGCTTTGCAAACCGTGCAATCCGTGCACCGTGCAAGGGCTTTGCAAGACTCAGAGAATACCCCTAATATTTGATGAGGTACAAAATAAACGGCTTCTGGATGTCCACTGGTCGTAAGTCGATGTAGAAAAGAGAGCGATGGAACGGTCGCAATCCCCTTTTATAGGCAACACTGGAAGGGGATTCCAGTGCGCCTATGGGAAGTGATTCCCTTGTAATTTGCGGACTTCCAACTACCGCAGGGATGCATGTAGTGGAAGCCGCAGGGATGTAATTAGGGATTTACGGGATGAGAAGATGACATACGGGATAGTTATGTTAAGGGAGCGCAAGTCCCTTCAACAATTGCAAACAACAGGCGCGCCTAGAAATGGTGTTGGACTATGCTCCGTAGTTACATTGAAAAAATTCCTGTAAAGCAGTGTTGCCACTTTGTGAGTAATTCCTCAAAGCGTGAGGAATTTCGGGTGCGTTTGAGTATCTTTTGAGGATTTTTATTTTGAGGAATTTTCTCTAGATATAATAATTGGCAGATAACAAAAGCAACCATGTTTTACACAAGAGAATTGTTAAATAGCTCTGCAAATTAAAAAAAAAAGCCCTCAACGGCTTGTCAAACCTTCAAACACCCCCATACACAACAAATAGGAAGGGGATATTTCGGTGGGTTTGTCAAGCCCGTTGTGTGGTGTTTTTCGCTCTTAAGCACATCAGCTTTTGCTGCTAAATATTCAAAATGTTATCGATAATTTTTTTCATTCCATCGTTATATTTTCATTTTGAATCTTGTAAAATCGCGGTAACGAATGGAGAGAACACGCATTGTTCGATCATAAGGATATTCATATTGATTCTTCATTAGATCCAGAAAATTATAGGAAAACAGTTTTTGAATTAAAAGATTCTTCAGGTTCATATAAGTTTCCCAATAAAAAAATATATATTTTCTAATGCTTCATTCAGTAGAACGTATATTTAGTAGTTTAGAAATGTGTAGGACTGACTTGGGGACCAGATTGAGCACTGATATAGTTCCAGCAATATTATATACAAACCAAGGCATAAAAAACAACGGTGATACTTTGTTTGAACTACAAGAACAAATGTACCAATTGAATTGGAGAATGTAGTTAATTTTTAAACTAAGTACTTGTAAAGAGTATGCAGTACACAATACTCATATCTCTAAAAAAAAAATGTTGAGTAATTTGTTCGGATTTTGAGGATTTTTCATTTGTTTTTGAGGAATTTGGTAATTTTCTGTGTCAACACTGCTGTAAAGAAACATAATAAAGAAACCTTATAAACCGTAAAAAATGATAATTGTGTAAACTTTGGAAATCAACTGTCGAAATTTGGATGGAAACTCGTTTACACATTTCTGATAAATTTCTACAACGATATCACTGAATAATCTTGATAATCTGAAGCCAATGTAACTCTGTCGCAAGTGTAAACGAAAAGAGAGTATAGGGCGATCATGTAACAGAGCTCTTGAATTTATAAGAATATCTGCTTGATAAAGTTATCGCTTCCCAGCAAGAACGACGTGAAACGATTATGCGTTAGATTTCTCCAGGAGCCCTGTGAAAATTGATGGAAAGTACTTGAATTTTTCACAGAAACTGTTTGTAGTACTAGACGTATATAAGGCATTAGTTAACAGATAGGGTTCTTACTGGGGTTAGATCAGAGATGGGCAAACTCACCCTATCGCACACATGCGCTTGTATGCGTAGCAGCGAAGTCTTACTCATCGGCCAGTGCTCGGATAATACCACATTCGTGGAAGAGATTCCAATTTTCTTTTCTAATTACATTTCTACTACATCTACCACCGTAAGCTAAAAAAACTATCAAATCCTAAAACTTCTTGTTAATTTGCTCATTCTTCCATCCCTAACTTTCTGTTTATTTTATGCGAATCAAGGCGAATTAATATAAGGTGTACAAAAACAAAAAATTTACATGTATTTTATTTTTGCTTTGGCGGCATAAACTGTCAAAATCTGTAATAGTGTGTGTAGAAATTCAAACAAAATTTTTCAATTTGATATCAGAAGCCGTGGGGCGAAACACATACACAAAATCAGCTGAGCTAGTAACACCACCTTATATAAATTCGCCTTGATGCGAATGCACTAATTTCAAATTATTTGGCCTCTAAAATGTCAAATCCTTTCTATTTCTTTTAATAAAAATTTTAAATTGTCAAAATCTATTTGCATGTTAAACCTTTTTTCATACGAAGGACGCTATAGAAAGTCAGTTTTTGGTACGTTCGCCTAACTAAGGATCCCAAACGCTGAATACTGGGCCTTGCAAAGGCTGGATCTATGCCTCTGGTTGTAAACAAATTGACCCAGAAAGAAAGTTCCAGCAATTTTAATTTTTTTATTTAAAATTATCTTGGTAAAATTTTTGTTTGTATTCCACCTGGCCCAATTTGATCTTAAAAAAAATCGTGAATAACTTTTTGAGCTTTAGAGACCAGAAGCAACATCAAAATACACGTACATGTTGTTTTTGCTCTAATACTACTATAATAATAATAGATTGGCGCTTACACATATGTTAATGTTTGGCCGAGCTTCTCCTCAAATTTGTGGCGTGCGCCTTGATGTTGTCACACAAAGTGGAGGGACCTACAATTTTACGCCGACTCCGAACGGCGATTGTATTTTTATGAGAAGCTGTTTTTCATGGCAGAAATTCACTCGGAGGTTTGCCATTGCCTGCCGAGGGACGACCGCTATTAAGAAAAAACCTTTTTTCTATATTTTTTGCGGTGTTGCTTTGATCAGAGCTTGAACTCAATGGGTAATGGACCATCGAATGTGCTGGCTGAACTTATGATCACCATAGGCTATAAGGCTACCTAATGGGACTTTTGCAGGTAGAGAACAGGAAAGGGTACTCGCCCTGCTGTCGGCCCACTTTCCGGACACCATCTCCACCGCTGGGGAAGCTATGTTCCGTGCGTACAGGCCATTCTCACCGGACTGGAAGCTGGCTAAAAGCCTTATAAACCGGCAAACAGTGCGGTGGGCTTTGGACTCCTTCGAACGGTACACGGCCCCTGGGGTGGATGGTATATGTCCAATGTTGCTGAAGTAGGGCGGAGAGTCTTACTCCAACATCTTGTGGATGTTATGAGGGACAGTCTAGCGCTGGCCCACATTCCCAAGGTGTGGCAAAGGGCCAGGGTCATCTTTATCCCGCAGGTAGGTAAGAGAGATTACTCTCTTGCCAAGTCATTCAGGCCGATAAGTCTCACATCCTTTATGTTAAAGGCAATGGAGAAAATTATTAACCATGACATCAGGTTTAACACTCTGAAACAAACCCCTCTGAATTCCAACCAGCACGCGTACAGGGTGGGTAGATCCACGGACACTGCGCTCTATGCCTTAACGGAGGAAATACAAGGGGCCTTTGAGTGTGATGAGGTGGTGCTCTATGCCTTCCTCGATATCGAGGGGGCCTTTGATAATGCCTCCCATTCGAGAGTTGACAGAGCTCTTGAGAAACATAACGTTCAGCCAACCATCCGGCGTTGGATAGCAAGGTTACTGCAGACCAGGATCGAAACTGAAGTCGGGACAGTGTCGTCCAAATACAAACAACAAAAGGGTGCCCTCAGATGGATGTACACCATGATAGTGAGACTTACGGTGCGGTGGCTTGGTATTCCAGGACTACTTTAGTAACGGTGAGGCAGACACTCTCTAAGCTTCAACGTATGGCATGTGTTTGCATAACGGGAGCAATGCGCACATGCCCGACGGCAGCGCTGGAGGTAATGCTGGAACTCGAGCCCCTGCACCTCTTAGTTTAACAGGTCGCAAAACGAACGCTCCTTAACACACTGACGGCTCCAAAATACCTGCGGGAATTGGAGCAGGCGTGTACGGCCCCACACTGAAGCTTTCGGTGCCCCTGGGAACCTTCCCAAGCATCTTTCAAGCGGAGGTCTATGCCATCAGTATGTGCGCAGAGATCAACATGAGTAGGAACTATAGGAATGAAAGGATACTTATACTAAGTGATAGTCAGTCGGCACTTATGGCTCTCTCAGCATTCGAGATCAAGTCCTCCTTGGTTTTGAAGTGTGTCGAGAGGCTTAATGCTCTTGAGGAGGTTAATGATATCCAACTAATGTGGGTACCTGGGCACGTGGTGGTTGCAGGAAATGAGGAGGCTGATCACCTGGCCAGATTAGCCGCTTCCACGACCCCGATAGGACCTGAGCCCTTTCTGGCAGTGGGACCCAGTACCATAAAGGATATGCTCAGAAGGGACAATTGCAAACTGAGGGAATTGCATTAGCGTGACACCATGGGTCAATGTCAGGCGAAAAGCTTACTAGGAGGTTACAATCTGACAAGATACAGGCTACTCATGAATTTTCCAAAGGACAAATTGAGGGTTATTACAGGATTTTTGACTGGCCACTGTAGGCTAAGAGGGCACATGTACAAACTAGGTATCTGGTCCAGCGACCTGTGTCGCTTCTGCGATGCCACCAGGGAAACTCCCCTGCACCTTCTTGCAGAGTGTGAGGCCGTTGCGCGCAGGAGGTATAGGAGCATAGGGCATGCCTGGCCAAGAGAGGAGCACATACACTCACTGTCCCCGGGGTCTATTATGAAGTTTTTAGACACTCTGGGGCTGGATGAGGAGTTGTGATGAGCTAGGGGCACAATTGACCCACCGGTCGCAGTGCTTTACCCAACTAACTATCTATCTATCTATGACCACCATAACCTTCGGAGTCTCCAAGTAAATGCGTGTCCTGAGTTTATATGGTAGCCATTCATAGCAATTACTATTGTATGTGTGTATGATTCATATTTGTGACATTCTATACTTTCATGTTGAGTATTTTTGAGCAGCTCCTGGTAATGGGCGCTCAAACTTGGGTGTGCTTAATGAGCTCTCTGGGCGGATGCGCTGGCAGGCTTTGGAGTATCTATAACTATGCAAACCATGTTTTGTTTTGGAACAAAATACTGGACTTAAATATATTCGGAAATTTAGAATTTTCCTTGATAAATTTATAAAATTCACGGTTTTCATAAAAATATAATCTTACAATGGATATTTTATTGATTTTAAACATACATTTATGAAAACTCCATTCAATGTTGTAATTACGATATGAGTTTCCAGTTTAAAGAAGCATAAGCAATAATTACGTACTTTACTATTGATATTATTCTTACTTAAGCATTGATATTATATTTAACCTGCATTTTCTTCATAAATAACACAATTATATATATTTTATCCTCGAAAAGAACTTTTCCTAATCATGAGGCGAAATTCCCCAGTCAGTATTGCCGTGCGCGAAAAAACGAAAGTGCTGCACATAACCTAAAAGTACTCCTCGGGGACCAATTGGTGAAAAACTGCGAAAAGGCTTATTACTGTATATACTGTGCTGTCAACAGCAACTGATTTGGTTTGCTTTGCCGAAGTACCAGCGAAGCATCAGTCAATCGTCAATTATCGTAGACGTACGAAGACGATGATAGTATACATGTTTCGACGTCGCATATTTTGCATTTTGAAGTCCAATTACATGTGTTTGGAAAATCAAAAAATACCCATCTCTGATTTGGATGAATTCCACTAATATCAGTTTAAATATTAGCATGGCATTTGAATTTAAATATAGAAATTTACATTTGGCACATTTTAACACATGATATCATCGGTAACAAAAACCGCGAAGTCTGCTCTGCCTTTTCCAAATTGGATAAGGAAGCAAAGCGAATGGGTCTGGTGGTAAACGAGGACAAGACGAAGTATCTCCTGTCAACTAACAAACAGTCAGCACATTCGCGCATTGGCACACTGTTGACAGTTATAGTTTCGAGAAAGTAGGGAATTTTGTTTACTTGGGAATCAGCATTAACACCGATAATAATGTCAGCATGGAAATCCAACGCAGAATCACTCTTGCCAGCAAGTGCTACTTTAGACTGAGTATTCAATTCAGGAGTAAAGTCTTCTCTCGACGTACGAAAACCACACTCTATAAGTCACTCATCATGCCCGTGCTGTTATATGGCGCAGAAGCATGGACAATGGCAACATCCGATGAGTCGGCTCTTGGAGTATTCGAGAGAAAGATTTTGCGGAAGATTTACGGGCCTTTACACGTTGGGGACGGCGAGCTCCGCAGACGATGGAACGATGAGCTGTATGAGCTTTACAACGATATGGACATAATGCAGCGAATTAAAATACAGCGGTTCCGCTGGCTTGGTCATGTCGTTCGAATGGACACCGACGCTCCAGCTCTGAAAGTATTCAACACGGAACCCGCTGGTGGTAACAGAGGAAGAGGGAGGCCTCCACTGAGATGGAAAGACCAGGTGGAGAAGAACTTGGCTTCACTTTTCATTTCCAATTGGCGCCAGTTGGCACAGAAAAGAAACTACTGGCGAGCTTTGTTGAACTCGGCCAAAATCGCTTAGGCGGTTACAGCGTTAGTAAAAAGAAGAAGAAGAATTGAAATTTCAAATTGCGTTTGGTCGAAGGCGGAAATTTAAAGCAGCATCAGGTACCCACGGATTTTCAAGGAGCTCATAATTCTCGTTATCGCTTAGTTTACGGCGACAAAATTGTGAAACATCATTAAGCGGAACCTGCAAGAACGTAGATATATAAATTCGGTCGCAGAGAATTTAAAACTTGATTTTCGGGACGCAGGGGGTTGTGAAATTACCGGCATCTTGAGAACAATTGGGGTCAACATTTCTTTAACACGTTCGGTACCAGGAGTCACATATATGTGTCAGCTGGGTTTTCACGTGGGACCACCGACTCAAATGTGTGACGCCGGTCTTACTTAATTAAATTATACCTCCATTTACCGCCGTCTGCGATAGCGGGTTGTTCGATATAGTATGGTCTATAAGAAGGTCTGGCACGCGTTTGTGACAAGTGGTCTCGGGATTACAGCTACCTGTAAAGTATGAGGTTATGTTTATTTATAGTGCACGTATGAAAGTCTTTACCGACTTTAAGAGAGAAAATATTAGCTTCATAGTGATATAAATACACAGAGGATGGTAAGTACATATATTTAGGCTTGTTTGAACATAATAAATTTGAACTTAAAGGCCAAGTATTGAGCCCTGTTTCAGAGAATTTTACGCCCAAAACAAGCCATAATGCTACTGTGTTTTCACCTAGACTTAGTTTTATGTTAGCTTTGTATTCTTGAATAAAACTGAGTTAGATAAAACCCTGAAGTTTAGCCTATCACATAATGTGACCCTTGTCTATACCGAAAAATATCTCTATAGACTAGTGTCACAAATATGTTTCAGGCTTAAAACAATTAATTTTATTATGAATTTGAGTTTCTGAGATACCCAATGACAACCAAAACCCACAACACTAGACAAAAACAAATAAAATTCTTCCTGGTCTGTGATGACGCACTGCTTAAATAGGCTTGGTAGCGAACGTGTTAAACTTTTGGAAGCGACCATTTTTGGGCCTTAATCAAACTATGCCTAATTGTTAGTATTCATACATGCTAGTAAAATTCCACTAAGATTTTCTCTATCTCATCATTACATACTGGGAACTGTGGGACTCGGTAACTTATAGCCCATTTTCACCAAGAGCTTAACTGCAGTTAAGAGCTCAGGTAAATCCAAAGAATGTTAACATGGGATGATCAGCAAAGTGTATTTCTTACTTTTTGGTTTCGAATGCTTTTACTTAATATGAGCAATTTCTTCTTTATTGGAATCTCCTTTTCCCATAGGCATTAACTGCAGTTAAGGCTTGGTGAAAATGAACTCTTACTCTGGAATCAGGTGCACCCAGGTCCCCAGCGTCGGAGCGTCTTGATTTTTTCCGTACTTGACACTCGTCAGGTGAATTCACTGAAATTTGTGCTAATTCGGCAGCCGAAGGTGCAGAAGTTTTCAGTTTAAAATAGTTCGTTATTTTTACAGAATGCATTCGGAACGTAGACTTTTTTTGTTCTGGTCATTCAGCGACATTGAAAATACACTTTTTCTCCCAAATAGATCAATTAATTTTATCTCAAAATATGGATCAGTAACACCGCGTTCACGTTGAAACTCTAAATGATACTAAACATGCAAAGTCTTAAAAGATGCAATTTGAGTCCAATTACTTCTACTCTTTCGAAAGCTTCGAAAACCTTAAAATGTAAACCAAAATATGCATATCGTCGTTTAAAGTGCAAAACCGCGTATCAGCAAAATGAAAAACCGTGTATGTGAAGTTGTAGAAATTATTTTCTAGCGTAAAAAAACTTATATTTCAAAATGGTTCTCTTTTTTATAAAGCAATCGCATTTCTGGCTAGTATATTTCAGAACGAATGGATAAGGATTGAGCCAAGGGCTTGTGTGAGCAAATCCAATTTTTGGCAGCCAATGTCAGTTACGCGGTTTTGCAGAATGACGATACGCGGTTTTGTACTTTAAACGACGATATAGTATATATGTAGTACTTTTACGAATTATGTTAGTTCCGAGGCGAATTCATACAAGGTGGTGTTACCAGAGCATCTAGACGGAGAGCTCATGACCAAATTACCCATCATTCTTCAGATCGATTGAAAGTTTTTGTGAGCTTAGCTTTTTAATATGTATATAAATCGATATCTGAAGGGTCTTATTAATCAAAACCACTTAAAGGATCGATCAATTTCGTGTCCACAATATAAGCACTGAACGATAGTTAATAAAGAAATGGTTAATATGTTGTCCGGAGAAGAAATGGCGTCGATATCTACTGTCGTTTCTTAATATCCACAGGAGCAAGTAGAAGTAGGGGAGTCCGCAATCTAAATATATATGTACATATGAAGGGTTAGTTAATCGTCTCGCCTAATAGTTAAAGAACTACACTATAATTGTTTGGATGCCGCAATACAAATATGTACATATAAAGGGTTAGTTAATGGACTTTAAACATAGGATTCACAAGGGAAACGAATTATACTTCGTCATATAAATTTACAGCCAAGCTTGCTTTTGTATTTAATCGTCGCCGATTCAAAATTATTGTAGCGTTCGCAATAACAATAAATAAGTCTCAAGGTTTAACCCTAGCAAGAGGATTGCTTTACGCATAGCGTATTGAGTAGAGTACGATCTAGCCCAAATACCAAATGAAAGTTAACTACCAAAAACAATGCATGTGGTTTTTAGAATAAAGAAATATGCAGATTTTTTAGACCACGGAGCACCCCTTTTTACTAGTTTTCGTTATACATACACTACTTTTGAACACGTTTTGATTTGATCTAAATACGTTTTTATTTGATATTACTATTTTTCTCCTCAGTGTATGCTCAAATATGTGTATATGAATACGAACATTTTTAAACGATAATCAAATAAAAAATATTTGCTTTTACTATGCTGCTGAAGTCTAGAAAAAAAGAAGTCTGATGAAGAGATGTGGTGATCTCCGAAATAACTGCTATAACTTCTACCGCTTAGACCTTGTTGCTTTTTCAATTTTTCCTAATAAACAATCGTGGTATAAAGCTCAATAAAAATATTAACAATAAAATGTTAATGAGCCACAATAACATTGACAAATACATAGTTTAGGAAGAGCCCAAGAATGATAGAATACAAGATTGCGCCAATCGAGCTGAGAGCAACTGGTCGTGGCGTCAAAATATACCAGAATGAGAGAGCAAGACGAACTCGACAAGAAAAAGAAAAAGCATCGAACAAAAGGCAGTATTGCCAAGTTTTGAATTGGAAAAAGCACCAAATTTTTATTGGTGTATTTTATGGACTTTATATGAATACATAATTTTATTGTAAGGATGCCGATTCAAATTAATAAAAATCAATGTTTCTTGCATAATTCGATTTCTTCTGTCATGATTGAAGGTGCTGCACATATTTCGTTGTCGCTTATGATTGTCACTGTGCCATGATTTTTGTAAAATTAGTTAGCATACTTACGATTGCTATACATTTTTCTTCCATTTCTTAAGATTTTCTAATTTGAGTCTTCAAACTGAAAACAAAAGCACCAAAAACGCACCAAGCACAAAACTAAAAATTTTCGCGTTTTGAATACCCACTAAATTTGGTGCGAAAAGCATCAAGTTGGCAATATTGAATGTAAACAAAAGTATATTATGACGTCAGCGATTGGGTGGATGCTGTCAAATCGACGAAGAGAGGGTTAGCGGTCCGCGAATGGCGCGACCTTTATTTTCTGGATCGTGGGAAGAGCCTGCCTGAAACTATACAAAAAAGCAAAATAAGCAAATGGATGTATAGAATTGACAACAACAACCACGCTGTCGAGTTTAAATAGCGGCAAATCAGCTGCTGAAGTCTAGAAAAAAGAAGTCTGAAGAAGAGATGTGGTGATCTCCGAAATAGCTGCTATAGCTTCTACCGCTTAGACTTTGTTGCTTTTTCAATTTTTCCTAATAAACAATCGTGGTATAAAGCTCAATAAAAATATAAAAAATTAAATGTTAATAAGCCACAATAACATTGACAAATACATAGCTTAGGAAGAGCCTGCCTGAAACTATACAAAAAAGCAAAATAAGCAAATGGATGCATCACAGCACACGGCAGTGCGCGCGAGTGACGAAAGCAGCCACAGTAGCATGCTGAAATGACTCGCTTATATATACACGAGATTTGGAAGTTTTTATCCAGACGTCCAATCGACATGTTTGAGATATCGTTGGAAAGGTCTTGCAGAGTGTGTCCAGAAAATGTATTCAAGCTTCGTAGATGATTAACCGGATTCTTAAAAATTAGGCTAAAGTGTTGCGAAACAAAAAAAGTTTTTTTGCTTTTGCCGGTTTAAGGGGGCATGTGGATACACTAGGGCGGGTCGATTTAAAAATCGCTCATTGCTCTGTGAAAATCGTATTCTAGGGATCATAATAAGAAACTTTGCCGAAGGAACCATACCTCTAAAACGAATTCTGATGTCCCCCAATTTGGGTCGAACTTTTGGGTAGGGGCAAATTTTGAAAAATCCCACTTTGACCCATTTAAAGTGCTCCAATCGAGTCCAAATGTATGACCGACCCCCACTAACTTTGGACGGCCGATCCACCCATGCCAGTGGCATACCCCCTGGAACTCCCCTGGTGGGTTCCCCATACAATCATTTCAAAAAATCACCATTTTTGGCCTTTACATGAAAAAATCAGCTAAATGGCTATGTTTTTTCTTTATTTTTATTTATTTATTTATAATAATATTTATTATTTATTTATAATAATATCTATTTTTTCTCTTAAGAAATTTATTTAGTCAGAACATATATAAATGAAAAAATTAATTTAAGTGAGTTATAGAAAAGAAACAAAAAAAAAATATTGTTTGAAGTCTTTTTTACTTTCAAGTCTGGGAAATTTCGCACGGCTCTCTAATGTCGTCGCCATAACAGCCTATACATTTTCCGGTATAACCCGTTTGGAAACGCTAGCTAGAAATTGAACATGTCGTTCCGTTCCTTGTATGTGTGATGGAATTTTTGGATCATTAAACGGTGGATCATCTTGATTTAAATATTCTTTCAATGTATCGTACGGAATGCTTCGCGTGAATGGTGGTTCAAATACGATATTTATATCATTCAAATTGATCATTTCCGTATAACTTGTGCAATTAAAGTTTATATCTGGTTTTTTATAAACTCTAAGTTCCATTGGCTCGTCAACATCGGTTCGATAGCGTAGAATTTTCTTGATGGCACAGTCGCGCTTTTCTTTGCTATCATCAAACAACATTGATAACAAGATATTTTCCGGATGTGCATAATATGAATTATCTTTAATTACTTGATTGATAATTTTGCGTAAACGAGGTTCTAGAAATCGTGACCAACCAATGAACTTGAAAAATAATGCACTGCTGTACACGACAGAGCTGTAATACTTGATAATGAAGTACATTGGCACATAACATTTAATTATAAATTCAACCAGAATTATTAAATTTGCATCTGGACTTTCCGTTGTCACATATAATCGCAATAATCTAGCGGCCTTGGTGAGCCACCGAGAATGTACAATTTTCCCTGGTTTGATGTTAGCCAGATCCATCGGAACCACGCCGCTAGAAATTGCATGGGCCATGTCGTATAAGTACTTCGAATCGGTGGAAAATTCAATTTTTTCTGGAGCAGGGGGCATATTTTGCAACTCAATTTTCTGGAAGCCGTCCACCACCTGAAAATATATAATAATAAAATAATTAAAAATGGTTGACAATTATAATAAATGAGTGATAGCAATAACTTACCGGAAGAGTTTCACAAGTTTCGATTTGACGGCTCAGTTTTCCGGTTGCCGATCTTGGTCCAGTGCTGGTTGATTTATCCAAAGCTTCAAACAAATGCCGAAACGGAAGTTCGTTGAAGTGTAGAAGGCAAACGAACCAATGCAATGGTCTTTTTAACAGCAATTCGAATCGTCGTATAATTCCACCGTGTGGGCCAGTGTTTGTTGGCTCACCGTCAGTGCATATTCCAAGTAATGCATCCAGTGATATATTTTTATCGTTGAAAAAACCATTTAATTTGGTTGTTTTGTATTCAGCGGTTTCATGTTCCAGTCTTACGTAACCAATCAATTCAGAATTGGGTTCTCTCAAAATAACAAGATGAGGTTCTTTTACCATCCTAGTATGATACTTCTCTTCAATTTTATCTATCGTTAAAGTATCATCTTTTCTGCCATCGAATGAAAACCCTAACAAATTGGTATCATCTAACCGTTTGCGAAGAACTTCTTGTCTGCATTTCTCTTTTTCTCTGCGAACTTTCGATTTATCCATGATGAGAGGTTTCCCATGCTTATCTTTAATTTTAAAATCTTGCAAAAGAGCGGTTCCCAATGCTGATGCTACTCTGTCAGGCACACCAAATCTGTCACATACCAAGGCAAAGTTAAAACAATCGTATCTCTCTGTGTATTGTGAACTTGTGCTTCTATCCATATCTTCTTGAACCGGTGGCGGTGCGTATGTTGAATCATCGGGATCTTGGTATGTTGGCATTGATGACATAGACGTTGCTCCTTGCTCTTCAGTTTCCATCACAAATGCATCCATTGTTAGTATTCTCTGATTATGTTGATCGTGCATGAACTCTTTGAGGCGTTCGGGAACCCAGCCGCATGCACATGGAGCTGCCTTCAAATCGCATTTACATGTTCCAATGTAAAAAATTCTTTCCAGAGATTTTACATACTCTGTAAATTGTTGGGTGTTGTTTCTTCTCTTGATTTGCTCTTGATACTTGTCAAGCAATTTATTCAATTTATTAAATACACTTTTTTCAGCATTATTTCCATACCAAGTTTTTCCCAAATTCCAATCAACTTATCTTGTACTTGAATAGTGAATGATTTATGGGAAAACTTTTTTTGTTCTGTTTTAGCACGTTCGCTTAAGTAAAAATAATATCTCAAGATATCCAGATGGGTTGGTAAATTAAGATCAGTTAAATCAGTAGACACACCAAAAACAGTAACATCATGCTTGGGTATATGACTCATTGGGTTTTTGATAGTTGTTGATGTAGTTGCTTCATCTTGCGGTGTAGAGGATGGTGGATTCATTGTAAACTTTTTGATTTGGAATGGTCACTTCACTTATTATTTTTTTATCTGAAATTAGCACCTCACACTTTGAGTTCTTCACAACGACTTAATGCATTCACAAAAACTGTTGCGCTATATATGGTCTACGAGACGAGGTAATAAGAATGAAATGGTAATTTCAATTCTACCTGCTGTGTCTTGTGGTGGCTTAAAAAAACAACACAAGCAATTTTACGATCAGCAATTGTGTCACAGTGATACCTTCATTGTTTAAAAGGGTTTCTGTGCATTCCAGTGATACCTTAATTGTTAAAATGGTCGCAAAAAACGCGCATTTCTTAAGAAGGTGCCTTAAAATACCCACAAAAAGGGTTGTAAAAACAACCTTCATTTCTTAAGTAGGTGCTATAAAAAAACTACACAAGTAAGTTTACGACATGCAGCTGTGTCTTAAAAAACGCACACAAGCAATTTTCCGATTTGCAATTGTGTCACAGTGATACCTTCATTTTTTAAAACGGTTGAATAAAAAACCCACACAACTATGTTTACGACATGCAAATGCATCACAGTGATGCCTTGGTTTTAAAAGGGTTGTAAAAACGCTAATTTCTAATAACTTGTTTTAATTTCTTTTCTATTACTAAGTTAAATTCATTTTTTCATTTACATATGTTCTGACTAAATAAATTTCTAAAGAGAAAATTAAACTCCAAAAAGAAAAAACATAGGCATTTCGCTGATTTTTTCATGTAAAGTGCAAAACCGGCGATTTTTTGAAATGTTTGTATGGTGATCCCCCAGGGGGGTTCCAGGGGGTGTGCCACTGGCATCGGTGGGTCGGGCCTCCAAAGTTAGTGGGGGTCGGTCATACATTTGGACTCGATTGGAGAACTCTAAATGGGTCAAAGTGGGATTTTTCAAAATTTGCCCCTACCCAAAAGTTCGACCCAAATTGGGGGACATAAGAATTCGTTTTAGAGGTATGGTTCCTTCGGCAAAGTTTCTTATTTTGATCCCTAGAATATGATTTTCACAGAGCAATGGGCGATTTTTTTGCCTCCCCACAAATCGACCCGGCCTAGGGTACACCCAACATATTTAGTGTTATTCTATAGGCCAATACCTTTCAAACGATGCCTTATGTATTGAGTTCCGGCTACTAGTTGGAAAGATATAGAGCTAAATGTGTTTTGGTTCGTGTCTCCTCTACGAGATGCTTTGGTATGTATGTGGCGTCTGTACGTACCTTCATTTCATTTTTTTCAAACTTTCAGGAATTAAATTACTATAAAAACTAACACGCCTGTGTGGGCGTGGCTGCTGCCTGAATTCCGAAAAAAAGGCAATTTTTTAAACTACCTCTGAGGCCGAACTACTCAATCCATGTCATTGATGTGGATATCAGTAGAAGGGTCTTCAAACAAGCTATCTAACGCTATCTTTTGTGTTTATAAAATATAAATATATCATAACGTTATCGCCTGAAAACTAAAAATCAGGCTGTTGAAAATATACATTTCGGGCATTTTCTCAAAAACTGGTCAGTCGATTTTATTCTAAGTCTTCACAAGTCTAGCCCAAAACCTTAGCTTTCAGCTGGTATACAGCTTATATCTGGGAAAACTCTTGTTGAGGAGATATTGCTATTCAAATTGAAAAAATGTCGCTCCAAAAAGGGTCAAATGGCTAAAAATTAACATATCCGTCTAATTTGGTTACTTTAAGATCCGAAAATAACATACCCAGTTCCCCGAAAAAATCGCCCATTTCCTGATGGCCACTTAAACCGAAATTCCCTGCAAATCGGGGAAGTTCCCGCGAGTTGCCAAGTTGAAGGATGTAACTGTGCTAATCACTTCGTACATGTCTTGGAAACCACAATTTGTGTGTATTTTAGAGTTTTTTTCAGCCACATGCCGAAATTGTAACATTTTTCCCCATTTTAATTGCAGGTATGTACACAGTATTAACTATGCTACACCCGCACTTAATCAACCTGTGAAGACGCAGTTGTACATAAATATGTATGTATAAATGCATTTAGTTCACCCAATGTGCCGCTACTACTTACATACATATGTATAAATTGCCACTGATCAAAACTACTTGAGAAAAAAGCATTAGGTTAATAGCACGAGTGCAACACCGTACACGTGATAGAAGTAAAACTTCTCAAAAAACGCACATGTGTGCGCCCCACACCCGGTAGAAATCTTAACAAAAATAAACTACGAGACTATCAGACGAATACAGTTGTTTATTTTATCCAAAGTTGGTACCAAGTTGATAAGTTTTTATCATTTCTCATATTTTTTTATTTTTAATTTTTTCGAATACAAAGGATATGATCATCTTTTTCGCTTTATTCCGTATTCGAAAAATTATGTGTTTCAATGATCGATTTGAATACATAATTTAGATTTAGAGAATATTTTTAGCAATTTATTTGAGAAAAATAAAACATTTAGTTTATTTGTCAATGTTATTGTGGCTTGTTAACATTTTATTTTTAATATTTTTATTGAGCTTTGTACCACGATTGTTTATTAGGAAAAATTGAAAAAGCAACAAAGTCTAAGCGGTAGAAGTTTTTCAATTTTTCCTAATAAACAATCGTGGTACAAAGCTCAATAAAAATATTAAAAATAAAATGTTAACAAGCCACAATAACATTGACAAATAAACTAAATGTTTTATTTTTCTCAAATAAATTGCTAAAAATATTCTCTAAAT
>NW_023458557.1:40581287-40619454 GCF_013731165.1 Rhagoletis pomonella
ATAAATTTTGTGTTTCTAGTTCAGCTTTCGTCACTCGAAAATTTTACCTCAAAGAGGTGTTTTATTTGATAGAATTGACAACAACAACCACGCTGTCGAGTTTAAATAGCGGCAAATCAGTTGCGCTTGATAGTAGTTGGTTGAATAAGGAAAAATGAATTAGCAACAAGAGTGTACGGGATGTACATAGCTCAGTGGTTAACGCTTCTGCCTTTGAACATCGAATTCGCAGGTTAGATCCCTGCTGAAATCTAGAAAAAAGAAGTCTGATGAAGAGATGTGGTGATCTCCGAAATAGCTGCTTTAACTTCTATCGCTTAGACTTTGTTGCTTTTTCAATTTTTCCTAATAAACAATCTTGGTATAAAGCTCAATAAAAATATTAAAAATGAAATGTTAATAAGCCAGAATAACATTGACATATACATAGTTTTGGAAGAGCCTGCCTGAAACTATACAAAAAAGCAAAATAAGCAAATGGATTTATAGAATTGACAACAACAACCATGCTGTCGAGTTCAAATAGCGGCAAATCAGCTGCACTTGATAGTAGTTGGTTGAATAAGGAAAAATGAATTAGCAACAAGAGTTTACGGGATGTACATAGCTCAGTGGTTAACGCTTCTGACTTTGAACATCGAATTCGCAGGTTCGATCCCTGCTGAAGTCTAGAAAAAAGAAGTCTGATGAAGAGATGTGGTGATCTCCGAAATAGCTGCTATAAAATCTACCGCTTAGACTTTGTTGCTTTTTCAATTTATCCTAATAAACAATAAAAATATTAAAAATAAAATGTTAATAAGCCACAATAACATTGACAAATTAATGACTATTTTTTTTTAAGTAATGACAACAACATTTTTTAATGCCCAAGTTTTTCATTAAAATTTCTGCCATTTAATGCCTATTGGAAATCCAGCATTACAGAAATGTTTGTTGGGAGCCGATACAATTTTCAGTCGATACATATTTCGCACTGAAGGAACACTTTCATTTCCAACACTATGACCAGTACTAAGCTGCCAAAGAAGTTTGGCGACAAATACGATTTATCAGACTGTATCAGTGCTTAAAATTTTAAAAAGTTGATGCGAGAACAAATTCAAAATAGCAACGTGGATTTGTGTGCGAATAAAAATTGATAACACCACTCACGATAAACATAGGATCACATACGAACATAAGCGTACAAATGTATATTTGTGTGTTTTTATGTATTATTCAATAAAGATACAATCAAGTAAATACAAATGAGTAAAGGACATTTCGACAGAAAGGAACAACGTAATAGAAAACTCGCTCAGTGGTAACAGTAGTAATGAAATCAAATCGTAGCCAAATTCAATTTCGGTTATATGTTTATATTTTGCGATAAAACCAAACATGTATTTTTTTTTGTCGCTGCGCCCACTGCTACAGCTCCTATATAATGATAGGTAAACGAGTTCCAAACTCGTTCAGCAAATTCAATATAAAAATCTATTCAATATCCAACAAAGAAAATAAATTTGCGAAAGGAAAATGTTTGTTTTATTCATTTTCCATTTATTTTTATTTGTAAATTTTCACATGCTTTGCCGGTAATAAAACCAAACGCAGCGCGGCCCACAACATCTTTTTTCTCGCTCATCTTGAAAATTCGTCAGACCATTTAGCGAAGCCTATATATGTGTGCATTAGGGTGTCCTAAAAAATAAGGAGTGAATTAATTTTTTTTTTAATTTTATATGCATACCCACTAATTGTTTTCTTTTTGACTTAAATGACATACACCCAACTTTATGCACGGTCTTTTTGAAACGAGTTTGAAACAACACGTTTCATCAATACACTTTTTTACACGACTTTTTTGTTCTATCACGAATCTAAAAAAAAAAAATTTATTCTAATTTTGACAGTGTACTCAGAAGGCGGTCGATTATGCCCACACGTCTGTGGTGAAAGGTCTCGCGATGTGTGTGAGTGGTGTATTTTGTCTATTCGTGACTGGTTCTTGTTCATGGCTTGTTTACGTTGTATTCCCGGAGTTAAGGGAAATACCCGAATTTTGTTATCACTTTTTTGTGTCATTGTACTTCA
Organism: Rhagoletis pomonella; assembly: GCF_013731165.1. Taxonomy (NCBI): domain Eukaryota; kingdom Metazoa; phylum Arthropoda; class Insecta; order Diptera; family Tephritidae; genus Rhagoletis; species Rhagoletis pomonella. Next base: position 40,583,367 of record NW_023458557.1, read on the forward strand.
ACTTGAAAACAGCGTTTCGTTATTCAGTACAATAATTTGTGCCAAAGTGTGGTAGCGATGAATAGTTGCGAAACTGATTTTGATTCATAATTTCTATTTTATATCGAGGACTAAAATTCAATACCTTCTAGGTATCTGCAATTTTCACTAAAATTAACAGGGCTTCGGAGCGGAGCAAAGGAGCAAAGGATCTTAGCTGGAGCAAAGAGCTAGAAAAATTCATTTGCTTCTTAGCTCCTTAAAGAAAAATTTCCAGTTAATGAATTTACTTTAATCGTTTTTATTTTTGGCACTGAAAACAATCATGTTTAATACATTTCCATTCTATTTATTTTACTTGACAAATATCGTAACCTGAAATGCAAAAAGACATAACAAACATCATCGTTGAAATGCAAAAAGTCATAACTAATAAAAAGTTCAAAATTCACTTTTTGATTTATACATAATTTTATGAAAAAAATTAAAATATTAGTCACTTTATGCATCTCATTTACGATGTTGTTAGGTCTTTTTTCATTTCAGGTGACGATATGTAATATTCATTGCACAATGACCAGCAGTCAGCGAAAATGGCCACGTCAATTTGAACGGCGATGAAAAAAGCTGTACATATATACATATGTACACAATTACATATGTACTATGTAAACTCATAAAAGTACATAAGGAGCCCTAACCTCCTCAAAGATGTAAGCAACAATTTTTAATTTTATTTTTTTTTTATATGCAGAAGGAACATTTCTGCAAAAAAATCTTAAAAAAGAGTTGCTTACATCTTTTTGGCTGTTAGGGCTTGATATGTACATTTGTATATTTGTTATTGGTCATTTGACGTAGCTTTGCCGCTTTTATTTAGTTATGACACTTAAGCCCCTGGTGCATCGTCACGCAAACGAGATTTTCCAGCACGTGTAACATCAGAAACTAGTTTTTGTGAAAATTACAGAATATATCTTACACCGTCTTTAAAAGAGGCACAACTGCATAAAAAAATTAGGTAAATTTTTTTGCATAAATTAATTCGTAGGATTTTTCTCCAATTAATGCAAATATTTTTTTTCATGATTATGTATATTCTCTAACTATAAAGCTACTGTTATACCTGTTTTTGTATTAATTTCATTAAAATTTGCTTTTTTGCACGACTTTTTCGGAAAATATTTGACATTATTTCATCTTACACGATTTTTCAAAGTTATGGAACATATCCCCTAATTTGCCTTTTTTGCTGGGACGTATCTAGCGTGTAAAAGAGCATTTGGGTGTATATTCATACAAAGTTGCGATGCTAAAGCATGGCGATAACTCGTGCCGACTTGAAGTTGAAGTGCGACAAAAATTTAATTTGAATAATTTGACAAAACAATCGGCATTTTAATCGCACAAAAACTGCGTTTTTAGTTTTTCAATGACATTAAAGGATACAAATTTCTTTCAAGAAATTTTTCATATTTCTCATTTTAGTTTCCACAAATGCCGCTGAGGTGACCAGTGTATCCCGGGCCGATCTTGTCGAAGTATACATATGTAGTTGTGCTTTAGTTTTAGGAAAATGATACTTCCAACTGAGCTATGAGCTATTTTATTGACCGTAGCTTTGTGCGGCTCCAGTAGCTACTACCGTGGCAGACAACTGGCTATACACCTATGTACGAGTTATCTCACACTGAACTAACACGGCTGTTAGCCGAGTGAGTTTAATGGAAACAAGGTAGTAGGAGATTAGTGCCGTGTGGGATGCCTTCGCAAGCCCGACATATGCCTTATTGGTTATTTGAGTTAAACCTGTTACCGGATCCAGAGTTACGCGGGTTTCTCGATGCAGCTGAATATCTTCGTCTGCAATATGAGGTAGATGAACTCCGATGCCGGCATTCACAAGGCGAGAGTTGGTAAAGATGTTGGTTGTCGTTCGTTGAATATTACTTAAGGGCTGTCTGTACAGTTCAGAGAGGTAGCCATTTTCTTTCAAACGCAGGTAATCAATTAGTCTGTTCCAATAGCAGTCCGGTTTACACGATTTAGTCAGAACTTACAGGAAGTCGTATTGACATAAAACCTGTAAGTGGGAACACTTTAGAGAGAGTAACTGAACAACTGTTCCTAGTCAGAAGTTACAGGATTTACCGCCCTATTCCCACACCACTGACAAAACTCAGCGGCTGACTATTGCCTTTACTACTGCGCCTAATACTATGCCGCAAATTTATTTTAAGCTGTCGTATGACAATTGTCAGTTTTATTGTTATGACCTACTGAGTAAGTGACAACGGCGAAACAATGTTTATATTGTGTTTTAAGTAATTGTGACAATAGTCATATGATGAATTTTGTCAGTGTTGTGGGAATAGATCGGTTAGTCCGGAGTTTTTTTCCTGTAAGTTCATGAAAAGTGTCAAACGATCAGCTGATTTACATGTGCAAACAAAAACAGAAAGCAGTGAAAGCAAAGAACCTTATATTTGTTAAAACATGGAAGTAAACAACAAAATATTTGAATACGTAAATTTTAATAATTATTTAGTGATATTTCAGCCAAATCAGTGTTGTACCAATGACATGTAAACAAACCGACTGACGTTTTTACAGGAAATAGTGCTTTTTGCGTTCCCGTGCACTGCTGAATCTGTTCTCCATTTACTCTCACTTGAGAGAGTAAAATTGTAGTTTGACTGTTCCACAGGTTTTTGTCCGAAGTTCAAAGGAACAGACTAAATGTCATGCCGTAACAATATCGAGCAATCTTCAGTCAGTGAAAACTCCTTTTGGTGCCTGAGGAAGTTTCGAGTTGTAGAAGTTAAACAGAAGGTAAACGGTACACCGGTCTTGGTGGGTAGCTTTAGAGGCGTGTGCTCCGATGAAATCCCCTAGAATGTTAGCATTATTTAAAAGGTCTTAAATTATGTAGGTATAGCACATAGTTTATGATAAGTGTCCATAATACTGGTTAGAATACGGAAAACCTAAAAGATTGATTTACTGCGATTGAGCTTCACCAATTTTATGTGTGTGGTACACAAGGATAGATTTTCACGTCGGATTATTAGTCTTATGATAACTGGGGTATGACTTCTTAACCATAAATTCAATATCATGTCGGCACAGGTCACCCTGTTTAAGCCAAAAAGAAAAATTGTAAGGTTATACGTATCGAATTTCGCAAAATTAAATTTCTGAGACACCCTAGTGTACATGTCTATGTTGTATCTAAATGTGTGTATTTGTATATGAAATTGCACTAAGGAACCTTTAGGTTTGGGCGCCGAAGTGAAGGAAGGAAAAAGGGAGGCAAGATGCAAGATAGAAAAACATTTTCGCAATCGCTGCCAATTTCGTAAGATTTCAAATGGGGCTATTGCTACCAGCAAAAGAAAGTATGTATATAGTAATACTCGTAATATCATCAATAATGGCTAACCAACGACAAATAGGAGCAACAACAATATCAACCGAAACCGCCGCTACTATTCCGCCCAGAATTCAAATAAGCCTAAAACTATCCAGTCAGCATATTCTCAGTTGCGGCTTTGTCCGCCTTTATAAATAACAATGGTTTACAGCAAAAATGTTCTATGGATGCCACTATCCAAATCCTATGTAGAATTGCTCGGTGATTCCGAAAATCGAGTTATTTTTTTGATGTGTATACCTCTTTGGTTTCGGAAGGGGTAAAATTTGCGAAGCTGTAACCCAGCAGGAAATTTGGATGTTTATTGCAGCAGCAAATTTATAATTTCCTTAGAAGCGCCCTGTGCTATTGCAAATGGTTGCATACATTTAGGCATAAGGATGGTAAGAGGAAATGCGGTACAATTGATTATTACTTCCGATTATGCAAACTCGGCTTGCTACCTATGTATGTGCATACATACATATGTATAAACTCATTTGTTGCAACTAGTTTTGATATTCGTAGATGGTTTTAGGCATAGGTTTAGTAGTCTATTAATAAAAAAGCTAGGCGGAAATGAACATACATGAATATAGCAACAGCAACAGCAAAATCGCTCTCTGAAGTGAGAGTAAAAAGTGAATAACAGCAAAAAGTACGAGAACAAAAAAACCATCGGGCAAAATCTTGCAACTTCATTCTCTACTCAACTCTCCAAAAATCGTTCTCACTTACATGATTTTGGAGTACGGTATCCTTCCTGCAAGTTCGTGTAAAAAGCAACAACTGTTGACAACAATTTGGTGAATACCGCTATTGTAAACTGGTTTGCGATCGTTAATATAAAAATCATTTTATACATATTTACACTTGTGATCAGCTGATTAAGTCATCAACACTTTGATCGATTTTGGCTGTTTTTCATTTGTTTATTTAATGTTTATTAGTTTTTCATAAAAGCCAAGCTCATTATATAGCTAACACAATATAAATCCACATGTCAAACTTTGTGCAAAAATTATAAAAAGTCTGCAAAGTTTCAGCTAGATTTTCAAGTTTTTATTCAGATTTTTTAGAATTTTTTTAAGTATTCAGTTTGATAGCCCATTTAGTTCCAGGGTAATAATGCGCAAGTTTTAAGTTGCTAAAGAATCGCGTTGATTTTTAATATGTTTTTTTTTCTTGTAGACATTTGTTTAGGTGGTCGGTTGTCGAAAATGCTAAGAAGGAACATAGTGCTTTTGCGAGCGTGCGTGTTGCAATAGATCAGCTCTTCCTGATTGGGCTTTTAATATGCAATTGCAAACATTGTAATAAGTCTTGTAACCTCAAGTGTTTAAACAACCAGCCTTTGAACGCGGGATCCTTAGTCCAAGAATCAAAAAAAAAAAAAATGCGCGTACGCTTGGTTTGCATCATATTTAAGTCATATGCTGTCACCTGCTGCAAAAAACAAAACTTGTAAAGATTAATTAAGAAAATAATTCAAAATCAGTTCTACTTACAAGATTTAGTAACAAATTTTCCGAAAACGTGAGCGTAAGTACTTACTCAAAAAGCAAATAGTACGCTATACATTGAATATATTGTAGGGCCGCCAGACGTCCCGGTTTTCCCGGACATGCACCGGTTTTAGACTATTTGTCCCGGTGTCCCGGTTTTCGAGTTGAATGCACAAATTTTCAATAAAAATGACTACACTGAGAAAAAAACCGCGTTGTAATATTAAGAAAAATTTTATGAATTAACTGGGGGAAATAACGCATAGTAAACATGAATATTTTTTATTTGATTATCGTTTTAAAATTTTCGTATTTAAAAACAATACTTTCATACCACGCACACGTGGTCTTGAATCAAACTGAACATTTGAATGCATATTTACATGTCTGGCTGTTGCAGATGTCAGGAGTGCACGAAGATGCTTGCCACAAATTGCTAATTTCCAGAGCGTCAGGGTTCAAATCCCATTACAGGCAGCATGGAATTAAAATATTTTTATTTTAACTTAATTATGACAAAGCATCCGTTAAGTGCAAAGCGCTTCATTTTAATATTGGCGTATTTGAATTCAATATTTCTATACTAAATACTAAAAGTTGTCTACTTAAATTTATTACGAGTTGGGTTGGTGCTCTTTCATATGCGATTTTTATTTTTTAACTCTTTTTTTAATTTTTGATTACTTATAAGTACCGTGTCGTACAAAATTATTGGCTCGGAGACTCTTTCATCTGACCGCAAATTTTGAAAATGTAGCTTTTGAGCCAATTAGTAAAGTGCCAGTCTGAAGTTACCAGAAAATTTCGTTGATTTTTTGCAATTATTTATTTTTTGCTGACAGTGTCTTCCACATACAAAAAAATGTCGAACATAGTTTGTATGCAGTGTTGCCAGGAACTTTTTGGACGAACCGGCTAAATTGGCAAATAAAACCGGCTTAAAACGGCTAAAATGTTTCAACTAAATTTCACATGTTTTATTTAAATAAATCACGAGTAAAAAGACTGTTTCTTGGAGAGAAGTTACAAATTCGAGCCGGAAAAAATTTTGGCAGCAAGAATTTGCAATTAGAAAAAACATATGATTGTGGCACATGGTTGGATTTTTTGTCGTTGTTCGTTAAATTTAAAAATTTAAATTTAATTAAATTTAAAATGAAAAATGTAAGTTAATACTTGTTTACTTAATTAAATTAGTTAATTCCAATAATTTGAAAGGTACTCGGCAAAAAAAACTGTATTCTTAATCGGAATGCAATCTCAGCCAGATTCGATATAGTAAACCCGACAAACTAATTGAAACGTATGTTGAAGAAAGTCGGACTGACAAGATATATACACGTAGATCCTGTTTTTTGCCTCTCTGAAAGAATTTTAAAAATTCTATACAAATTTCTTTTGTTTGAAATGCAACCGTGGACACTAGCTTTGCTAGAAAAACTTGCAAATTTGCGTTCGTACAGAAAATTGCAAGTTTCTCTACATGATAGAGAATTTGGGAGCATTTTTCTTACTATCTGATATTTTGAGTGATAATTCTCGCTGGATTTTCGACGATCAAACCTTTTGTCTTCCCTACAAGGCCTTTTCAGACTGACCGATTCTCAATACACTCAAATAGAAACCAATACACATAAAAAACGCTATAAAAATAAATATAAAAGAACTGGCCAGATTTTTCAGAAATCCCTTCAATTCTGATGTAAAATATGATACCAAAAGACTGCAGACCTCTCATTTAGATGACCGGTCATATGACCGGCAGATGTCTCGTAGGATTCCCAGAGAGTTTTGCTTTACATAGAAATTTGTGCTCTTCAATTTTGATTTTGACTCACTTCAGTGTTGGTTCATTTAATTCAAGTTGGCATTCGGTTTTTTGGAATTCAAATAAGTTCTCAGCAAAAAAGTTTGTTTAAAAAAATACATATGTGTACATAGTGCTTGAAAATATCAATTTTTCCCTTACCTTAAACCTTTGGGAGTGGGCAAAAATGATGTTTTGTAATTTAGGCAGAATTGAATATGCGCTATCTGGGAAGACAATACCTACATGTAATATTTATTCTGTTTTTTGGCACTATATCCAAACACAAAGGCATCCTAAGTGTCTTAACAGTGAAACAATTTCTTATTTTCTAAGTTTGCGAATAGAACTTCACACTTAAAATTTAGACATTTATAACAAACATTTTATGAAGAAAATCCCCTCTTCGTTTAAAATAAAAATAAGCGAAATCGGCCCAATTTCATACAACCCTGCCTGACATGAAGATTTTCTCTACGATAAGGCTAGTAGCCATTTCTAACAGATTTTGGGTCGCTTAGTCAAAAATGGAAACATATATACATATTTGAAATTTAAGAAAACAAAGCAAATAGCAAAATCGGCTAAAAACGGCTAATTTTTTCCGCAAAACGGCTAACAAATCGGCTGCCGGCTAAATCGAAATTTCTCCGGCTGTTTGCTATCGCAACCGGCTAAATCTAGCCGGAAAACGGCTAAAATGGCAACACTGTTTGTACGGCAGAAACTCTCAGTAAAAACAATACCAAAAATCAACTAAATTTTTATGGGCTGCAAAACTTCATTTTCAAAATTTTTATAAAAAAGTCTGAATAGAAAGTTGCGAATTTGTATGCAAATTTATTGCATTTTCCCGAGTTTTCCACAAAGTTTAGAAATTTTATTTTTATGTTTTCTGATGTATTTAGTATAAACTGTATTTTTATAAGGAATAAAAAAGGTACATGCATTGTGAAAAATTCTCTGTGCTTTAGTTGTGATAAATTGTTGTTTTTGCTAGTGTACGTTGTAATGATCTCATGATCGCATGTTTTTATGTTTTTGTTTTTGCTTGTCAAAGTAAAATTTTACTACATCCTTTCGTACGTAATTTTTGTCGAAACGAAAGGGAAGGGAGCGAGAGGCCTCTCCCCCCTTAAGTGTCCCGGTTTGGCAACAGAGATATCTGGCAGCCCTAAGCACAGAAAATTTTTCACAATGCATGTACCTTTTTTGTTCCTTATAAAAATACAGTTTATACTAAATACATCAGAAAACATAAAAATAAAATTTCTAAACTTTGTGGAAAACTCGGGAAAATGCAATAAATTTGCATACAAATTCGCAACTTTCTATTCAGACTTTTTTATAAAAATTTTGAAAATGAAGTTTTGCAGCCCATAAAAATTTTGTTGATTTTTGGTATTGTTTTTACTGAGAGTTTCTTCCATACAAACTATGTTCAACATTTTTTTGTATGTGGAAGACACTGTCAGCAAAAAATAAATAATTGCAAAAAATCAACGAAATTTTCTGGTAACTTCAGACTTGCACTTTACTAATTGGCTCAAACGCTACATTTTCAAAATTTGTGATCAGATGAAAAAGTCTCCGAGCCAATAATTTTGTACGGCCCGGTACTTATAAGTAATCAAAGTAGAAAAATTAAATACAAGGTAACATTAAAATATCAGTCATTTGTTTCGTTGCTGTGAACTTGTTTCAAAACTTCTGGCTTTTGCTTAATATAATTGTAAAACTCTGTGCATGTCATTTTAACGTATTTAGGTACATACTTATATTAATCATCAACTTTTGCTTGTGCAAAACGTGCTAAATTTAAAAAAAAAATCGCATATGAAAGAGCACCAACCCAACTCGTAATAAATTTAAGTATACAAATTTTAGTATTTAGTATAGAAATATTCAATTCAAATACGCCAATATTAAAATGAAGCGCTTTGCACTTAACGGATGCTTTTTCATAATTAAGTTAAATAAATATTTAAATTCCATGCTGCCTGTAATAGGATTTGAACCCTGACGCTCTGGAAATTAGCAATTTGTGGCAAGCATCTTCGTGCACTCCAGACATGTGCTACAGCCAGACATGTAAACGTGCATTCAAATGTTCAGTTTGATTCAATACCACGTGTGCGTGGTATGAAAGTATTGTTTTTAAATACGAAAATTATAAAACGATAATCAAATAAAAAATATTCATGTTTACTATGCGTTATTTCCCCCAGTAAATTCTTAAAATTTTTCTTAATATTACAACGCGTTTTTCTCTCAGTGTAGTCATTTTTATTCAAAATTTGTGCAATCAAATCGAGAACCGGGACACTTAAACGAAACCCGGGACATTTTAAGGTAGGACCGGGACACCGGGACGAATAGTCTAAAACCGGGACATGTCCAGGAAAACCGGGACGCCTGGCAGCCCTATCTGTGCTTTAGATGTGATAAATTGTTTTGTTTTGCTAGTGTACGTTGTAATGATTTCATGATCCCATGTTTTTAAGTTTTTGTTTTTGTTTGTCAAAATAAAATTTTACTACATCCTTTCGTACGTAATTTTTGTCGAAACGAAAGGGAAGGGAGCGAGAGGCCTCTCCCCCCCTTAAGTGTCCCGGTTTGGCAACAGAGGTATCTGGCAGCCCTAATATATTGTGCATGCAGAAACTGGGAAGTTAAAAAACGTCATTTTTTACACAAAAAACGTCCAAACGTCAACAGGATGTAAAAAACGTCCAAAGACGTTAAAAACGTCAGCCTGGCAACGCTGCTCCCCGTTTTGCAAAAAAAGATGGTATGTTATATGTATTCATGACTTCAACGTAACCCCAGTGACAGATGAAGCAGACCTCAGATTATATTCCGAAAAGAAAAACTAAATTTAGGAATATATACAAATAGAAACTCTCAAACTACAACTCGAAACAGTAACTGGTGCGGTGTTTTCAAGATATTTTAACGCCCTTAAGTCACAAGTATAGATATACAAGTATCATATTTTATCAATCATAGCGATAATTTCATGTATTAAAGAATTAAAAATGGAAATGAATAAAAAAATGAAATCAGCAAAATGAATAAAATTAAGTGAAATTAATGTTTAATTTCTAACCTAATCTACATGCCTATTTATGTAACTTAATCGCCTAATAGTAGGGTTTTTATAAAAAGATTATCCTCGTTTTCGAGCTCAACTCCTTAATCTGTAATTAGAAAAAAAATTAGCCATACAAAATAAAAATAATAATAAGATTATCTCAGATTAAACCGATAACTTTTTGGTGTCCAACCTAGTTTTACCGATTATACTTGCGAAGAGGAGTTATGTCAAATATAAAAGTAAACAAAAATTGACGCTAGCAAGGAAAAGAAGTTTGTAGAGGTATTTTTAATAAAATATTAAGTTAAAATATATCTAAATATCATAATATGTGTTGCAGAAAAAATTGACCACAGTGGCACAGAGAAGAAGCCCAACTTTTCCTCAAGTTGTGAGAATAACATGCACACCCAATTTGCAGCTAACGAGCTTTGATTGAGATTATATTTGTATGTAAAAGTACTTTCATGCTTTGCCGTACGCATATGTTTACACATCAAATTTCATGAGTACCTAGCACTCACGCCTTTTTTGATGTGTATACATCTTTGGTTTCGGTAGGGGTAAAATTTGCGAAGCTGAAACGCATAGCCCACCAGGAAATTTCGATGTGTATTGCAGCAGCAAATTTATAATTTCATTAGAAGCGCCCTGTGCTATTGCAAATGGTTGCGTACATTTAGGCATATGGATAGTAAGAGGAAATGCGGTACAATTGATTATTACTTCCGATTATGCAAACTCCGCCCATGCATACGGCTTGCTACCTATGTATGTGCATACATACATATGTATAAACTAATTTGTTGCAACTAGTTTTGATATTCGTAGATGGTTTTAGGCATAGGTTTAGTAGTCTTTTGATAAAAGAGCAAGGCGAACATTTTAAAAAATACTGAAATCACTTTAATTGGGACCGTTGATAACTGATGAACACACATGAATATATGTATATATATATATGTATGGATGATATAATAGCTCTGATCTAATACTTTTTGTGTAAAATCCCGTAAAAATGTGAAACAGCAAAATCACTTTCTGAAGTGAGAGTAAAAAGTGAGTAACAGCAAAAAGTACGGGAACAAAAAAACATCGGGTAAAATCTTGCAAGATCATTCTCCTCACAACCCTCAAAGAATCGCTCTCATTTACATGATTTTGGAGTACGGGATTCTTTTTCCTGTAACTTCCTGTAAGTTCGTGTAAAAAGCTGTTAGTTCATTGAGTACTGGATCGGAGGTAATACAAGATTGCACAAAGAGAAGACGAGAGTAAGAGGAAATGCCGAAATGAATTTAGCTTTCCATTTTTCAAACAAAAGATGGCTTGCTATATGTATTCATGACATTGATGTAAACCTAGCGACAGATGAAGCAGAACCTCAGATCATGTTCCTAAGAGAAAAACTAAATTTAGGAATATATACAAATAGAAATGCTCAAACTATGTATGTATGTATGTATGTAACTTATTCGCCTAATAGGTTTACATATAAAAATATTATCCTTATTTTCGAGCCTAACTCCCACATCAGTAATTAGAAAAGAGATTAATTATAAAATAATCTCAGATTAAACCGATGTGTCCAACCCAGTTTTATCGATTATACTTGCGAAGAAGAGGAGGAATGTCAAATGTAAAAGTAAACAAAAATTTACGCTAGCAAGGAAAAGAGGTTTGTAAGGGTATTTTTAATAAAATATTAAGTTAAATATGTGTAGCAGAAAAAAGTGACCACGGTGGCACAGAGAAGAAGCTTAACTTTTCCTCGAGTTGTGAGAATAACTAGCACAACCAATTTGACAGCTTTGATTGAGATTATATTTATATGTAAACGTAGTTTTATGCCTTGCCATTCGCATATGTTTACATATTAAATTTCATGAGTACCTCGTACTCACGCCTTTTTTTTCTATGCCATTACTTATTGAAAATATTTACGTGTGTACTTATACAGGGTGTCCCAGAACTCAACGTCAAGCCGAAACGGGGTGACAGGATTGATTGTAACCACCATCAGAAAAATCAGAAAAATAATCTATCCCATGCAGTTTGAAAATTATTGGCATTTAAGAAGAACCTAGAAATTTGGCCAAACTGTAACCGTTTTCGGTTATTGTGGTTAATTTTTGTTCATTTAAACTTTGGAACCTTATCCCTAAATAACATTTCTAGAACCTAAGTCAAAAATAATGACACAATTGCCACAAGTTTTCTAGAATTAAGAGTATTTGTTAAACTATGAATTTAAAATTTTTATAATTTGTCGACTTTGAAAGGCCCTCCTTTAAAAAAAAATGTACTGAAGTGCCTTGAGAAGTGCCATTAAAAGTTCGCGCATTTAATCAGGATTGTAAAATGGTACAATACTTGTTTGTTCCATACTAAAAAAAACGAGTAAAAAAATAAAAACCTCAAGTAACCTGATTTTTGCTAACCCATTTTACTCAGTTCAAATGTTTTTATTCGGACAAGCTCTTGGTAGGTTCTTAATTTTACGGCAAAATGATGAGAGAGATGGATAGTGGACATGTTTTCGATGAGTGAGCGAGACAGATAGTGACGCCACGCAGTGACACGGAGATGCGTCGTTTAAACGCGTCCGAATGAAACAGATACAGTCGCCATACCAAGCGTAATAAAAAATGTTATTTCCCTATCTGACTTTTATTCCAATAAACTTAAACTAAACTAGGTCAAGATTTTTCATTATTTTATTAATTTAACTTACTTTTGTTGACTTTGGTAATCTATCTCGAGCTGGTTGATTTTCGACGAATGGCCTGTGTATAACAGACTACATTTCTATAGTCGATCAACTTCAGCGTATGGTGTATTCTCATTCCCAATACATTCGGTCCTTCATGCTCGAGTTTTTCCCAACAAAGGACTGTTGGTTGTTTTAGCGATCTTTTCTCGTTAAGATCTGCGAACCCCTTTAAGTGTGAATTTTTGCAATCATTTATTTCTGTTTTACTTGTAATCCACAATACTTTGAACTTAGTTTGCCTTATTGGTCTCAAAATTAAAGCTATACGTACTTTCGGCAGTCATATTGTAATTGTAGCTTTGATTTCTGCCTAATAGTGTGTGTTACTTTAGAGAAAGTACATGTAAAATAAAACGGGGTTATCCGGGTTTTTCTTAATTTGAAAATGGGGAACCGAATTTTTTCAAATTACCACTTCTCGAATAGCTCCAATCCGGTTTTTCTTACTTGGGGAGTAATCAGAAGTGCTGGGTTTTATCCCTATTTCTGTTATTAAATGTCCGAAAGTTAGTGTATGTATGTATGTGGTGGTTCCCTCCAAACATTTTAGAAAAATATTATGTATATCTCATAAGTTTTGAACAGACAACATGCATGAATTAAATTGTAAGTAATTTCTTTCTCTCTCTCTACACAACACTACATTTATTGTTTCGCATATTCAAACTTCTACCACATTTTCGTAGTTGTACCATCCTTAATTACGTACACGAATTAGACATACGAGAAAGTGTACAGAAAATAAAAAAGTTATTCGTACTTCAGAAGCCAATAGAGTAATAGCTCGTCGTTTTCAATGTGTTCAGAACTTAACTAGCAAATTTTATTCTCCCCGATCGACCACATTGGTATCAGAATCCCGTTAATGGACTGGTCTTCACCAGTTTTTCTTTTAAGTCAATATAATATATAGAATAGCTTCGAATATTTTTCCGCACATTAGTCCATTGTGTCATCGTAAAATTTACTTCGCTGCTAACGTAATTTAACAACAATTCAATATGGAGCACGCATTGCAGAGAACACACAGCGCGACTGTCACAGACAGCGACTGTTTTCTAGAGATGTCGCCTAGCCCAATCAATAACTGAGCTCCACAAGACATGGTTCAAGGGCAAACGCCAATAACCGAAACGCGCGGTTCCAACGACAAGGTACATCAGTGCTTTTGAGCACGATGTAGGTAGACAGAGGTGGCGCAATCAGCAGTACCGGTACTTTGTTCTGGGCGAATTTGACAGAATCAGCTGTTCGTGTGACGTCATTTTAGCAAACTGTTTGTATGTATGCAGAGATGTTTATATGTATGTAAATATGGCGACCCCCATGGTTTGACAGTTAACACTCTTTCTCTCCTCCATCTCCAATTATTCTTTCCTATTCGTTACTATCTTGACGTCATCACCCGCAGGAATGCGCAATCTTGTATTCTATCATTCTTGGCTTTTGGGCAGCAACAGCAGGATACACCGCTACCGCCTGTACCACCATCGGCTGTTGGTTCAACAACAAAAGCAAAGTGCACATCCACAGCAGTTGCCAATGCAAAACGAATTTCATGCGCGAATTCCAATGCCACGCAATATACACCCAATGACATGGCTTACATCAGCTGATTACTACACCTTATAAAGTTTATAATGAGAAAATGTAAATTCATATTGAGAAATCCCAAATTGATAATGAGAAGCGTAAATTCATCTTGAGAAAGTACAACTTCATAATGAGAAATGTAAATTTATATTGAGAATATATAAGTTGATAATGAGAAATATAAAATCATAATGAGAATATAAAAATTGATAATGGGAAATATAAATTCATATTGAGAATATATAAACTGATAATGAGGAATGTAAGTTCATAATGAGAATATATAGATTGATAATGAGAAAACGAAAATTCCTAATGAGCAAATGTAAATTGATAATGAGAACATAAAAAATTACTTATATTAAAATTACAAGTACTTTACTCTGGAGTCTGCGAGCTAATGTCGCGATATTAGTTGAATTAAAGCAAGCATCAAAGGACACTGCCAAAAAAATTTATAATATATACAACCCGAAATTAAAGTTGGACAACGCATTTACACCCCCGCGTTTTAATTTGTTATCCTGCGAGTTCATGGTTATTGGTTGCGTATGGACTTTTTTGCAACTGTACAGATTGCCCTCGAGATAATTTGCCACTGTGGGTGGTGCTCAATTCTACATTAAACTGGTTTTGTACTTTTCTTTTTAATTTTCCAAGGGTAAAACTACAGTCACCTTCAAGCCAGGATAACATAGTCATCACGTTGTCTTCAGTCGGCTTTTTCGGTCCCTTACACCTCTTGGTTTTGCTTCCGTATCTTCGGTAACGACCCAGCGATAGGCCTGAGTGTACGTATTTTCTCATTATGAATTTACGTTTTCTCATTATCAATTTATATATACTCAATATGAATTTACATTTCTCATTATAAATTTGTACTTTCTCAATATGAGTTTAGATTTCTCATTATCAATTTGTATTTTCTCAATATGAATTTTCATTCGTCATTATCTATTTGTATTTTCTCATTATAAACTTGAAAAGATGTAGTTGAGAGCATCCAAAATGCGAAGCGGTACTCAACTCTTTCTACTATTGGACAAATCTGCAGAAACGCCGAAAATCCCCAACTTGGGCTTAGCATCGGAGTAGGCACGTACGAGTATTTAAAATGCGAATTATTAAAATACTTCGGGGAAAGTCACCAGCGAAGAATCCAGCGTTTGCTCATAAAAATGGTGCTGCGCAATGAACGACCCAGTCAGCTGTACAACGTTTTTCCGCTTTTCCATAATAAATTTTCATTAAAAAACGGCCTCGAGCTCAATAAAAATTGTTGAATATATTTTTTTAATCTTAAAAAAAAAAATTGGTAATGCTATAATCACTTTTCTAAAGGAAGAAAAGGCAAAAAAAGGCAAATATCTTAAAAAAGGCAAATATCTTAAAAAAGGCAAAAACAGGCAACATCAAATGTATATATATGGAATCAGGGAAAGCTAAATCGTGGACATTCTTAATTGAATATACTCTATCTCTTTAGCAGAAACAAAGGCAATTTCCATAAAACCCGTTCCCTGATTATAACTGTTACAAAGCACTGGGAAGGTGCTATATTCAACTAAAATTTTTCGACGTATAAACAGTTATGTACAAAGATACAAGCAAATAAAAACGGCTATGGACGCGACAAAAAATTCAAGTTTTTTTAACACATGTAGAAATATACCAAATTTAGCGATGTTTGGAGAAAAAATGATCTTCCATGAATGGGGAAATGAAGGTCAAAGAATGCCTTTGGTTCGTAGAGTTATGGATTATGAGAAATATTTCTCACTTTTTTTATGAAGTATAGCATGAGTACGGACGCGACACTACGGACGCGACAGACTTTTGCCTATGAATAAATGCTGTAATGATAGGTTTTTTTTATTTAACAATTTTATATATATTTAATATAACAAAATTTTGAGTATAACGTCAAGATAATTTTAATTAAAATATAGATTATAGGTTTAAAAATAAGTTACAAGCTTTTAGTATGTTTAGTTTTAATTTTTTTCTTCAACGAATAAGCTGTTCGAGCAACTTTATTAAAACGTGTGTCGATGTGTGAAACCAATGCAAACTTTTAATACCTACAAATTTGGAACATTTTGCCATAGCTTAGACAGTTGCGGACGAAAATTTTCAATTTGTTCCCCAGAGATGTAAACAACATTGACTTTAACAATGTTGCTCTGAGCAGATTCAAAAAAGGATAAAGCATCTGCAGCAAACTAAAAAAATACCTACAATATTTGGAACGTTTTGCCATAGCTTAGACAGTTGCGGACTAAAATTTTCAATTTGTTCCCCAGAGATGTAAACAATATTTACTCCAACAATGTTGCTCTGAGCACATTCAAAAAAGGATAAAGCATCTTTAAGGACAATATTTTTTGACGTTGCAGCAAACAGATTTAAGAAATATATTGAATTCATCAGGAATCATTGGTAAAATATTTGCACAGCCTTCTAGAAGAAAATTTAAATTTGCATGGCACTTGCATACACACATATTATGGGGCAACTTATTGGTTAGCTGAACATATGAGGGTCTTGAATTAAAAAAAAAGTATTGCTTACATTTTCTTTGGAAAAATTAGTTTTAAAAAGTTCGTATGCTTCTTCTAACGTCGTAAGCATAAATCGCTTTGCAACTACTTTCCCCTTTATTATCACTGTATCCCTTCTCCGCGGAGATTGCACGGTAATTCCGTCTTGCAACAAAAAATTGTCTATCAATTTTTCGCGCCTCTCGCTTTTTGTTGAGCTCTTCCAGTTCCCACGCGCCTTTTCTGTTGTGTTTACATATTTAATGCACAAAGATTTTAGGACAGCTGTTTTTTCCCAAGATCTTTCGGTAACACAGCTTCGACTTTTCTTGTTGCTTTTCCCAGGGTTTGCTTACAGGTGTACGCTTCCCTGTCCGAATTCTGAACGCGCATAGCTTTTTTTCATCCGCAACACGATCTGCCTAAGGCGGGTGTTTTCTCTCGTTTTTTCCAGAAGGGCGTCGTCTTTTTGCAATTGCAGCTTTTGTTGCTCCCTAAACTCCCGCATTCTTTCAGCGTCTTGCTTCTTATGTCGCTGCCATATTTCGTTATTGTCTTTCACCTTCTTCCTCCACTTCTTTGCCTTTTCTGCATTTCTTTTCGATACGGTTTTTTCCATATGTAAAACACTAATTTAAGGTCATACTGATATCGTTTTTTAATTGAATTTTTCTCAAGGTTACGGACGCGACAAATTTAAAACACAAGTAAAATTTTAAATTCGGTTTGTCGGGAGCGAATGGTGCTATTTTTTTAAACAAGATAATAATCTTGCTTTGTAACTGAAACCTACTTGGATTTCAAATGTTGTGCCTACTAGTTATAACACTAAATAAGGTTTTTTGGTAACGGACGCGACAATAGGATATAGTTATAATGAAATATAAAAAAATAACGAAATTCGAGGTCATTTTACATCCAGAGTGTAAAGGTTGTTGTTAGTAGAAAAATTCGAAATCACAACAACTACATGGTATCACTTTTAGTACGCTAAATACACAAAGGAAAATATTAATATTACAAGGAAAACAAAATATTTTTTTAAAGGTATATATTTTAGCCCAGATTTTGGAAAAATAGAAAATGCTTTTATATTTATAACATATACACATTTACGCGTTATTGTTTAGGTAAAAAAAAAATAAATTGCACCAGTTTCAATTTTGCGCTCTTGGTTTTCCTGTTTTGGGAAATACCCGTATGTGGACGTCATAGGCATCGCCTCATCGAGCATTTCAGAACATTACCAACACATTCCTTTGGATTTTGAGCGACTTCGTGAGTTTGGAAAAACACATATCGGGTTTTTGGGTCACCTCATCACCAAAGAAGGGATTCGTCCCCTGCCCGAAAATATAGAAGCCATATTTCGGGTACAAAGCTATATTGCGGCTATCGCAAAGGAATTGAAAAGTTTCATAGCAACCAGATGTGGGGATTCTATGGCACTTAAACTTGAAAAAGGCAAAATGAGCTTTAAAAAAGGCAAAAAAAAGGCTTACATTTTTTAATTTTGTTATGTACTTCCTTTATGTACAATGTGAAGGTCCAACTAAAGATATAAAAAAATAAATACAGTGGTAAAAAAATTATAACGGAACCATTTTTTTCCAAGTTTTAACGTATTATTTTTGTTGTTATTAACTTTTCATTTTTTTTTATAAAAATATAGTTCATTCTTTACTTGCAAAGGCGCTATGTAAATTTTTTTAGATTTTTAGTTTTTTGTGAGCAACGTACTAGTATTTAAAGTAGTTTCATGCCCACTAACAATATAGTGCAAAATCTTTCTATTTTCTGAAAAAATAGCATCAAATGTTAACTACTATTGCATCTTCTGATGAATTTAGAAACTGCAAGAAAACGTGGTAGTTTCGCTGCCTAGTGGAAGGCGTCGTAAAAAAGGAGCAGACCAATCTTCATGGAAGAGCAAACGCGAAAAGCTAAAAAAAGATAGCTATGTAAAAGTTACTGTTTCAAAACTCGCTATATTCAATTTTTATATATGAAATTTGCACAAACTACCACACTGCGATATTGTTTATTAACGTTATTCGGCTCTTGTTTATCTAAGTTTTCAGATAATAAAGAGAAATATACAATTTGGATGTTACTTGTTGTTGTAGACGTTTTTTTAATGGCTCACTATTATAAAATCAAATAACGCTATTTGCAAGTGGACTACTCATTTGTGCAATATTAAAAAAAAATTCAACAAACTTTTATACAAATTTCGAACTTTTAAAAATTCTAAAAAATCAATCGACATTTTTAGCCATTTAAAACGCGTACTTTATTCTACTAGAATTCAATGGGCTACAACTCTGCATACTCAGAATTTAATTGCACAAATTTTTAAGGCAGTGTAACTCGATTGGTACATATGTACAGATTTGACAATTTTTATATTAGGCTATTGGTAAAAAAATGGGACAATTTTTTTTTTGTAGTCAAAAGATTGGTACGATACAGCGATGTCTATTGAAAAATTTCAATAAATTAATTTTCGTGATTGGGATAGTTCAAACAATTGGGATACGATTTACACCAAATTTTGGCAAATACCCAATCGTGTGCCGCTGCCTTTAAACTTGTATTTATACGGATGTTGGTAAAGAACGAACTATAAAAAACTTTAAAAACTTTTAAAACTTGTCAAAATTTAGTGCGGCTATAATTTTGTCGACTACTGTACATAAATACAGACAGGAATTTCAAGATTTCAACCCTTTTTAATCAGTATTTTTCTTTTAATCAAAATATGTTGAAATAAAAGTGAAACTAAAAAACAATTTTCCAGAACATCCGCATTCGCCTTTGCATTCGCAATAATCAATGCGGAGCTTTTGAGAATGCGAATGTCGTTCAAGTGCACCGATAAAACGTATATATGGCAAACAAAATGACAAATTGTAGCCAATATTTTTGCCTGTGGTCGTGGGAGTATTGGTGTAACAAAACTGGTGAAATGTCATATTTATCAACTTTGACAAAAATGTCGCTAAACGTATTATTTCTTAAGCTATATAACCGCGTTATCAATGGGTAGTCATACTTGTTCCAACCATGGATGCCACTCGCCAACATTTTTTTCTACCAAAATCTCTTAAGAAAAATTACCAAAAGTTACCAAATCTTCACTTCTTCACTTACAGCCCGATACTGTGCACTTAATAAATTCAATATGTTTATAATTTGTCAATTTTTGATTATTTATCAAGAACTCCCAGTTCTAGCACAGAAGTTTAAATCTATTTTCTTGATAAATTATCAAGATTGAAAATGCTATTGACAATTATAATTTTTTTTTATTAGAAAATATTTTTCTATCAATTAATTACTGCATGTGCCGTTATTCTCATTTTCGTTGTTGGTGTTTCCAACAGGGTAGGAGTATGATGTAATGTGGAACGATTTTCCATCATCCCTTGTCAAATTTGGTTTGGAGACAAACCGGTTTCGGCGATGTGCCATTTTCAGTGTAATTTTTCGTTCGGAATGTGCCGATACTTGGACCCGCCACTCACGGAATAATAGCACCGGCACACAAAAAAAAAGTGGCGGATGCTTTTAACCGTCCATTTGACTCGTACAAAATTTCGAGTAAATTGCGAAAATTGCAATTTTTTCGGTTTTTCATAATTTACTGTACGTCGAAATATATGACGGTACATGTCGGCAGGTGGGTCTGGTAAAAGCACGCGACATTTTTTTTTTTTGCCGGAGTATCAAAACGATTTATGGACCTTACCAAAAATTGCCAGATGGCCAGTATTAAAGTGAGAGGGTAGAATTCAAAATTTATCGCAAAAATTTCGAAAGTTCTTTTAGAAGTGCAGGCCCTTCCACTATGGGAAGTTTGTGGCCAAAATTCTAAAAGTTGAGATATCAATTTAAAACTTGGCCGAGTAGTAGGACTGGCCTTTCCGCGCAAAAATTAACCCGTAATGGTCACACCTCCAAAAAAATAGCGTAATGGTCACACGAGCTCCAGTGGACCCCAACCCAATAAACAGATGCGTCGTACGTTCTATTTTAAATATCGACTCGAATCCTCCACTGACCTTAAGTTTAAAACATTCTCCTTGTTAGCTGATAGGTTTTTTCCAATTTTGAAATTATAACACCATGAATTATTTCAAAAAACTCATGATTTTGTACCAAGTAGTTACCTAAGAAAAATTATAATTTCTTTAATCTCGCACAAAATCGCAGCATAAGATTATGGGAAAATAAGAGATCGGACTATTCTACCGATTTATGATGAGCTTTTTTAACCGTTTTTAAACATTTTTTTAAAACACTAAATAAACTTTTTTTTTAATTGTACAATTTCACTTTAAAGTGACTTAAATGCGGACGTCTCTTTGGCACAAGCTTTAAGCTATAATACAAGTTTTAATCGATGAATATTCCGCTAACCGTCACTCTTTCTTTCTACTTTTCACTTTTGAAAAGCAGCAAATAGATTATGAGATACACGCATTTGAAAGTGGCACATAAATCAAGCTACACATTTTTCGTTTACAGAAAATTTCGAAACTATCTGTTTGAGGGTTACCAAATCAACGTAAGTCGATTTATCGAAAAACAGAGTATACAGTTTTTTACTCTGAAGTATTCTCTGTAAGATAACAATTAATCTCTGTAAGATAAAAATTAACTTTAAGCAAGTCAGTAAATTGACTTCTGGCCACAAAATAGGTTCAAATTTCCCATAGTGCCTTGGTGCTGCCACTGTAATTCAAATATTTCCAGTATTCGAATATGAGATGACTCTAATTTAATCGAAGTAATTTTGTAGAAGTGTCAGTAGTGCTGCCACTGAAACTCGAAGGGTTTTTATAATTACGCACATTCAAAACATAATGCATTTCTTTCTAGTAATGCAAATAGATGTTTAGTTGCAAAAGTTACCAAAATTAAATAAAAGTTACCAAGTTACCAAACCGTTTAAAAGTTACCAATTTTGGTAGAAAGTTACCAATTGTGGCAACCATGGTTCCAACTTCTACTTGACCTTTGACGTACGTCAAAGGGAACATAGTAGGGATGCGTATCGCCAATGAAAATTCGGTATATCGGTATCGCGATATTCTAAATTCACAATATCCGATACCGATATATCTACTAAAATAATATCGATATATTGAATAACGGAAATATCGAAAACGAAATGGCTAGTAAAGATATTTTTTTGAGCACCACGTATATTTGTAATTAAAAGGCGAATAAGCATAAATTCAAATAACAAAGTTACTTTGGATAAGATGCACTTTAATTGGGGTATTCACAACGGTGTCGTAAGTGTCGTATTGTTGTATGTCGCAAACTTTAAACGCCTAAATAATATATTAAGGGGGCTCGAAAAGTACCATAAAAGTCATATTATGAATTGTTGCAGTGTTAAAAATAGTTGGTTGTCGTTTCAAGTTCTCTAAACATTTATTTAAGCTTTAAAAGTTTACGACATACCAAAATACTACACTTACGACCCCGTTGTGAATGCCTCAAATGAGTTTGAAAAAATAGTAACCAGAGTTCTGCAACTTTGATTTACCTCTCCTCACAAGCATGTCTAGTACTTTCAAAGAGACACACCTTTTCATAAGTACATATGTATGTATTTCTAAATTTGAAGTACAAATAGTACGGTTCAATGGGATTTCCAGATGACCTCAAAATACAGAATTTTTAAGTTTTTGTTCGGTATACAAAATTTCATGATCAATTGAATCTGTCAAAGCCTAAAATGCCATACAGAGCTGCTCTCTTGGTTTGCTAATATTATTTTTATGCAAGAAGTATTTTGCCTTTGCTGTAGATTTTCTTGAAGAAATAAATTTACGAGCATTTATTTATTGAGAATTTGCAACTGATTTAAGCAATTTCGATATTTTTATAAATTATCGATATCGATATAAATTAACCGATATGTTGAACAATGATATTGATATATTGAATATCGTATCGGTATCGCGCATCCCTAGAACATAGTCTTTTTAACAATTTTTTCTGTGCCTCCATTGGTTTCTTTTTTTATTATGATTTTTTTGGACCAATCTTAAAAAACTACTAGACATAAAAAAAGAAAGTGTGCACTGTTCATAGGGATATACATTGAATCCTTGGCTAAAAACTTCTGTGGTAAAACTATCCCTTCTTTGCTATTTAAAGTGAAAGAGTAAGCTCCTTCAATAGGGATTCCCAGCAGAAATGATCAACGTCTGGCTATAAAGAGAATCGACCCAATAAACACAAAAAAAATATATTTCTCCACCCTGGAGAAATTCATCTCATCTCTAATCGACGCGCAAATACGTAAAAAGTGATAAAGAAACGAATTTTTAATTATCAAGTGAAAAACGAAAGCTAAATAAAGAGGAAAATTACTAACAAGTAAGTAATCTAAGTAAAATAACGTATTTTACTATTTCAATTTCAGTATTTCAATGATATTTTTGAGACCAATTGGAGAATTACATTGGAGTTCAAGTTGAGAACTAGCATTTTCTCAACTTGAGAAACAGTACTTTTTTCATACAAAGAAAAATGCCCTTTTTGTTGAGAACGCTATGATCCACCACTTGATGTACTGTTAAGAAACAGCGTTGGAAATTTGAGGAATACCTTAGTTCTCAACTCAACCTCAAGTTGAGCTCAAACCTAGATGTTTGTTGGGGATGCTCAAATAATTAAAAAACTATAGGCCTGACCTTTAATAAGATAAGAATTACATAACTATCTGAGATTCTAATGCTTATAAAAAACAGGGTGCTTATAAAAAAACAGGGTGCTTTTTAAAAAAATAAAAATATTCTGATCCGATTCGGCTGGCAGCCACGACTTGAAAACAGAATTTTGTTAAAAAATTTCCATTCCTGGGATACAATAATTTGGTGACAGGTAATAAGATCAACGGAAATAAGGTCAATTGACTTTATTTCCCACCCTGGTGCGAAATAAAGTCAATTGACATTATTACCTTTTTAAAAACGAAATAAAATCAATTGACGTTATTTCTCTTTCAAACATTAAATTTGCTTAGCTTCGCGGCGGCCCGCGTCAGCGCGCCACACCGCGCGCGTCGCGCTCGCGTTCCCAGCGCGACCGGCGCGCACACCACGTCACGCTACGCCGCGCTGGGATTCTGATATAAAAATCCACCTAAGCTTTAACTGTCATCAGTGATATTAATGTTACCTTATATAACGACAGGTAATAAGTCCCAGATGGTTTCTAAACTCACAAATTAGTTTTTGTGCAAATTGCAGATAGAGGGTATTAATGAATTCAAGCCCTCGATATTTCACATTTTTATATTTGTAAGTTATTGGAAGCAGGGATGCAAACTTGGCTCAAACCGTGCCATTTGTTCCTATTTTACTTCAAATGGCACTTAATTTTTCAATTTGGCACAAAATGCCAAAATGGCACTTTTGTAAAAAAAATAACATTTCAATACAGTTTTGTGAAATCCTTTGCGTGCACTTCTTTTTCTCAACTAAAATTTTCTAATTTGTAAAGGCTTTTCGACTGGTTTATCTTATTTTATCATTGCACTTTTGTTTTGAAAATGTGGCTTTATTTTATTGCTAAATGTGAATGATTAAAAGGAATTACACCTTTTTTGGCACTTTTATTTTTCTATTTGGCACATTTTGGTACTTTTTTTATTCTCAATATGGCACCTCATAACTAAGGAGAGTTGGCAGCCCTGATTGGAAGATTTCTGCTGTGTTTTGAGGCAACAACTTGTCTGCAGTAAAAAAGCATATAATTTGTGTTTCAAAAGTGTGTGAAAACCAATCAATTAACTTATATGATCTCGGTTCCGATATTAAATAATAAATAATTGTTTATACCCGCATTTTGGCACATTGGCTCGTTGAATGTGCCATCTAATAAGTAGTGTCGTCGTTCTCCTTAGCTGCTTTTAAATGACTGCTGGCGGAGGCATAAATACAGTGTAAGAAGATTCTTTTTTTATAATTGTTTCCTTATAGAAAAGTTGGGTTCTTTTCCACCTTAGACATTCCGAATTCGTTCAAAATATGCTAATTTAAAACACAGAATTCTTTCAGTGCTGCTCCGGGGTTTTTGGACATGTACTGTTTCTTCAATTTAATAGTGTTCGCTTTATTTTTGTAGAAACGAAAAATGTTTTGCAAGTTATGGATTATTTCTCCACTATTTCTTCAAATATTTCTCATATTCCAGCTGTGCGCAGGCGTTTAGTTTTTCCCATCGTGTTTTTACATATTCGTAATTTAAATTTTTTTTAATAGAATCACTTGGTGGTAGTTCATGATTGTGTGTGGATTAATATCACAACACTGAGGATTTGGCAAAAGCCTTTTTCTTCTATTAAAAAACAACACTTACGGGGCAATGTTTATTGTAAGAACAACATTTTTTTCTATGAATCGACATACTTTAAGCATTGTTGACGCTATTTCCATTTGAATGAGGAAATAGCGTCAATGACTTTATTTCCAAATTTTTGTTGACTTTATTTCGCTTTTGAAAAGGTAATAATGTCAATTGACTTTATTTCGCACCAGGGTGGGAAATAAAGTCAATTGACATTATTTCCATTGACCTTATTACCTGTCACCAATAATTTATTTTCCATATCCACCTATTTAGCTCGCCATAAGCACAAATTTTTCAAAGCAGTCGAAGCAGAAAGTATTAAAAATGAATTACAAAAACTAAAATCCAAAAACGCTGAGGGAGTTACAGATTCCCCAAATTCTGAAACGGCCAATGAGAATGAAGAATTCCTTTTAAAAAGCTTTAGAACAACCTGATATATGTATCTGGCTTGGCTTGTAAGCGCTGTTTAAACAACGATCTCGCCATTATGCTAGATTCTAATTGTTTCTTAAAAATTCTTGGCATCCGCATTCGCATCCGCATCCGCGGATGTTAGCTGTTAGCTATTCGCATCCGCATTCGCATCCGCGGATGTCTAAAATTCCACATTCGCAACATTCCTACTTCGGACATCGCCGTTGGGGCCATACTGCATCAGCTGGTTGACAATGAGCCACAGCCTTTAGGCTACTTTACTTAGCCATAAAGCACTTCCAATTCGTGATCGAAGCAAACTTCACAACCATATTTACTGACCACTCCAGGGTAGCCAACTCATTTTTGAGAATTCCCCGATATCGACCGTGAAATTACCCGATTTTGCCCGAAATTTTGTAAAATTCCCCACACATGAATATCTTTCCTTATTTTCAAACAAAAAATTTACATATGTACATATTTTGATATACTGCTGGTCTTTCTGTTCATTTTATTTTTAAATGTGATTCATCTATACATCTATGGGGTGTAGAGCAGGTCGCCTCCGCGTGGTGCACCCTGGGTAACGCCAAATGGCCTGCGGCCTCCACGGCCTCTTAACCTGAACGGTAACGACCCTGGCTTCGTCCTCTGACTACGATTCTGAAAACGTTTTGGATTTGTCGATCCCTGAGCTGGTGGTTGTGGTATTCTACCACCTGAGTATGCTGGGGTGACACTCAGCAGAAATGGCTGGTGGGCTAATGCCGCAACTGCCCCCGTCCCGTTAAAACCCTGGCAGGCCTCAGGGTACGTTCCAATTCCCGTCGCCGTTTAGTTGGTGGTGTAGGTGCGGTTGAGATGACTCCCGTCTTTGCGCTGGTCGGCTCTGAACTCATGACCCCATAAGGGCATGGGTCAACCCTCGCCACAGTCTTGTTCAGAGGTAGCTATGGGACCCAATAGAAATGAAGAACAATGAAAATAACGAAAACAAAAAAAACAAAAAAATTACAAAAAATAAGCATTCGAGCGGTGGCGGGGAGTCGGAGCCGACCCCCAAAGCCGGCTCATCTGGGGGGGCTACAGCACCACCTTCGGTACGCGAGGCGAAACCGCCTCGTTCTACAATTTCCATCTCTGGGGGATCCTTAACGGATGGTCGCTCGGGGAGTAAGAACGCGTCGAAGCCGACGCACTTAAACGCTTCTGGGGGGCAGGTGCTGTCGCCACTGGGAGGGCAGGAGTGCCGGAACCGGACTCCGTGGGGGTCTCTAGGCAAGGGGCCCGACTGAGAGAGCGATTAAGGGGGGTGCTAGACGGAATCGCCAGCACCAGCGCGGGCTCCTCTCCCAGTCTTCCGGGTCTGTCCTCGAAGGCTCCCTACAAGAAGCCTTCGGGAATGCCTAAACGGCAAATATCGTCGGGCCGAAAGGCTTACTCCGACTGGCGCATGGCTACCAAGATTTTGGAGCGCTATGGCGGTCAGGATGCTTCTCAGCTTACTGAGAAACATTTGAAAACGCTCGAGTGGGCCAAAGGGGTGCTGTGTGGCCGGGATGAGAAGGCTAAGAACCCGACGAAAGGAGACGCGAGTGCGCCTCCTACGGGTCCTAAGAGACAAAGGTCTCAAGAGGGAGAAGGCTCCCACGCAAAAAGACCCAGAAATGGGGTTGCGCATGCTCTGTTCAGCGAAATCGCTAAGCAGGCGGGATCAACTACCCTGGGGGTCCTCGATCGAGGCAGAGAAGATGGCACCATATCCAGGGAAAACTGGAGGCGCGTGGCAGCGGCCATCTCCTGTCTTTCTAAGGGTGGTCAGAGGAAACCCTGGTCCACCTCCGCGCTGTGAGGATGGTGGGTGGCATCATGGCATCCACAAAAGAATTGTATGCGCCGACGAGCGGTCGGCATCGTTATACAAGTCTGCAGTGTCTCTGGTGGGGGAGGTTTGGGAGGGCGCCAAGCTGGAAGCCGTGGAGGAAAAGGATCTTCCTGCCCGCCCGCGGGCCCGTGTCTGGCTGCGCCCCGAGCCCTCCGCACCGGAGGAGATTGAGGAAATCCTCCGTTACTGCAACCCGCAACTGCCCACGCACAACTGGAGGGTTGTCAGATTCGAGGGGTCCGAGGATTCCGAGGAGTCGCATCGGCAAGCGCTGATTCTACTCAATGCGGAATCCCTCGGCCCTCTCGCTGAGTCCAGGGGAGTCATCACCTATGGATTCGAAAGGGTAGTCCTTAGGGTCTACCAATCCGATTCCAGGGGTGATGGCTCTCAACCTCCTGAGGTGCCGGAAGCACGTGAGCCCGCGGCGGAGGAAGCCCCCATGAGCATGGAGGTGGAATCCGTCGTGTCGGGGGCCGAAAGTGCTGAGGATGCCCTCTCAACGGAGGGATCCGTCGTCAGCATCGGACGGTTCTACGACAGGGCGGAGGAAGAGAGGCTCTTAGCCTCAGTAAACGAGGACGTCGAACTGGCGTGGCTGGAGCGGACTTTGGAGGATGAAGATCCTGCAAATAAACCTCCAACATTCTAAGGCGGCGTCCGCAAATCTCCTTATCCACCTTGAGCAAGGTGGAGCCGATGTAGTCCTGATCCAGGAGCCGTGGCTAAGCAGTAGCGGTATCTCCGGGATCAGGACGCCTAATTTCAAGCTGATGGTGCAGAATCAAGCAGGTAGACCAAGATCCTGCATGCTCATCAGAAACGAACTCAAAGCACTAATTCTACCTAATTTCAGCAACGAGGACATTGTGACTGTCAGCCTGGATAGCGGTGCCGGAAAGCTCTGGATTATATCCGCTTACATGGCTCATGATGACGAGGTGGAACCACCTCCATTACTGCTGCGTGAAGCCATAGCCGAAGCGAGGCGACGGAAAGCCGACGTAATTATTGGGTCGGATGCAAATTCACGACACTCGTGCTGGGGAAGCTCAGATATAAATGCAAGAGGTGAGTCACTTTTTGATTATATTCTAAGTGAAGACTTATGTATCTGTAATAGAGGAAACGAACCGACCTTTATCACCGCGGCAAGGCAAGAGGCCCTTGACCTCACCCTAGCCTCGTCTTCTGTAATATCCCGCGTTCCCGACTGGAGGGTTCTTAATGATCACTCCTTTTCGGACCATAGGTATATTCAGTTTTTTCTGGACGAAGATCGTCCCAAAAGTATCCCCTTTAGGAACCTTAGGAGAACAAACTGGGACCTCTATAGTAAAAAACTTCGGGAACTACTCCCAGAGGCCCCCCAGGAGAGCTTAAGCACCGAAGGCTCGATTGATGTTATGGTGGAAAAGTTTACATCAGCTTGTAGGAGTGCCATCGAAATCTCTTGCCCGCTGAGTAGGCCGGGGGGCAAAGTACGACCAAAATGGTGGACGGTGGAACTCTCAGAACTCAGGGCGACGAGTAGACGCCTGTTCAATAAAGCCAGGAAGAGTGGACAACACTCCGACTGGGAACTCTATAAGGTCGGACTGGGCATCTATAAGTCCGAGATAAGAAAGGCCAAGAGCGAGTCATGGAGAAACTTCTGCGAAGCCGTAGAAGGTTGTAATGAATCATCTCGATTTAGGCGAATCCTTGCGAGGAATCCCGTACCCTTGGGATACCTGAGGGACGAAGAGGGCAACTGGGCGATGAGTGGAGAGGAATCGCTTAAGCTACTCCTTGATACTCATTTCCCAGAAAATCCTGCACCGCGCGAACCTATCGCTGTTGGAAAGGGCGAATGCTCTACCTCCTCCTCCGGTGAATTACTGGAGAGGCGCCGACTGCTCTGGGCAATCGACTCTTTCAAGCCCTTCAAGTCCCCGGGACCGGATGGCATCATTCCTGCGCAGCTGCAAAAGGCTGTGGAGGTCTCGTGCCGCTGGCTCACCCCTATCTATGCGAGCTGCCTAGAAAGAGGATACATCCCGGGGGCTTGGAGGTGCGTAAGGGTCACGTTCATCCCCAAAGCAGGGAAGAACTCTCATGTATCCCCGAGGGACTTCAGACCAATCAGTCTCTCATCTTTCTTATTGAAGACTTTTGAGAGACTGATTGACCTGCACATAAGAAACAGGATTCCTCGAGAGCGTTTTAGCCCCTCTCAACACGCCTACCTGAAAGGTAGATCCGTGGAATCTGCCCTGCACTCAATCGTCAAAACCATAGAGGAGTCTCTTAAAAACAAAGATTTTGTAGTGGGTACCTTCCTTGATATCGAGGGGGCTTTCAATAATGTCCTTCCTGGGGCGATAATAAGAGCCCTTACTAAGCTCGGAGTCGAGAGCTACTTAGTAAGGCTCATCTCACACAGCGGAATGGGGCAACGCCTCTGAGCAGCGTAAAGTAAGCAGAGGCACCCCGCAGGGAGGCGTCCTTTCACCCTTCCTCTGGATAGTCGTGATAAACGACGTCCTGGAGGAATTGGAGAGGACAGGATGCCGGGTTATTGCCTACGCGGATGACGTGGCACTCATCGTCAGAGGAAAGTTCTTGAACACTCTGTACGATCTCATGCAAGGGTACCTAAACAGGGTCACAAATTGGTCCGCTAGCTGCGGGCTTGCTGTCAATCCTGGAAAGACGGAGCTCGTTCTTTTTTACCAGGAGGTACAAAAAGCCTCATGCCCAGCTTCCCTCAATAGGGGGTGTTCCACTTGTTCTCTCTGACAGGGTCAAGTTCTTGGGCGTGATCCTGGACGGAAAACTGTCATGGAAACCTAATATTGAGGAACGAGTGAGGAAGGCATCGGTGGCCCTCTACTGCTGCAAGAATGCCATAGGGAAGAGATGGGGCCTCTCCCCAAAAGTGATGTATTGGCTATATGAAACCATAATTAAGCCAATAATGTTGTATGGGGTCATCGTCTGGTGGAGTTCACTGGAAAAGACCACTCATGTTAGGAAGCTAGAGCGCGTGCAAAGGGCAGCCCTCGTTGGGATCAGCGGGGCGATCCGAACCACTCCCACCTTAGCGCTAAACGCTATACTCAATGTCGCACCTGTCGATATTTCGGGCAAAGTAGCGGCGGTTCGCTCAGCCATTAGGCTCAAAAGCTCTGGGTTCTCTTTCAATCCAGCGCACGGACACTCGACAATTCTCGAAAGCTTCGACTTCGTGCCGAAAGAAATGGACCGGGGTCACCCGAGGCTGGCCCCTAAAGGATCCTTCTCCACGCACATCCCCTCTAGGAATGAATGGAAGAGGGGTGGTCTCTGGAGAAGAGGTCCAATAAACATCTTTACGGACGGATCGAAGCTGGAAGGGAGAGTTGGAGGAGGTGTCTACTGTCAGGAACTCTCAGTAGATCTTACTTTCAGACTGCCGGATCTCTGCAGCGTCTTTCAGGCAGAGGTGGCCGCTATAAAGGAGGCAGCCGATTGGCTACGCACCAATGTACTGTCAAAAAGGAGGGTAAATATATATACTGATAGCCAGGCGGCAATCAGGGCGCTGGGATCGCTAATGGTGTGCTCAGAACTGGTTGGGGAATGCCTGACCTCTCTCTCAACTGCCTCCAGATCAAGCTGATTTGGGTCCCGGGGCACAGTGATATCGCGGGAAATTGCAGGGCTGATGAACTGGCCAGGCAAGGCACCCTTGAGGCCATCACCTCGGATAGGGAGGGCATTGGAGTTCCGTTGGCAACCTGCGGCCTGCTTTTGGACAGATGGGCTCATGGTCGGCTCAGCGAGCGCTGGGAAAAAACCCCGACTTGCAGAGTTGCAAGGTCCTTCTGGCCGGTTGTGGACCGCGGGCGGTCAAGGGAACTCCTGCAGCTGGCTAAGCGTCAGCTCTCGATTTTCACAGGTGTACTGACCGGACACTGTCCAATGGGAACCCACGCGGTGCGACTCAATATCGTCACGGATCCCTACTGCCGCAGTTGCCTGGAAGACGAGGTGGAATCATCTCAGCACTTCCTACTCAACTGCCCTGCATTCGCTAGATTACGGTTTAAGCATCTCGGTGCGCATTTCATCGACACTCCCGAGGGACTCTCCGGAGTGGACATCAGCTGTTTGAAGAACTTCATTATGAGCACCCAGCACTTCTCGTAATTTTTACGCAGTTACCGTTCCTATGAAATGTGGTATCACAATGGACAATCAAATGTCTAAGTGAGTCCCCTTTGCGGGTCTGCCACCTTAACCTAACCTAACCATCTATGCATTCATATAGTAAACCAAACTTTTATAAAGTTAGTTAAAAATAAAAATTAAAAAATGTACATATAATATTTACATACCAGACAACAGCATGAGTTTACTCACTTCCATCTAAATAGTATGAATTCAGTGCTGTGAACTGTATAAGGGTAGTGAGAAACGCCGTACAAACACAAGAATGATAGAATACAAGATTGCGCCTATAAGAGAGGATTTTTGAGAATAACTTTTGTGTGACGTCACACTGGTGCAATTGCGGGAGCGAAATGCCAAAACGTGAGCAAGAATGGAAGAAGAAGAAAAAATGTTGCAAGGAAAACGTAAATAAAGTTGGGCGGATTATGCCTGCTTGGACATATAAGCGTCTCATATGCAGCGAAGCGCGTTCGCGGTAGGATACTGAAAATTTAACTGTTACCCTATAAACTGAACAGCTACAGTTTAAGTTATTCAGCTTTCTTAAAGTCCAATTAGTAATATGTACTACTAGGTATAAGTTATTTATTCAAGGCAGTTAGCAACCAAGAAATTTAACAAAGATTTTGCAATTCAACAGTAAACAATTTTTCTTAACAATTTGGAATTGGAATGGAATTGGAAATTTTTTTTTTCAATTCTTGACAAAACTTGACAAAATTATAATTCTTTTCGATTGACGCTGTGATGTATCCTCCTGTCTTTCATCTTCACAATTTAGCATCATGGCAGGATCGCTATTTTAACACCGTTTTTTTTCCAAAGAATTCTTCATTCTCATTCTTTTCGTTGTTTCTGAATTTGGAGAACCTTTAACGTCAACAGCGTTTTTAGATTTTAGTTTTTGTAATTCATTTTTAATCCTTTCTGTTCATTATCCGAACTGTTCTGTTCATTATCCGGAAATTACTTATTTCAGAATAAAAATAGTTGGCCAAGTTTAACTCGTAAAAAAATAACTGCTATTTTCGGCCCCTTTAATATTCGCATTCGCAAAAGATCAGCATTGATTATTGCGCAAGCGAATGCGAATGTTAAAATTAATGCGGAAGCTCGCGGTTGCGAATGCGAATGCGAATATTCGCAACAACCCTGATTGTAATATGTCATTTATTTTATCAATTAAATTGAGTTAAATTTTCAAACAGGGGCAACCCTCCTCAAAGATATTTTCGGCTGTAAGCCTTCTTAAAACTCTTTAGTTTAACACCCACATGGCAATATTTCATTTACTTTATCAATTTAACTGAGTTAAAATTTTCAAATAGGTGGAAACCCTCCCCAAAAGAATTTCCAGCGGTTATCTTTCTTAAACCTATTTAATTTTATACCCACATTTCAATATATCATTTATTTTATCAATTTAGCTGAGTCAAAATTTTCAAATATGTGGCAATCCTCCTCAAAAATTTTTTCATCAGTCATCTTTCTTAAACTTCTTTAATCTGATATCCATATTGTAATATGCCATTTATTTTATCATTTTAATTGAGTTTAAAGTTTTCAAACAGGTGGCAACCCTCCAATCTTTTGTGATATAAATGATCCTGGTGTTATACCGAACAATATACAAAAAAAAAAATCAAATCGGTTCAGCCGTTCTCAAGTTTTGATGACCGTGACATACGAACACAACATTTTAATTTTTATGGCTCATTCCATCTCAAATCACCCAGGCCGGGAGAAAGTGAATTTAAGTTTGCGATAAAACTCACAGGGATTGTTCTTTGAACAATTTAAGGAGACACGTATTTTTTCTTTTTGCTCAGGAATGCGAGTTTTTCGAATAATGAATTTTTTTCTTTTTGAGTACGAACGCTTATTTTTTCCTCTCTTAATAGCAACTTTTGATGAAATCGTTTATAACTGCCGCAAAAAAGCAAGGTTTTTAACGATTTTTTTTTAAATTGCAGATATTGATCTACTGAATCGATCTAGTGAACTGAACATCAGTAATTGTTTATTAATAATTAATTATTGTTTATAAACAAAAAAAAAACTTTTTTGTCTATTAGAGAATAGTATAAACTATTTTCAGTACGAGTAGCAATATGCTAAAATTCGTCGTTTTCGATCTATGATTTTTTTTTGAAAATGCACCTATATGATGCTAGCAGATTTTCGTGCCAGTTGAGATCACAAAAGTTGTTGCCCATTATGATAAAGTTTCTTTTCTGGAAATTTTTTGAGGTTGCCCGATCAGAGCAAAAAGTTTTTCCCAATTCGACTCTAATTTTGGCCCAATTGGGGCCCAATTAGTGATTTGCCCACTCTACCGAAGATTTCCCCAACCAGTGCTCACAATTTGCTCAAAGTGAACATGCATACGCAATTAAAACTTTTGAAAAATTTGCCACATACAAAGTTTTTTATTGAAAAAAATTAGTTTTTGAAAATATGCCATTTCAAAAAAAATTGGAAAAAATCACAATGGTAGCTCTGAGTATTGCGCAATATTTAAGTATAATGTTATGGGGTACACTCTACAATAATTTGAGTTATGAATTTTTTTTTACACCCAAGTTGAGTAAAATGAGTACATTACCAATTTAAAAAATTTTTAAACTTTTTTAGAATTTTTTTGAACATGCAGTTTTCTAGCCCATTAAATTTGAGTATAATAAAGTGCAAGTGTTAAGCTATTGCAAAATTGCGTTGATTGTTAATATGGTTTATGCTCACGGCTTCTTGCACCTTTTCCTTATCGATGAAAATGCCTAAAACTGTTTTCAAAGAAAATTAAAAAAAAAATCAACGGCAGTTTTGCAACCGCTTAAAACTTGCACTTTGTTATACTAGAATTTAATGGGCTAGAAAACTGCATGTTCAAAAAAATTCTAAAAAAGTTTAAAAATTATTTAAATTGGTAATGTACTCATTTTACTCAACTTGGGTGTAAAAAAAAATTCATAACTCAAATTATTGTAGAGTGTACCCCATAACATTATACTTAAATATTGCGCAATACTCAGAGCTACCATTGTGATTTTTTCCAATTTTTTTTGAAATGGCATATTTTCAAAAACTAATTTTTTTTAATAAAAAAATTTGTATGTGGCAAATTTTCAAGAGAAAAATTAAAAAATATTTTTTTTCGTAGGGAATTTTGATGTGTGTATGTGTGATTTTGTCGATAAAAAAGTTTTAATTGCGTATACTTGTTCACTTTGAGCAAATTGTGAGCACTGGTTGGGGAAATTTTCGGTAGAGTGGGCAAATCGCTATTTGGGCCCGAATTGGGCCAAAATTAGAGTCGAATTGGGAAAAACTTTTTGCTCTGATCGGGCAACCTCAAAAAATTTCCAGAAAGGAAACTTTATCATAATGGGCAACAATTTTTGAGCTCTCAACTGGCACGAAAATGTGCTAGCATCATATAAGTGCATTTTCAGAAAAAAAAATCATAGATCGAAAACGACGAATTTTAGCATATTGCTACTCGTACTGAAAATAGTTTATACTATTCTCTAATAGACAAAAAAGTTTTTTTTTTGTTTATAAACAATAATTAATTATTAATAAACAATTACTGATGTTCAGTTCACTAGATCGATTCAGTAGATCAATATCTGCAATTTAAAAAAAAAAATCGTTAAAAACCTTGCTTTTTTGCGGCAGTTATAAACGATTTCATCAAAAGTTGCTATTAAGAGAGGAAAAAATAAGCGTTCGTACTCAAGAAGAAAAAAATTCATTATTCGAAAAATTCGCATTTCTGAGCAAAAAGAAAAAATACGTGTCTCCTTAAATTGTTCAAAGAACAATCCCTGTGAGTTTTATCGCAAACTTAAATTCACTTCCCCCCGGTCTGGGTGATTTGAGATGGAATGAGCCATATAGATATAGATAATTTTAAGCAATTCATTTGAAACACTACTTGAAATTAAAATAATAATAGAATAATACAGCTGGGATCGAAGTTCATCAGAAATTAAAAATAATAATAAAAGTTAATATAACTGTATATAAGTCTATACTATTCCAGGTCTGCATTAGACCAATTCCGCCTGATCGGAAAAAAGTTGTTGCCACCTGCATCCGTATAAGTTTTAACTTCTGCCCAAAATTGCATTGTATTACTGATATTATACGGTGACCAGATTTATGTGGGCATAACATCTTTAACTTTTTTTTTTTGATACTACTACCTAACCGCATATAAACCTCATACTTGGTTTTATTCAATTACCCTTAGTTTTCCTTAAAAGTTAATTGAAGTGGTTACACATATTTGGCTTACCAAATTGTGCTTCTGATAAATTAACGTTAAATTGTTATTGACATTAAAACGGTATTTTTTTTATTGTTGTTTCTACACATCGTAATAAGATGCGGAGTGTATGTAAATCATCCTGATAACTTTTCTTATATTTGCGGTCAACTAACTGTTAAAAGTAATTCTCAGAAATTCTCAAAAATCAGCGATGCCAAAATAAAAGGGGGA
>NW_023458557.1:40619464-40647530 GCF_013731165.1 Rhagoletis pomonella
TGTTGTTCGTTATTTTCTTGGAAGCCAAAAAAGCCGTAAACTGTGAAGAGTTGGTCAGCAACCTTTTAACAGCCTACAAGAATAATGCGAAATATTCCCGAAAATCCTAAATGAAACTAAAAGATTATTTATTGTTCTTCATTAAATGCAGTTTTGAAGCGTATATCATTGAATTTTACTTAAATTCTGTTGCAAAAAAACTGAGGGTGACTGAATTGTTTTAATAATGTGGATTAGTTATAGGTTACTTGTAGATACAAAGTTTTGATAAGCATTTTGTTGTTAAGCGGTCGCGTTCCTTGGTGGCTGCAGCACCAGCTTTTGCAGGTACCGAGGTACCAACTACATCTCAGAATTTTTTCATAACTCCGTAAAGTTTTGGGTAAACAGTTTTTATATCCTCAGGGTTGATCAAATTGCCTAAATACGGCTTATTTACAACCAACTTCTAGTATTTGACCAACTAAAAGTTCTATAAACAGCTTGACCGAGACGCACTTATCTATTTTCACGTATCTTACGCTCTTATGTAGGTATGGCACTCAGTAATACCTACATAAGAGCGTTGAGCTTCCCTGCAAAAAATTTGACTAATCCGGGATGACTCCGGGAGCAATCGCAAGGGAACATGAGACTATATATAGGAATATATATGGAATGAACTGTTTGCTTTTGTTCGAGCATGTCCGGACGGGTATAAAAAGGCGAGTAGTCACTTTTAAAAACTTTTGTTCGAGCATGTCCTATGAAGATAGCGAGTAGTCACTTTTAAAAAATAAATATAAAAATTTGCGCCAGCTGCGATTCGAACCGGGGCTGTCAGTTTTGTTAAGCGTATGTATACTCTCTCTCTCTCTCTGTGCCAACGCCGCACATGAAGTTTCATTGACTAAATGCATACATATCTTTAACTCGTTAATAGTACCCGTTAGAGATGATTCGGGGACTAATTAATCTCCAATTATACCCGTGAAGGAAGAGGCCACACCAATTGATCTCCAATAATACCCGTATGAAACTAGTTGCGACTAATTAATGCCCAATTGTACCCGATTGAGAGTAGTCTTGGAAAACTCTCAGAGTTGCGCTTGACAGCTTTTTTTGTTTGTAGCCGGTATGTGTTGTGGGCCGCTGTAGCCAAATTTCTAAAAGGAACGCGATGAATTTGCCAAATGTAATGTGAAATGTCATAACTTGGCACTTGGTAAATCACTTGAAATCTTTGTCAGATTATTTTGGGATGGTAGTAGTAATATCGGCTTGGTACAAAATCCATTTACGAAGTATTCTTAGATCTTCAGAGTACTTCGACATTGAAACACACATTTGAATCTGTGTCTCTTAAAGAGTTTTTGATTTATACGAAACCGTGGACAGACATCTGGTATTTCTTCGTAGCATTTCCAAAATACCATATGTCTGTCACCAAATATTATAATATTTGCAACCTTGTATTTTTTGTAGAAAGAATACAACTCTCCTAAGGTTGTAATTTTCTGGTATACCCAAACATGACAGATGGAACATACCCAAAAATGACATATGTGTTGTTCTTCAAAAACATTAGATTTGTCGCTGACATCTAAGTTAATGTCTGTCACTATGGTAGTATTTTAAATACCATAATAAATTTACCAGAATGCAAATATCAGATGTCTGTCCCCGATATAAGAGTAAATATCATGAAATCGCTAAAAAGGCCATCTTAACTTTGCTTCCTTCTGTCACAACGTACTCTGTCAACAGGGTTTTCCGCTTACACTTATACAAAAAACAAAAAAGTGAACCATAACCCAGCGAACAAATTCTGGTCGAAATTGGATGCTACCCCAGAAATGCGCATACAGCTTTCAGACATTATATCAAACTACTATTTTATACAACAATTAATAACAGTGAACCAATTTCATTCTTCACATTAAAAATTTCAGTATGTATACAATTTCTAGTAAAAGTTTTTATTCATATTTAAATTGCACTGCCTTTGAATTTTAGTAATTTTTGGTAGGTTCCCTAAAATGAAAGGTGTTTAGTAAGGGTCCCATCATCTTAAAAGTTTAAGAACCCTTGATTTACACCATTGTATGTTCTGAACTTGACCAATTCTTGCGGCTATTTGAAATTTTAGACAACTACAGTATTCATATTTCTTGAAAATATTTTTGCGATTGTTTTACAATTAATAGATTAATAATCGATTGATGAAACACAAAACTACTATACAATTAAATCGTAAATTGGACAAAAATATTCTATTAATTTAACCAAATAATTAATCGCTCCCATCCCTAGCTACAATCTACACTAGGTTTGGTTTCGCGTGTATTTCATAACTTTTTGTGTAGCACCGTGTTATTAAAAAAGCGCCAACAGTGTTTCGACTATATGGAGGCAGGTAGAAAAAGTCATGGTGAGAGTTGACCAAAAAAAGATGGTTGGACTTAGAGAAGGAAAAGTAAAAGTCATAAATACAACATTTCACATAATCTACTCAGTGCAAGGCATATGAAACAGGTAATAGCAGTAGAGAAAACACAACCTTGCCATGTATTTTTTTGTTGCTTGAGAAACCTAGAATGTCTGAATAGAAAGAAATGTAAGCGCGTTCGACCAATCAAAAGCAAGCAAAAAGATGCTAATATATGCTATGCGAATGTGTATATGGATGTAGCAAAGTTTGACAGTCCAGATTTTTCACAAAATAGAAAAAAATCAGAGCTACTACCTGTTTAATGTGAGTACCGGTCCCTCAGGACTTGACGCATGGTTTAGGGAATTTTATGTAGCTTTCCAATTTAGTATAATTGGATATTTTCGCGCGGCTTTGCAAGTATATGTAATTTTCTTCATTTTTGACTTTGAGTTTCTTTTTGCATAATTTCGCGAAATCTCACCAAACATTAGGAGAAAAGAGATATTTACACCTGTAGTTTAAATTAAAACTTTTGTTTTCTGAAAGTGGAAAGCAGGAAACAAAAATTAACCAAAATTCCTTCCCATTAATGACTGGGCCCACATTTTTTGTGAGTTTTGGAGGTTAAAGTGATCCAATTCTCCCCATATTTTATATTTATGGTTTTTTAATAAAATATTTCAGCCCACAAGATGGGGGCCGTGGTAATTATTCCATATTTACCAAATTTCATAATTCTCTATTTCTAAGTAAAATTAGAGCACGTGAAAAGTTTCAGCGAAATCGGCGCAGGTTTACTAATGTCTCCACCTGCCCCCATATAGTCGAATCACTATACGCCGCAAGTTTAACTTCAGAAACGCTATAATTTGGCTGTCAAGGGGCCTGGAGACTTCTACCTTGGCTCAAATTTAAGATCTTGAATAGCACTACACCGTACTTGTTATTCGAGTGATAGATATCACATGTGAGAAGGGTGCACAGCTGCATTAAAAAAAAAATCAATCAAATGTGCATTTCTTACATTGCGGTGTTAAATTTTTTTTTTTTGAATTTTAAACAGTGTAATCGCTTTTCGTCTCAAAATCTATAATATTAGTGCAATAAAACATACAAAATTTTTTCTTTGGAACAAATTCGGTGGATTTTGCATGTTTTTTCGAAGAACACTAATTTTGACCAACTTTTTAAGGTCAAGGAGTAATTGTGGGTCAATGGTAGTATTTTTCTGTGAAAGGGAATAAAATTAGCTTTCAAAACCATTTTGTTTCATATTAAAGTATTACTTCTGTCGAAAGTGCTACGATTAATTCGCATGGAGTGGTCAGAAAGCACACTGTGCGCCACAGGCGGAAAGGCTGTAATATCATAGAACTTCAAATGCAAAAATTAGAGCAAATGTCGCATTCGCAATTGTCCAATTAGGGTGGCCAGATGCGCTGATTTAATCAGTACACGTGCTGATTTTTTTCTATTGTACTGATTCTTAAGAGCCCGAAATCAGTACGCAAAATCTCCTGATTTTGTACTGATTTTGTACTGATTTTTACATTTAATAAATACTTTTGTAAATTGGTGTAATTGACATTTGCTTGAGGTTTACATGTTCAAAACAATGGTTTTTGACAACTCATACGCGTGAGCAGA
The DNA here is from genome assembly GCF_013731165.1 of Rhagoletis pomonella. Lineage (NCBI taxonomy): Eukaryota > Metazoa > Arthropoda > Insecta > Diptera > Tephritidae > Rhagoletis > Rhagoletis pomonella. The sequence continues at coordinate 40,623,525 of NW_023458557.1, forward strand.
TTGAAACCATAATTAAAAGGGTGTCAGCTTGCAATTGTTTCGTTTCCTAGGATTTCGCAAAATAACAAGTTGTTTCGATTCAACCCAACCCAACTTCACGATTTGCATGTTTTACAGGATTTACAGGAAAAGCTGGTTTCGCCATTAATAAATCTTATGAAAGGTGGTAGTGAGCTCATCATATATTAAGTACACTGACACGATGACAATAAGAGATAATGTTTTGATTTTGATTGAGAAATCAGCTGTCAGTATGTCAAACTTAAGACGACTACTGCTACGGTGCAATGTAAGTTCTAAAAATTTGGAAAAGGTGCAAACTACCGACTCTTGGATATGATATATGTAGATTTGAATGTGAATGTTGTATTTAATATGCACACCAACTAAATATGTTTTAAGTTTGTAGCTTAAAATATGCAAACAGATTCTGACTCGAGCTCGTCTTCTACTGAAACTGAATGGGCTACAATTTTTTTTTTAATTTTCTCAATTTTTTTAAATTTTCTAGAAAGTTTGAGACTTTAACTCACTTGTCTTTTGTTATAGAACTAACTATATTTTTATAAAAAAATTAAATTAAGTAAGGAAAGAAAAAAAAAAATTTCAAAACCTGTCAATACATTTTACTACTATTTTCGTGAGCACAGCTGTACATACATACGTAATACCGTTGATTTGTTTTAAAGTAATGAATTTGTATATTGATATTACTATATGTATTTAAAAGTCTATTCGTTATTTTTTGCTAAATTAATGGGCTGTTATTTAGCTGTTATATTGTTAATAACAAAAAATACGCTTAAAAATTAGCTCATTTTTATGGCTTTGTACTGATTTTTGATCCCAAACTGTACTGATTATGTCACTATAATATCTGGCCACCCTATGTCCAATTCACAATAGTACATACAAGTAACAAAAAATTTGGGACGGCGAAATCAAAAACTGAGCGAAATAGCAAAATGTGGTAGATTTTAAGCTTACCGTGGTAGATGTGGTAGCAATACAAAAAGTTGTAGATCTACCACAAATGTGGTATACTCCGAAAGCTGATGTAGTGACAGCCAAGCTGAACTTAAGTCATTGGTCAGCACTTTAACTACTTCGAAATTAGTCCGGAATTCCGATTTCGCCTTAATACTACCTGATAAGTTATTTGGTTGGAAAGGACTCAGACTAGGTATACTTTGTGACGTAATTACTCTTTGCTTGAGCATTGAATATGATTGGCATGCATAAAAATCCCACATAGGCTATCTGCACACTTGTCGTCCAATCATAGTTGCGTTATCGTCTCGCCCTGAAATTTTGAACCGAGCACATGCATTTCAAAGGAGATCTGCACACTTGTCGTTATCGGCTAGTCATCGGCAAATCGTAGAAGATGCAGAAACGGATAAGACGGCACTGTCGTTTGCTAGTCGCTGTGCACATTGTTGTTACATTTTATGGGGAAAAATTAGTGAAAAAGTGAATATTTGCATACAAATTAGTATTTTTGCATAAAATCTGTGGACATTATTAAAAAGTGGATAACTGCATTAAAATTCAATAAATGTGAGCTTTTTAACTATAAAATATGACGGAATTGTAAAAAGTCTCTGTGTGCATGCACAAAACACATTTCAGGAAAAGAAAAGAAGGGATATTACTGAAAAATGATGTCTAGAATTGTTGCAGCACAATGTATATTTTAAAAATTGCAAGTTTTTGTAAATATTTCGCGAAAATATCAACCATAAAAACAGGAAATACCTGCTGCAGTGAATTTTTAGACGCCTAATGAATTGAAACATCACGACCGAGTGTGCGAAAGTGTAGTCGTCATGTAATCGTTTCATCATGATTGTGACGATGAAGCAACTATGATTGGACGACCAATGTGCAGAAAGCCTTACTCTTCCTGCCATGAGGAAGATAAAACTGCAGAACACTTTTTGTGTACATATTACGCTTTCGGGTGTAAAGTTTTTGGAAGAGATGTGTTGACAACTGCTGCGGTTTATTCGTAAATCAGGTAAATTTAAAGCAGATGAAAAGGAATACGAAAGCAGTACAACAGACGGTATTTAATTTGAATGCTGGTTTAGGCACGATCTGTTTCGGCTGATTCTTGAAAATAAAATTGGTTGTATTTAGGAACATTTCAAAAAACAACTATTTTAAACCTGCAAGAATTTTGTAACAAGTTCAAAATTTGCAATATTTCTTCAACGTGTATTACGTGCTAAGTAAACACTTACCACATTCTCATAAAAACTCTTCTCAATTCTATTAGCAGTAGGATTATAGCGGCGACTTACCTGAAAAAAACGATGATATAGGTAAATAAATGTTTGTGAAAATATATAATATCTATACACTAGGATCATAACAAAAAATTTACAGGGATCACCCAGAATTATAGAAAATGGAAAAAAGAGGCCCGTATTTTTACAACGCTTTTATCAACTTACAATGTTGTATGTCCAGACACCTATTATAGCTATAAAACCTTTGCTTTGCAAAGATCCTATAAAAAAGTCTAGACATCAACCTCGTGCATGTGCGTATGTTGAAAAGGAATATAAATAAAGTCCGATAAAATACAATACTTGTGTATCAGAATTTCGTTGAATTATTGATGTGTACACATCTTTGGTTTCGGTAGTGGTAAAATTTGCGAATATGTAACGCATAGCCCAGGAAAAAATTTCGTAGGCGTAGACAGAGACGAACACATGGGCCCGTAGTTATAGTCAAAATAAAGTCGACTCTAAAGTTAAAAGCAGGTTTTTTTGGACAGATATTCCATTGAAAGTTAAAAGCCATGGTGTTTGTCTCAGTGGGTGAATTTGGTGGAGTAGGGATGAAACGATACCATGCAGGTGTCGATACTTTTACTTGGAAGTAGTATCGAAAAAAAGTATCGAAGCCTGAAAAATATCGACCTAAAGTATCGATACCTACTCGTATCGGTACTCACTGTGTATTAAGTTAAATTTATTTCTTGTAAATCACAAGTTACTCATCCTCCGGGAATCCTAAACTCCGAGTAATAAAATTTTATACTGTAGGAACTGAAAATAAATAAAACTCCGTTACATAGCAGAACTATTTGTATGTTTAATGATATAGATACAGATACATATACAGTTACAAGTTAATTTTATTTAAGAAAACATTTATTAATAAAATATTTCAGCGAAAAAAGTCTTCTTTTGTTGTACTTCCCAAGAATTGAAGTTTTTCCAAATGTTTGTCAGTCAACCGATTTCTTGACGTGCTTGTATATACAACAAATGAGTTTTACGACGCATTCCGTACATCGCTATGTTTATCGCGTTCCCGGCCGTGATATAAGCGTCGTATAAAACAAATGTAGGCACAAAAGTTGTGGAGAATGAAATTCTCTACAACTTTGGAATTTCAACAAGCTATGTTGTTTTAACAGAAATTGTAAAAAAATGGCAAACACCGTGACAATGTAAAATTTTTTTCGCAGTTTTTGCTAATTTTGTACAATAAAAAGTGCTATTTTCAAAAAACCTTAAAAAATGTGGGAAATTAAATTCTCTACATATTTGTATTTAAACATTTTTTACGAAAAATGCAAAATAAACTTGCAAATCACAAAAAAACCCCAACAAATAATATCCAAAATGGCGGAATGTTGCCAAATGAAATTTTGGGGCGAAACTGTAGATCCATGATCTACGTGTCAAATAGAAGTAAACTGCATCAAAAAATCGCTGTTACAAATACTTTTTTTTGCTCCTACCAAATTTATCTAATTTTAATGGGCTAATCGCTATGTTTGGCACGTTCTCGGCCGTTATCTAAGCGTTCTACAAAAAAATTTAGGTATAAAAGTTGTGAGAAATGAAATTCTCTACAACTTTGGAATTTCAATATGCTATGTACATATTTTCAACGAAACTTTTTTACAATAAAAAATTCTGTACAATGTGGGTAATTAAATTCTCTACATATTTGTGCTTAAGCATTTTTTACTAAAAATGCAAAATAAGCTTGCAAATCGCAAAAAACCCAAACAATCTTAAATCCAAGATGGCGGAATGTTGCCAAATGAAATTTAGGGGCAAGACTGTGGATTCATGATTTACGTGTCAAATAGAAGTAAACTGCATCAAAAAGAATCGCTGTTACAAATTTTTTCTAATTTCCCACCAAACTTATCTAATTTTACTGGGCTATCACGAAAATAAAAAAAAATTGAAAACATTGGCGTTTTTATGAAAAACAGACAACCGCGACCTCCCAAAAATTGTTTTTTTTTATAATAAAAAATTCGTCTTGTTTTTCTCACAAATAACAATATTTTGATGTAGCCTCTATGAATTTCCAAAAAGAGTGTTTTTTGAACCACTCTTAATATATATATATATATATTATATTTTCTATAAACTAGAAACGAATATAGCGTTTAAATTTTCTGGACTTGGGATACGTTTAATATTTTAGTATTTTCTAAGTAAATTTTTTTTTTTAATCAACTCTTGTCCTTTATTTATTTTTTTCAATAACAGAGCTATTTGCCCCTACCTTTAGTATTGCCCGCTGACGTTTACAGCGCGAAGAATAATAGAGTTACTCAGTGACTTTTACATCGCATTAAAACGTCTGTACTGAACATTCATCCACTTCACACTTCCACTCGAACAATTGGCCGTGTAAACCAGTACTGCCGTTTGCAATTTTCTTGCATTTTCTTGAAAACACACTAAAATTGAAGTGTTTCGGAGTGACTTGGGAGGAAAAGTGAAGTGATTATCGAAGTGACGACTTTCATGCACATTTGGGAGTTTTTCGATTAGGTTATTTATCACCTGATTGGTTAATCAATTATTCTTTTATCACAATAAAAGTAATCTTTAACCATTATTAATTTATAATTTATTGTGTTCCTGTGCAAAATTATTAGTGCTGGAATATCTTTAAAATCACTATGTCTCACACATTGAGGAAAGAAAATCAAAAATTGCAGTTCAATGATGATATTAACACTAAAATATAATTAATCGATTACCGATTCACAGCAACAAAGTCATCCCCAGGTACACAGCAACAACGTCATCACGAGATTCTCTTAAATGTTTAATTTTGGCTGGAAAATTGAAGATGTATGAAAACTAAAATAGAATGGTTATTTTCCTCAAATATTTACTAAATAATTATGAAACCTTATCCACGCATTCATTTCTGTGCGTTTTACAACTATATATGTATGTGAAAATGAAAATCAAAATGATTTCTTCCAAATAACCGATGCCAGATCGAAAATTTATTAGGCTTCTTTTGGGTAACTTTTTCGAAAAGTTTCTTTGCCGTACTTACTATGTAACAAGAATTTTAGCAAAATATTGTTGATTTTGTTTAAATAAATCATATATTTCAAATAAATTTGTATTTATTTTGAAGATAAATCTAACTTGTGGAAAGTGAAGTAAAAGGAAGTAAAATGAAGTGACGAAGTGAAGGCTTCTAAAGTGAAGTGAAAAACTTCAATTGAAATGACAGCGGCAGCACTGGTGTAAACATTGCAAACCCGCGACTTTGGTGAAGCAATTTGATCGTGTATAATTTGCATTATGTCGACTTTGGCGCCTTCTCGTGGTTTTCGCTGGCAATTAAGCATGAACGAAAGACACAAGATCACGCCTTAAGGAAAGAAAGAAAAAAGTTATTTTCTAGCTGTTGAAATCTCGACGCCATCTTTGTTGTAAGAAGTAAACAACGAAGAGAACGCAGAAAACCGCGTAATTGTTGAACGCATGAATAATCATTTTTATTATGAAAATTCTTCTATAAATCATGAAGTTGTGTTAAATTATTCTTTACCTTATGTGTACACACGTTGTCACAAGCGAAAATTAAGAAAATTGCAGTAAAAAGCCACCACCAAATTGTAAAAAACGAACAAATGTAAACAAAAGACTATTTTTGGTTCATGGCCATTAATACTAGGTTCACATATAACTAGATTATCCTCATTTTCGAGCTTAACACCTAATCTTGTTAATCTGTAATTACTAAATAATCTCAGATTTAACCGATAACTTTTCGGTGTCCATCCTAGTTTTATCGATTGTTTTTGCGAAAAAGAGGAGAAATGCCAAATGTAAAAGTAAACAAAAATGGATGCTAGCAAAGAAAAGAGGTTTGTAAAGGTATTTTTAATAAAATGTTAAGTAAAAATATATGTATATTACTTATTATAGCAGAAAAACGTGATCACGGTGGCACAGAGAAGAAACATAACTTTTCCTTGAGATGTGAGAATAACAGCCACAACAAATTTGACAGCTAATAATCTGAGATTTGCCTATGTAGATGGGGTGATTAAAAAACGAGCTTTGATTGAGATAATATTGATATGTGAACATACTGTTAGGGCCGGTTGTTCAATGTCTGATTATCACTACTTGCCGGTTAAACATCATTATCGATGTTTTCGATAAAGCAGTCGTGCTATTTAACCGGAGCTCCTACCTCCGATTTGTGCCAATCAGACATTGAACAACCGGCCTTAAGTTGCCAAAAAGCACAGGGCGATTCATATTAGCCATAAATGCAGAGAAAAAAATTTCGGAGCAAAGTTTAACTTGGTATCGGGTTTCGATACGAGTACTTTTTTTTCGATACCTACTCAGCACTTGGTTCAAAAGTGTCGATGCCAAAATTACTAGTTATCGACCGAAAAGTATCGAGTATGTGCTTGTATTTACTCGTATCGTTTCATCCCTATGGTGGAGTGACTTGGGAACCACTTGGGGTACGCCAGTTGGTGACCAGTCCGAGACCAGTTGGGTTTCAGTTTGGGACTAGTCCGGAACTAAATACTTTTGTACCATTTTGGGCCCATTTGGTTGATTTGAGCTCCAGTGGCCGTTTTGAGGCGCTTGAAAGCCTTTTAAGGTGTTTTAACGTGTTTTGGGACGCTGGTGGTGCCGTATTAATATGTGTGAGCACCAATCCATTACAGAGATGATAAATGAACTTTTCCAAATTCTACCGAACGTCAGAAAAATATGAACCCAATGTAATAAAAATGTACCAACAAAACATTTTGAGCGCTTTCACCAAAACAACGAATGTTTAAACAAAATATACATTTACTTTTAGAATAAAAATTAATCAAGCATTTCACTTTCTGTGAAATCGTAAGTCACATTTTGGTTTAAAGACTCTGTATGTATTTTTATATCATGACAAAATCTTTGAGAAGATTTGATATAATCTTCGAATAAAATCTAAGATTCTGAACAGAAAACACGCGTTCAACATTTGCAGAGGAAAGTGGAATAGACAATATACCTCGAGCTAATTAATTTCATCTTTTCCCAAAACTCGCATAAATTTAAATTTTTTCAAGTTGTTGTGCTCGGGTAGATAAGGTATGAGGCAGAAAAAGACAGAACCATTTCTGTAAGAAATCAGAATTGCCAACCTTGTAATGTGAAACAATCCGAGTTTGTATAAAGTAGAGAAGGAAGAAAGTTTTTGTATAAATAAGTAGAAGTTCTTAACCAACGTAAATATAAAACCAATCGAAATATACTCAGCGCTGCACTTCCGAATTGTACCAAAAAGGTCCATGTGGTGTCAACGTACTTTTTGGTATCAAATTCTACCAAAAAAGCACAATTGTGGCAACTTTATCATCACTGATCTATTAATAGCGTTGAATTATTTTAATATCTATTAAAACATTTTGTACAGACATGACTAAAAACTACAAAACAAAATAAATAAAAAATAAAAATTTTAATATACCACGCTTTTATAAATTGACTAAAAAGTAGAAAATAATATTTCTGTGCCATAGAACTTGTTTTGATAACTTTGATTTTTAAATTTTAGCAAAATTCATTATAAACAATTTATGATTTGAAAATGAAAAGCGTGGGGCGCATGTAATAGACTTGAATTGATATGTAAAGTAATATATGTATGTATGTGGGTATATGAATAACAACCGCTTAAAATCAATCTCCAATTGGTACTTTCGCTGTAGAAATTTTAGGTCTATGTTACGCAGTTTGACTATTGTCAATTAAATCTAATGTTTTGTATTGCATGCGCTCCACGTTGTTCGATTTCAATCTCATAAATTGTTTATAATGATAGAATCTATGGGACTGAGAAATATTATTTTCTACTTTTTAGTCCATTTAAAAAAGCATGGCATATTAAAAAGCTTCTTTTTTATTTTATTTATTTATTTTGAAATTGGTAAATATTTAATGTGTGACTTCAGAGATTTGAAGTTTTCCATGTATTTTATAAGGGCAAACAATTTTTTTTTTCATAAATTACTATGAAACCGTAATGTATGAATATTTGGAATCAGCGACCGAAAATTTTACTGTCCCGTTTGGTTTAAATTTAGTTAATGCATTTATAATATTTAGTAAAAACAACCTTCTTCGTTTCAGAATAAAAAAACTACAAAAACTGGAATACCAAAGCAGGATCGCAACCGTCTCTACGGTGACGTGCAATAATGCCAGTGGAATGAATGTCAATTGACATAAATTCAACTTTATAAGGGAATTAATATCAATGACATTACAAGACAGGCCAGAAGTGAAATAATTTCACTTTGTAATTAATTCACCCTCTAAAAGTGAAGTACGTAATGTTAGAAAAATAAATTTTGTTGTTGTGTGTTAAGTCCACGAAATGAAAAAAATCCATCCAAACCTACAGAAAGTAAATACGTTAAAGCACCTTTTAATAGCAACAATAATATATTTTATTAATTCATTTATATAATATCATTTATCAAAAAACAAATATGTATTTAATTTATCTTATAAATTTTAAGGTATTTTGTACTGAAGCACTATTGTGACAGCAGCATCGCATACACCGTATACGACAGTGGTGGGCGCACACATAATTCAATAATTAAACGTTCGATAAACTGACAGTTGTCTCTCTCGCACCGCTCCCCCAGCTCAGATATTATTGTTTCTGTTAAAGAAATATTTAATCAAAAAGTTAATTCTGAATATATTTTCATCTCAAATATTGTATACAAAGATATATTGTAAGTAACACCATGTTTTCCTCAACACATGACACTCATATATCAGTCAGTTTGTAATATGTTTTTATGTACCTAATAAGTATAAGTTCTGATGTACTATAAATCTCATTCACGTTTTGTAATATATGTATAATAAAAATAAGGGGTTTATAAGAATAATTCTGTTTACTATTTCCGCGAACTATAAGAACAGTCTGCTTTTATCTGTGGCTACAAAGAGGGATGAGTTTACTGTATATTTCTGTCTGCGCAGTCTGCGCATGGGCCCACTTGTAAATATCAAATTCCATTCGATATAATTCAATTTATTATATGAAACATTATGTCATTTCCTGCGATTATTGTTATTGTTATTTACTAGCTTTAGGGCAGTTTTCTGAAGTAACCTTTGACTTTAAAGCTCACTTTATATTTAAAGGTTGGATTAAAAACAAAGCTATGTTTAAATTTAAGCATATCTATTATCGGGTTTTAACGTATTTATGTTTCTTGGTTGTAAACCAATTTAAAACCGATAATAAAATGCTTCACTTTGAGAAAATACATACATATGTTAGTATTTTAATATCTGTGCAAAAGCAAACAAGAACGTTAAAAGTAAAAAGTTACCACGACAGTGCGCGCGAGTGACAAAATAACTTATTTGCTAATTTATAATTTTTTAAAAATGTAAAGATTCACCAGAATTTTGATGCTGGAGATTTGGGCTAACATTTCGGATGGGTGTGGTTTCTTCTCGTATTGGCTATACTGCGGCATTCGTCAAGGAGGAGCTTAACAGAAGGTGTTTGATTGCAGAAGGGATACGGCATTTGGGGACCACTTGAGAAGGGATGTTGTTGCGTATGTTTTATATTACCGATTCTGAGTCGAACGTACAAACTGCCTATGGTGGTATGTCAATCGGATAGAATATTGCCTCGCATGTCTGATTAAAATCCGTGTACCAATGGTTAAAATCAGCCCATTCACTCCATTCACACATAAATGTTTTCTTACAAATATTTTTAAGTCTTTCTCAAGGTGTGCTTGAATTAATGCGTCAGTTTGGGATGACATTAAACGTGCTGCTTTGTCGACGTTTTCATTTCCCTGGATGCCTTTATTCACAGGTACCCACGTAATATTAATTTTCTTAGAATGTTTAATGAGAAGATCTTTTATTTTCGTTATTATGTTATTGTTTTTGTGAATGATTTGTGCTGCAGTAATAGTTGGCATGCCAGCTGTACAGATAACAAATTTACCTTTACTACACTCAGAAAAAAGCATTTCCTTAAATCAAGAAAACAGTATCCTCATTTTCGAGTTACTGTTTTTTCCTTAATATTACGAAAAATTTACTCAATTTCAGAAATTTTGTCTTAATTTAAAAATAGAGCGTCATTAATTTGAAGAAGTAAATTTACTCAATATAAGTAATAATTTCATCAATATAAGTCATAATTTCCTTAAATAATTTTGAATTTTGTCAGTGCTGTTAAGACAAAGTTAATTGCTTTCCTGTCAAATGTCGGCTGTGGCGTCGCGTGAAGACTACTGCTTTAGATTCTTAGATCGCAGGTTCGAATCCGGTTGGAGGTGGTTAGAATGAGGTAAGTCAATTATTTCAATTTAAATATAAATTACAAATTGTACCATTAATTTCATAAATGGAAAAACCTACATACTCAAATAACATAAAAAATAAATGAAATAATTTTTTTAAATACAATTTAAAAAATTACAATTAAAAAAATAAATAAAAAATAAAAAAAATATTTAAAAAAAAATTCCTGCTCTGGGACACGAACCTTGCATCTCTCGACTAGCACTCCAGAGCTTTACTCTGTTGGCAATTGCCACTGTTCGAGCGATGTGAGCAAAATGACATACTTATTCCTTCCACGAGTGGAAAGTAAATTTTTCCTAAAAATTAGGGAATTTTGTTTTCCTTAAACTGAGTCAAATCGTTTACTCATATTAAGGCAGCAATGTCATTGGAGCCATTTCAAGGTAATATTTCCTTAGAATAATATACTTTTTTCCTAGCATCAAGGAATTTCTTTTCTGAGTGTATACTGCGCGTGGTCAGCAGCTTTGTATATTGCAATAGCTTCTCCTGCAAAGACCGAACAGTATTTAGGTAGTTGATCACAGATAAATAGACTTCCTTCCTGATTCTCTATAGCAAAATATGTGCTGTCTTGGTCGGTTTTTGACCTTTATTCAATCTTTGTTTAAGTATTGCTTCTGTTGTTCAAGGAATAGTTGTTGGTATGCCAGATTGTTTGTGGTGGATCTTGATATGAGTGTAAGCTTGTGTTAAGGCACAGTTGGTTGAGTAGCCAGTAAGGTTGAGAACTGACTCTTACACGGCTTGGTGATGGTGATAGTTGACGACAGAAGCTGGCGCATTTGCAAATAGATGACTGCGCTTTGTACCTGCGTTCGTTACCGAAGACAGTTAGGAAATCTTTGTAAAATACCTGGTTAGACGTATTCACAAGCTTAGGGATGAAGTTTCATATTGCCTAATTTCTTCGCTCCTCAATGGTCGGGAAGCCGGTCTCCGCCAAAATGCATTTAATGGCGAGGTTGGGAAAGCATGTGAGCTGCAACGAATGGCCGCATGATATGGTCCGTTAAGTAGTTTGATGCTGGTGTTGGCAGTTGCTCCATAAATTACAAGTCCGTAATATATCTTTTATAGAATTTATGCTCTATTAACTTTTAACAGTGTGTTAACATGAATCAGTGATTGATTTGATGAAAGGTTTTTCAGTTTATTAAGGTTAGTAGCTAGTTTTTTCTTAAATACAAACCGTGCTGCTTAAATGTAAATTTGTTGTCGAATATGATACCTACGATTTTAAGACAGTTTACACATTCAATTTCAAATCGTTCACATTTGGTACGTTTGGGTTTTCACAGACATGTAGAACCTTGAATTTACTAATTTATAGGGAGTGTTGACCCCATTTCCTTATTCTTAAAATTATACTTTTCAAAGTGTTGTTAACGTTAGTTAAATTTTTTCTTTGGTAAGGATTATAGCATCTTCTGCGTAAATTGATACATCAGCGTTCTTGTAGTTTAGAATAATATCTATTATTTAACCGTTGGACAATGAACAATATCACCGTTAGAGGAGATCCTTGTGGGATGCCGTTGTTTAATGGATATTGTTATTGTTCATTATTTACTCTAACCCGTAACCTGCGGCCGGACATACATGTTTTTAACCAAATTCTAAACTTTTAGTCCTACTGCGCACCCATCCTACTGGAGATACCACCATATGGATCCCCAGGCGATCAAACGCCTTTTCGTAATCAGTCGCTAGCCACAGTGCTCTTGAAACAGTGGCAGGGGTTATTAAAATGGATGGAAAAATTTCAATGTAGAATTATCCCATATGATGTCCAGATTCCAAATTTTCAAACCCCGAAATGTGTATATGTACAATGCGAACCTTTAGGTACCCTGCAGCAAAATTTAGAGACAGTCTGGCAAAGCGCTAGTTTCGCCCTAGAAATTTCAGAACTGTCTCTAAACTACTGAAAAAGGGATGAAGATCTGGACGGTTGAAACTCATGTGGTGTTAGTTGCGCTGTCATAAAATTGAATGCAAAATATAACCATAACTACCTTAAAATAGGATTAAAGTAATTGGCACGTAGTCATAGTCGAAATAAAGTCCACTGAAAAGTTAGTTGCAGTTGTTTCCCTGCAGCGAAAAGCTGAACCAGTATGCACAAATTCCAGTTCATGGACTATTATTTAAGGATAAAAGTCATACCAGTTCGTTATGGACCGTAATTATACCAGTGCCTCGTAGAAAAAAGTAAAATAGCTAGTAGAATTTCTAGTTCGAAAACTGATATTAAATGGGAAAGTCATACCAGTTCGTCATGGACTATAATTATACCAGTTCTCCGCAGTGAAATTCCAAACCAGTCGGTATAAATACTAGTTCATTAACTAGTATGTGCTAAAGCGACGGCCTACCATTTCGGCAATTTCGAACAACTTATGCGATCAGCGACATCTGTCTTTGAATAGCCACAACCAAAACTAAAATGCGGTTAATTCCCTGCAGTGAAAAGCTGAACCAGTTTGCACAAATTCCAGTTCCTGAACTATTATTTAAGGACAAAAATCATACCAGTCCGTTATGAACCATAATTATACCAGTTCCTCGTAGCAAAAAGTAAACTAGTTGGTAGAAATTCTAGTTCGAAAACTGGTATTAAATGGGGAAGTCATACCAGTTCGTCATGGACAATAATTATATCAGTTCTCCGCAGTGAAATGCCAAACCAACCAGTATAAATACTAGTTCATTAACTAGTATGTGCTAAAGCGACGGCCTAACATTTCGGCGATTTCGAACTTATGCGATCAGCGACATCTGTCTTTGAATAGGAACAACCAAAACTAAAATGCGGTTAATTGCTTTCATCGCAAATGTCGGCTGTGGCGTCGAGTGAAGACTACCGATTCTGGTTCAGAGATCTCAGGTTCGAGTGCGCGAGGAGGTTGTTAAAGCAAAGCAAGTGTAAATTAATTTAAATAATTATTTCAATTTAAATATAAAATAAAAATTGTACATAAATTAAATTTCATTTGCAAAAAAAATCTAAATACTAAAATACCATAAAAAAATTAAAATAATTCTTTGTTCTTTTTAAAACAATAAATTTAAAAATAACAAGAGATATAAATAAATAAGTAAAATAAAAATAAAAAAAAGATTCGCTCGAATCGAACTCGGATCCCCTTATTTGGCGTGCCGAATCTTTACTCTGTCGACCATTGCCACAGTTTCAGCGCTGTGAGCAAAATGGCATACTTATGCTTTTCACGGGGGATGAATAGGCAGTCTATCCCGTCACTGGTATGATAATACTAGTATTTCTACTGGTAGCGTGCTGATGCAGGAGGGGGCAATTTACATCTCCTATGACACCGCCATGTTAAAAATACCAGTCGCTAACATTGAAAAAGGATACAACGTGAACTAGGTGGGCTGAAACGCAAACTGGTAGCATTTTGGTTCATAACTGGTAGAATTTTGGTTCACAACTGGTAGCTTTCCCTGCAGGGTTTTTACAGGCATCGCATTGGAAATATATAGCACCCCATTGGTAGAGGGCTTCGAGTGTACGAATTTGTTGTAACATCATGAGTTGAGTTGCTGTTGCTGTTAGTCTCTTAAAATTTCCTGCAATCACGTCGTAAACAGATTTCCCATGTGAACTTGCAACAAAGTTCAATACTGCCATTTCCTTGAAGGGATTTTCATGATTTCAAATCTTTAGTAAAGTTAATATGATTTATTCATATTGTTTTTGTTTCTTACACACCCTTGCTCTTTCAAAAATATACAATTTCATAAAATTTCAATGTCTATTTATCATATTGCTCGAGTGTTAGACGATCTAGAGTCCATACGCATAAGTAGCCCATTACGCCCATTTGGATATTCAAAGTTGACATTATAGAAAATGTTTTTATGTAAAAATAAAAATTTTTTAAAATACTATAAATAATCAAAAAAAAAATAAAATGTTTACTTATTTTTTTTTGTTTTTTATACGTTGCACATTAATGAAAAAAATGTACAATTAAAGCCCATAATAAGACGGAATAGATACATTTTATTTTCATTAAGTTTCGGTAAAAGGCTTCCAAGATACAGCACTTCAAAGAAAGGTATGTATGACGTTTTCTTAAAATTTAAGTCCCGTGTAAATAGGCAACCCTACGTCATTTTGGCAAAATATACTGCACGTATATTCATGTCACCTAGACCTTCAATCTCTTCAACTTTTATCCAAATCCTGAGAGGTCGCGCACAGAGGTGGCCGCGGTGACATGAGATTCCCCTACTTATAAAATATGATTTAAAATATTGAAGTTTTTATAACAGTTTCTGGAATTCTACTTAATTTCCAAAACAGTTAGAAACGTGAATTTGTATGATTAATAAACATTGTTTATGTTATAATACTTACGAGCCATCCTTAAATAGAAATTTACGAAAAATATTTAGCATTGAAACCCTTGTGAATATTCAAAATTCTATATATTCTTAATTCGATGCCGGAGAGTCTATGTATAACATTTCAATACATTTAACACAATTTAATGCTGAGTTATTACAAATAAGCATTCAATATATCACCGTTTTTCTCATTTTTCACACGACTTAGTTTAGATTTTTAGTTATAAGTAACACAGAAATAACCATTACACGTAACAAATACATATAAATTACTGACACTTTATGTTCCTTATTTTAACGCACAGTTTGCCTGAAAAAGTAAATTAGTGCAAAATAAATAGTTATTTAAACATTAAATTAAGTATTTTTTTATTTATTTGCTTATTTAAAGAAAGGCCTCTATAGAATACTTCTTAGAACCAGCTCAAAACTAACCACATTTTTTCTAGCCCGGAGGCGACCCTTTTTGAACTATCTAGAAACTGTTGTTATATGAACTGTCTCAGAACCATCTAAGCCAGCGTCAGCTCAGAACAAGTTCAAAAGTTCTGCAGATGGCGACAATTTAGAGCTGGAAAACTATCGATAGTCGTGGCCATCGGTAGTTCCGATAGTCGAAAACCATCGATAGTATCCATACTATCGAAAATGTCGACACTATCGATAGTTTCGATTAAAAAAGTCTAAAAATTAAACTTAACAACTTTTATTGAAAATGAGATCAGAATATTTTAACATATTTTTTTAAGGGACAAAAGTTTATCAACGATTTTTGGCTTCAAGGAGCATCTGCGCTCTGAAATTATTTGCCCTACTTTGCTAAATATCCTTTCCGACTCATTAGATGAAACAGGTAGTGATGTGCTGAGTCAATACTTTTAAGTATTGATCGATATTCGGTACCGATATAAAAAGTATCCAATACTCTCGATATGCGGCACCGAAACATTTAGATTTCGAATAAAAGCTCACATAGGCCGAAAATATGAAAAAAACGGTTCAGGGGATACTCACCTATCAAAACCCGAATTTAGGAGCAAATAGAGCTGTAATACTCTTACTTGTTTGAAGCATGTGTGTTCCAGCTGAATCGGACGATATCATTTTTGTAGGCCTGGGGGCAAATTATGCAACCAGTGAGCGACAATTTTCGAATCGGTATCGGTTTTGTTGACGTATGATATGACATATTTTTACGTCAAGAAGTGCGATTTCGATCCGAAACTTGTAGCTAACTGGTTACAGAATCTCCCTTGAAAGGCTTCTTCATCCGTCAAAGCATTTTTCTTGAACCTTGGATCGACTAAGGTTAAACTGATGAAATAATATTTCTCTGTTGCGATAATTTCAAGTGTTTTATTCCATGTTCGTACCGACATCGAAAACATGTTTTCGTTGCTATAACTGGTTTTCGACCTAAAACTTGTGTTTTCGTCCATGTAAAATCTGTCAAACGAAAACCAGTTTTCGCTGAAAACTACTTGAAAACTCACGTTCCACTCGTATTAAAGATGATAAAATATGACTTCCACTTCGGTAAACAATCGAAAAAAAACTAGTGAAGACACCGATTGGAATGATGAAATGAATGACGAAAACACAAGTTTTAGGTCGAAACCCATGTCGGTCAGAACATGGTATTAGATATATTTATCGAAGTGGAAGTCATATTTTATCATCTCTAATACGCTAGTTGGGATTTATTGTCAATTGGCTAGCGAAATTGAAATATGAACAAAAGAAAAAGGTTGCCAATGATAAGAAAATTAAACTGGTTTTCGTTTGACAAATATTACATGGACGAAAACACAAGTTTTAGGTCGAAACCCATGTACGGTTGCCAAAAGTAATGATTTTATCAGTACAGTACTGATTTTTCAACTCTTGTACTGATTTTATTAATTTCTTCAATCAGTGCGCTAATGTCCTGATTTTTCAAAATTTGTACTGATTTGTACTGAATTTTCAACTCAAACAAAATACATTAGGATTTTCTTAAGGTTTTTACATAACGTTGGAACTTCGATTTATGGGCACATCGCCGTGTCGTTACGTACCAGTTGCGATAATATGATGGAGCTTAAATTAATTAAAAAGAAGGATGGCGTTTTGCGATGGAGTGTTGTTAGTTATCTCGAAAATATTTTTCAGTTTAATAACTGCAAATTTTAATATTCGAATGGCTTTTGCCTATAACTTGCAATTCTTTTTTCAAAATTTACTGACATTGTAAAAGAGCTTTTGCACATCAGACATAGAGTTAGATATTCGTTTTAGCGAATTATTAGTCTTTCAAAGTTTTTGCGAAGTTGAAAAAATTAATTTAAGCCATGAAAAAATATACATATGTAGATGCATTCCTTAGATAGTGGTACTTTTCCACAGTTTGAAAAAAAACATGTAATTTTGTTTTTGTCAATACCACACTCAAACGAAACAACAGAGAGGATCTTAAGTATAAAATTTGCTTCCTGACGCAAATAGAGAAACCGACTTCTAATTAAAATTTTTTAAAGTGAACTTCAAATTAAAAGTAATTTTAAAATTAAATGTATAGAATTCTTTGACCATTTAAACACTGAAAAAGGGAATGATCTCATTATTGCTATACAAATGTCATAAATATAAAATAATTTATGGCTTCTGTTTACAATGATCTGTACACTCATGTTAAAATGAATAACACTTTTATTTCTTATGAACTATACTTTATTTATACCACAATATTGTTAAAAACAAGTACTCTGGCGTTTTAAAGCATTATCTGTTACTTACATTCATAATTTTGCTTTACAAAAAAGTTTACTGATGCTTTCCATTTCCAGACAACCGGTCAGGTACGAGCATGATTTTTAATTTCGACCAAACTCAAATATTATATAAAAAGCGGAAAAAGTGATTTTGTATTTCGAAACTGTGTGGTGGAAAGTGTGTTCTAATATCTATTTGATACACAAAAAATGATCACGGCTGTACTTTTTGCTGATATATTACATACATATGTTCCATTTAGTTAAACAATTTAAGAATATTGTAGTATGTACCACAGAAACGTATATTTTCTATAAAAAATCATAACTCAGAAAAAGATTTGGGTTGATTGTAGTTCAAAGTGTCTCTTTCCCGGTAAAAAAGTTTGAGAGAAAAAAAAAATACACTTTTTGAGAAATTAAATTTAAAAAAAAAAATTGCACTTTTTGTTTATTATTAAATAAAAAATTTTAAATAATGAAAAACAATAATTATATCATTCTATCGTGAAGTGACAAGAATTACTGACATTTGAGTAAAAACATTGTTGGAATCTATTAAACTTTAACAAAGTTATGGGCATTTAAAAAAAAATTTTCACTGTCAATTCGAATAATCGATTTTTGCCTGAAAAACAAAATCGCGTTTAATTCGGCCGAAAAATTTTTCCGAGCCAAAAGAAAAAATACGTGTCTCATTATTTGGACCAACAAAAAATGTATTTGAGTTTGGTCGAAATTAAAAATCATACTCGTACCTGACCGGTTGTCTGGAAATGGAAAGCATCTACTGAAAACTACTGATTTTTTTAGCATGAAAAAGTCAAATGTACTAATTTCGTGCATAAAAAATCTGGCAACCCTAAACCCATGTCAACTGTTTCTCGGACCAGGGAACGCACCCGGGTCCTAAGGAGTGGTAGTACGCGCCTCTAACTACTCAGCCACAGCGGCAACCACAATGCAAATCGTAATAAATAATTTTTGAAAAGTCATAAGTATTACGAATTAACAATGTTGCCGCAAGAACTGTTGCGATAAGTACAAGAAGACACAAATACTAACATGCACATTGCTTATTTCTATGTGTTTTTTTTTTGCTTTGACGATGTCATATAAAATAGCAATGACATTTTTCCTGCAAACTTCAAAAGTATATATATTATGACGAAGGTTTAATGTATCGGTATCGGGTACCGAAAGGAAAGTATTGGGTACCGAAATTTTTTTCAGGTATTGGGTACCGAGTATTGGGTACCGACAATTCAGCACATCACTAGAAACAGGTACCGGCGTCTTTTACTCTTACTGAATAATGTATGTATGAGTGAAAACTATCGATAGTGCTTGCAAAACCATCGATGTTTTCGATAGTCAAAAACCATCGATACTATCGATAGTGCCATCGATAGTTTTCCAGTTCTACGACAATTGTCACTTCGTAGGACATCGCCATGTTAACGTATATTCATGTCACCTAGACCTGTCGCCATGTTAAGAAAGACAGTTTAAAGCATTGAATTGGGATAAATGAAGAACCAGCACCGTCCCTTTCCAGGCTAGCCCAGGGTGGGCCACCAAAAATTGGATGGCCAAGATTGTTTCGCACAAATCACTTTATTCGGTTTACAACCATAAAAGAAAAATGTATTTTAAGCAATTTTGCAAAATTCGAATTTTTACAAGAGTTATTGTTATTAACTTTTTTTTTAGGAATTTAGTAATTATTTATTATACACTGATTCATAGCATGTATCTTGCTGATTTTTTCCACGATAATAGCTAATTAGACATGCTTTAGCCTGATTGTTTCAATTTTTTCAAATAATCATTATTTTGTATAAAATTTTTACTTTCTTTTTGATGTGTATACATCTTTGGTTTCGGTAGGGGTGAAATTTGCGAAGCTGTAACGCATATCCCAGCACAAAATTTCGAAGGGCTTAGCATGTGTATATCAGCATAAAGATTTTATTTTCATTAGAAGCACCCTGTGTTTGCTTGCTATTGTAAATGGCTGCATACATTTAGGCATATTCATAGTAAGAGGAAATGCGCTACAATTGATTATTACTTCCGATTATTTAAACTCCGCACATGCATACGGCTTTGTACCTATGTATGTATATAAATATGTATGGACTCATTTGTTGAAACTGGGCATGAATCACGTAACTTTGAAACGATAGTCGTTCAAACGATACTGACAAAACGATGTTGTCAAAACACTGATTTATGCATTTGTGTTGCTGTTACGTGTTACTGTTACTGTTACGTGAAGCAAAACTGGAATCGAGTTGACGATACCACACAAACGATCAAACAATTTTTGATTTTTATGAAGAAAGATAATCTCGACACGATATCGTTCAGACGATTGTCGTCATACGTGATTCATGCGCTGGTTTTTGATATTCGTAGATGGTTTTAGGCATAGGTTTAGTAGTTTATTTTGATAAAAAAGCAAGGCGAAAATTTAAAAAAAATACTGAAATCATTTTAACTGGGACCGTTGATAACTGATGAACATACATGTATGTATAATATGCATATGTATGGATGATATAATAGCTCTGATGCAATACTTTTCGTGTAAAATCCTGGAAAAAGGTCAAACAGCAAAATCACTCTCTGAAGTGAGAGTAAAAAGTGAGTAACAGCAAAACGTACGGAACAAAAAAGCATCGGGTAAAATCCTGCAACTTCAATCTCTACACAACTCTCCCAAAAATCGCTCTCATTTACATGAACCACAGATTATATTCCGAAAAGAAAAACTAAATTTAAGAATATATACAAATGGAAATGCTCAAACTATAAGCTCAAAAACAATAACTGTTGCGGTGTTTCCAAGATATTTTAACGCCCTTGAGTCACAAGTATCATATTTTATCAATCATACCGATAATTTCATGTGTAAAAGAATTAAAAATGAAAATGAACAAAAAAATTAAATCAGCAAAATGAATAAAATTAAGTGAAATTAATGGCTAATTTCTAACCTAACCTATATTTGTATGTATGTAACTGAATCGCCTAATAATAGCTTTGCATATAAAAAGATTATCCTAATTTTCGAGCTTAACTCCCTAATCTGTTATTAGAAAAAGAGACTAGCCATGCAAAATTAAAATTAAAAATATCTCAGATTAAACCGATAACTTTTTGGTGTCCAACCTGGTTTTATCGATTATACTTGCGAAGAAGAGGAGGAATGTCAAATGTTTAAGTAAACAAAAATTGACGCTGGTAAGGAAAATAGGTTTGTAAAGGTATTTTTAATAAAATGTTCAGTTAAAATATATTTAAATGGCATAATATTTGTTGCAGAAAAAAGTGACCACGGTGGCACAGAGAAGAAGTTTAACTTTTCCTCGAGTTGTGTGAATAACAAGCACAAACAATTTAACAGCTTACGAGCTTTGATTGAGATTATATTTATATGTAAACGTACTTTTACGCTTTTCCGTTCGCATATGTTTACACATCAAATTGCATGAGTACCTAGTACTCACGCCCTTTTTTTATTTTTATAAACAAATGAAAATATTTATTACTTCTCGATCAGATTTTTTAATCATTTACATTGAATATCAATTCTTATTCTATAAAACATTATTTAAAAGGACAAAACACGGAAACTTGCACGGAGTCGCTAGTAATTAATTTTTTACGCTCCTGCCACGGGTGCCTTTGCATTCATGCCGCGTGCCGCGCGAAC
The DNA here is from genome assembly GCF_013731165.1 of Rhagoletis pomonella. Taxonomy (NCBI): domain Eukaryota; kingdom Metazoa; phylum Arthropoda; class Insecta; order Diptera; family Tephritidae; genus Rhagoletis; species Rhagoletis pomonella. The sequence goes on from NW_023458557.1 coordinate 40,645,043, forward strand.
TCGCAGCGAGCGTGGTGCAACCAGAGATCGCAAAAAAAAATAAAAATTATTTATAAACGTAAGCATAGATTATTTAATACAACCTTTTTTAAAGTTGTATACATAAATATGTACATAAATAACATGCATATTTATATATGTACGTATGTATGTTCATATGCATGTATTTTGTCTTTACAGAGAAAAAAATAAAGAGGATAGGAAACAGAGGAAACAGAGGAAACAACTATGCACTTTTTAACACCCCCAAAATAGTTTGCTACTTGTATGCTGTATACCTGAACGAAATATAATCTTTGGTGAAAGATGTATTTGTGGATTCTTGTTCAAGAACATATGTATATATGTATGTATGTATATGGATATGTTGATATGGGAAAATTTGCGACAGAATAGAGGCCGGTCTACATACCTACAACTTTGGCGTTTCGTACGCACGTTAAAAGTATGCTTTCCACAATGAAGCTTGGCGAATGCTTTGGCCACTAAATTAACATATTACTGACAGATAAATTAATATTTCATATCAATAATTGCAGGAAAAATTATATTTCTTGCCCTCATTGGTTTAAAAGTCAAAAATATTTAACATAATTTTATCTATTTGCAACAGCTGACGACCGACGCACGCGATCTTTCTGCTTTCTGTTGGCGTTAGCGTTGCCAAATTTTGGCTATGTGCACGTTCAGGTATACTTAATGTGACCAACTAATTCATGGCTCAAAGAAGTACACGTTAGGTTGGGTTAAGTTACCGCCGCGAGCCGATTATGAAATTTCGAATGCAGCTAATTTCGATGCCTCAGAGCTCATATAAGGATTAGCAGTCTAAAAGAAAGTGTGGAGATGATTCCACTTCATATTTCTCTTGAAAGGTGATACAAAAGGATAAGCCGAAATTTCTAGTCTCACCGCATGAATACCAATCGCACAATGGCATATCAGAACCCCCATCACTAGCCCTTGAGAAGTAATGTGTGCAGAGAAACGTCTTCTTTTCCTTTTTTTGTCACAAAAGGACCCAGTTTCCCTTAGCCTAATAGCAGTTTGCGCTACGACAATTCTGTCTGCAATATCCGCCGGCGCCGTGTTCAACATACGTATGTTAAGCGCCAGTGTATAACTGCTACAAGTAGCAAACTATTTTGGGGTTGTTAAAAAGTGCTTAGTTGGTTTTTGTTTTTGCGGCACAAACGATTGGATAGTAAAATTAATTAATTTATTTTTCTCTGTAAAGACAAAATAAATGCATATGTACATACATACGTACATATATAAATATGCATGTTATTTATGTACATATTTATGTATACAACTTTAAAAAAGGTTGTATTAAATAATCTATGCTTATGTTTATAAATAAATTTTACTTTTTTTTGCGCTCTCTGGTTGCACCACGCTCGCTGCGAGTTCGCGCGGCATGCGGCATGAATGCAAAGGCACCCGTGGCAGGAGCGTAAAAAATTAATAACTAGCGACTCCGTGCAAGTTTCCGTGTTTTGTTCTTTTAAATAATGTTTTATAGAATAAGGATTGATATTCAATGTAAATGATTAAAAAATCTGATCGAGAAGTAATAAATATTTCCATTTGTTTATAAAAATAAAAAAATAAAGTAAAAATTTTATACAAAATAATGATTATTTGAAAAAATTTAAACAATCAGGCTAAAGCTTGTCTAATTAGCTATTATCGTGGACAAAATCAGCAAGAGACATGCTATGAATCAGTGGATAACAAACAATTACTGAATTCATCAAAAAAAAGTTAATAACAATAACTCTTGTAAAAAGTCGAATTTTGCAAAATTGCTCAAATTATATTTTTTATGGTTGTAAACCGAATAAAGTGATTTGTGCGAAAATATCTTGACCATCCAATTTTGGGTGGCCCTCTTGAGAAATTTTCACTCATACGAACCAATTTTACCGTAACCCAGGACCAACGGCGCACAGTGTATTGTTTCCATATTGGCTGATAAAGACGAAACAATAACAACTAAAAAATTTAAATCAAAGTGTAGGGCGGAACGGGTTTTGATTTGGAAAATTACCAAGCGCAATAATATTTAAACTTGTATATTTGAAACTGAATCTCAATGTTTAATTTGTCGGTGTTATGTGATTTATGCAACAATTGCTAAAATACCAGTTTGGTCTTATTTTTTTAGGTATGTTGTTTTTAATGAACATACATTTTTGGGATTTTAGTAAACTAGGACTGAGTATTTCATGTTAAAGTAAAATGCTAACTTAAATTTTTTTTCAGCAATTTATTAATTTCATTAGACCCACAAACTCATTATCCACTATTATTCGATAAAGTTTGTATCTCAGTTTATTTGCCACTCTTCTTAGACTTTAAACAACACAATTTTAGCTGCTGGAAATTGCAGGTTTTGATGAAATTTCCTTTTTTTAGGCCTACTAGGAATTTTATTTTCTTCGAGTAATTCATTTGCATTTTATCTCGACCGAGACAAATTCTT
>NW_023458557.1:40647540-40671525 GCF_013731165.1 Rhagoletis pomonella
ACATTTGTAATTTCAATTTATAAAGTACATTTTTTGTGCATAAGTATTTTGCAAAGCAAGTATAATAAATAGCATGTACCCTCTAAAAAGAGCATGTAAAACTACTACTGAAAAGTATCTATTTTTCAACAAGAATCTGTATAAATATACGTATAAGATGTTCAGTACTTTATCTTGAACTTGAGATCTTTAAAATATACATATAAATACACATATATAGTATGTTTAAAATTGCAAAAATTTTCAAACAAATAACAAAATTTTTCTAGAGTGTATTTAAAGTCTTTTCAGTAAAATTCATACAAGTTTCCTTAAATAAATCAAATTTAGTTTTTTAAACTACATTGAAATCTTTTTTCTTTTTAAATTAACAAACGAAAATATGTGATATGAAAGAGATTACTACAGAAAGAGTATAATTTACTTTATATATATCGTCGTTTAAAGTACAAAACCGTGTATCGTCATTCTGCAAAACCGCATATCTAACATTTGCTACCAAAAATTGGATTTGCTCACACAAGCTCTTGGCTCAATCCTTATCCATTCGTCCTGAAATATACTAGCCAGAAAAGCGATTGCTCTATAAAAAAGGGAACCATTTTAAAACATAAGTGTTTTTGCTCTCTAGAAAATAATTTATGCAACGTCACATACGCGGTTTTGCATTATCTTCATACGCGGTTTTGCATTTTGTTGATACGTGGTTTTGTACTTTAAACGGCGATATGTACCTATATTAAGATCTTGCTTAAAGCATCCTTTTAAGCTAATTAACACAATTGCGTTTATACATATTTTGGTGAGATCTCTTCATATGTTCATTGCTTCGTTCACAAAAATAAAATGCTTTAATTTCACGCTTAAGTAGCGATTCTTAATACGTTTAGAAAACGTAATGCTTTCTACCATCTTTACTGAAAATCGATTTTTGAACGAAAAAAAGTTTATAGGAAATATAAAATTTTTGGCTTATTTAAAAAAGTATCCACATTTATACTGATCGGAAAAAAATAAGTATCCCGCAAAAATTCGTCTAAAAATGTATCCAATTGGATCTATTTAGATCCAAACGGCATCCCTGATTGTGGCACTGCATTTTCATGTCGACTTCGGCTATGCGGTGGTATGAGCGGTCGTTTAAACATCGCAAACATCGCATTATTTCCGGATATGCTTGACTGAATGCGGTGCACCGCATTATAAGAGCATTTTATCGCTATAGTTGCCTACAGAGTTTGTATGTATGCATGTTACAAAAAATTAATAAATATGAACAATTAGTCAAATTTAAATACACAAAATATGTAATATGTATTTTCTTTTAATTCAATTCATTTTTATTTCACTTACACTCGTATAATGCGGTTCACCGCATTCAAACAAGCAAATCCGCAAGTAATGCGATGTTTGCGTTGTTTAAACGACCGCTCATACCACCGCATAGCCGAAGCCGACATGAAAATGCGGTGCCTCAATATGCAGTAACGATGCTTTGATCGAGCACAAAACACTCAAACACGACATTATTTGAGCTTGTTACAAAAAATTAATAAATATGAACAATTAGTCAAATTTAAATACACAAAATATGTAATATGTATTTTCTTTTAATTCAATTCATTTTTATTTCACTTACACTCGTATAATGCGGTGCACCGCATTCAAACAAGCATATCCGCAAGTAATGCGATGTTTGCGTTGTTTAAACGACCGCTCATACAACCGCATAGCCGAAGCCGACATGAAAATGCGGTGCCTCAATCAGGGATGATAAATGAAGTTTTCGAAATTATACCAAACGTCAGAAAAAAATGTATCAAATCTAATAAAAATGTACCAACAAAAAATTTTAAACGCTTTCACAAAAACAATAAATGCTTAAAAGAAATATACATTTATTTAACGCCTTTTAAGTAAACATCTTGTAAAAATATACAGTATATGGGTATTTTCATACGTCGCATACGTGACAGTCGTACGTTTCAATGTGATACAAACAAGGAATACCATTTGTTTTCTTTAACTTTTTTGGGCCATTGTATAGCATATAATTAGCTCTATATTTAACCGAAAAATGAAAACAATCGAACTGCTTGGTCCTGAAATATAAGCATTTAAAGAGAGCGTCGTTACGTGACAAAAAATGGAAGTAGATTTTTTCTTTCCTCTTTTCTTACAAAATCGAAAAACTCTGCGAATTGTGGATGGCTATTTTCATGAAACTTATTTTAGTATGATTGGGAGCAAGTCTAGTTGTTTTTAGAGTTTTTTGAATTAATGCAACTTGTTTAAATTTTCTTTTACAACCCCAAGTGTGAAACGCTACGCTACGTCACGTGACATAAATTTCCATCGTTATATGTTTGTTAATATTGCTTTTAAATGATTTTTTAACGCAAATAAAACATGTATTCTATGTAGAATATACTTCATATTTTGACTTCAGCGCCTATTCAGGGTGAATTTGTTGGAAATCTATGACTTATTATGTTTCAACTACATACGCCAAATTCGAACCAAATGGGACCATAAATACGGTTTTTCGAAATATCTCAACCTTGGCGCCACCTATGAAGACCATTTTACGCAAACATGATTCTACTTACATAGCCAGTATATATTTTAAAAAGCAGACAAATCGGCCCGTAAATACGTTAGATATAAGATTTTTATTTTTTTTTGTCGTGGTGGACCTTCCGATGGAAACACCCATATGTATTAAATGTAGAATAAAAATTAGTCAAGCATTTTACTTTCTTTGAGATCGTAAGTCACATTTTTTTTTAAAGACCATGTATGTATTTTTATATCATGACAAAAACTTTGAGAAGGTTTTATATAATCTTTTGCTTTTATTAGGAATCGAGGGTTTTTAATTGTAATCTGTTTCTACATTTAGCTTTTATCAGATTCTGAACAGAAAAGTCACGTTCAATTTTTGCGGAGGAATGTGGAACAGACAAAAAAGGTATTTTAAAAATGTTTGCAAGCATCGGGCCGTTCAGTTCGTTTTGAATTTATTTAATTCGTTCCCATAACTTGCATATATTTAAATTTTGTTAAGTTTCCGTGATCCGGTAGAAAAGGTGTGAGGTAGCAAAAGACAAAACCATTTCTATAAGTACTCAGAATTGCCAACCTTGTAATGTAGTGCAAATTTTGTCGAAGTTTGCATGGAGTAAAGAAGGAAGAAAGTATTTGTATAAATAGTAGAAGTTTTTAACCAGCGTAAATATAAAACCAATAGAAATACACACAGCGCTGCATTTCCAAAATGTACCAAAAAGGTCCATGTGGTGTCACTGTACTTTTTGGTTTCAAATTGTACCAAAGAAGCACAATTGTGGCAACTTTATCATCACTGGCCTCAATATGCAGTAACGACGCTTTGATCGAGCACAAAACACTCAAACACGGCATTATTTGAGCTTGCGGTGATTGCGGTGGCGGTAGATTTCGTTGCTAAGTATTATTGGCGCATATTCATAGTCATATTTAGTACTCAGCTAAGTCGAAACTAATCTAAGTCACAACTAAAGCTATTCATAGTCGCCTTAGTTTCGACTTTTCTGGGTAAGTACCAACTTAAAATTTAGTTTCGGCTGCAGCTGGAACTAAGTCGTAACTAGGAAGAAGTATTTTATCAAATTAAGGGAAAACAGACGAAATATGTAAAAATTAAGTTGGTAGAGGGTGATTTTGATAATATTGAATAATCTCCAATTAAAATTTACAAAGATCGATCCATTTTAATCGGAAGTTGAAATTAAATGCGTATTACAATTCGAATAAAGCTACATCACAATTTTATATTTGGAATAATTTAGATAAATTTTCAAATAATAAGTCAGTTTCAAGCTAGTTCTTTTAAAGTAAATTTGCGCATAACATTTAGATATCTACTATTTGTATGTTTCACAGCATGCTTTCGATAAACATCGACTTCACATCACTGCGGTTGTTCTGGCTATTTCACACAATTAACGAGAAAATGATACCTTATTCTTTTGCATAATCATGCAATGAAAATAAAAATTACATAAACGGATGATCAAACTTGATATTATTTAATAAAAACGTAATTTTTTCAAAATATCGTAAAGAAGAATCGGTACATTTTCACACTCGTTTTGCTATATCGTAAACTAAGTCGAAACTACTTAGTAGAAGTCTTAAATGCGACTATGAATAGAGGTAAATTTTAAGTTGGTACTTAAATTTAAGTTGCAACTTTGTTAGTTTCGACTTAGTTGCTGGACTATGAATACGCGCCATTGAGTTTGAGTGGTACAGTAAATAAATGTCGTTGCGGTGTATTCGAAAATGCGATACACCGCAACTTATCTCTGATTGCATGCCACCATAAATGTTTTACTATTAACTCACAGTGAAATGTATTTATTGATTTAGATAGTTACACATCCCAGCTATACAAGTACATTCATAAAAAAATAATGTAAAAAATATTTTTTAAAAACAAGCTTTTATTTAGCATGTACAATCCATGGAATAAACAACGTCGTGTAACAAAAGATTTTTTAGCAAGAAAATTTTGTCAAAACTGCACTAAAATGAATAAAATAAAATAAGTTAAGGTCTCGTTAAAGTTACTAAAAGCCATTTAGTGAAAGGAGTTATTCAAACTGTAATGAAAATTACTAACAATTTGTACTAATTTACTTCGTTTTTAAAAAAGCTTGTCGGCGAATTCAGCGTATATGCATAATTGGTTAGGTATGTATGTGTTTATATATATGTATGCAGATATTTAAATGCCGGTTTGCTATTCGCGTGACAAGCTTTTTTAAAAACGAAGTAAATTAGTACAAATTGTTAGTAATTTTCATTAGAGTTTGAATAACTCCTTTCACTAAATGGCTTTTAGTAACTTTAACGAGACCTTAACTTATTTTATTTTATTAATTTTAGTGCAGTTTTGACAAAATTTTCTTGCTAAAAAATCTTTTGCTTCACTACTTTATTTTATTCCTTTGATTAAACATGTTAAATAAAAGCTTATTTTTAAAAAAATATTTTTTTTACATTACTTTATTACATTACTTTATTTTCTAATTTTTAGTCCATTTATAAAAGCGTTGTATATTAAATGGTTTTATTTTATTTTATGTACAAAATTTTGCAATAGATATTAAAAAAATTCAACTTGCAATGAAAGAGAACAGAAGACTATGCAAGCAAAATGTTGTTTGCTTACGTTTTGTATAAACATACATATGTACATACATACATATAGCAGCAGTTAATTTCATTTAAAGAAATGGCGTGTCGTCCACTTCCGCTGTAGCATGGCATATATTTAGGCGCAATATTAAAGTTCTTCTGGCGGGGAAACTTCCCGAGTCTTCTAATTGTATCTCCTTGATATGATGCCTACAACGAGGTTCATATCTAGACTAGGTTGATATCTAGAATTTGCCATAAATAATTTTGCTCTGGTTTTACGTTTTTTGGCAAATTACGCTCTGTTAGCCATAAATTTTACTAATTTTTGACCGACTTTGAATCAAGACCCCTGGACCATATAGGGAATTCATTTATATTTTAAATTGCATTGTCATCGTGATTGGAACTATGCTGAAAATTTCAAGTCTCTAACTTGTCGGGAAGTTAGTTTAAAATCGAATGGAAATTTCCACGATTTGCGCGGGATGACCAAGTTAAATAAAAGCTTATAAAAATAAATAAGATTTCAGATGCTTTATGATCTTAATACTTTATCTAACGCTTAGTTTTGATTATGTCAAAATTACTGGCATTAACAACTGCCTTAACTAACAGCTGTTCACTTGTCAAATATATCATAAAAACTGACCAAATGTATATCGCAGTGCATGTCAAAATATCGTCAAATTTTAGTGTCAGGTGATTGACATTCCGTTTTTTATCACTGATGTCAAATGGGAAATGAAATTTTTGGCGTAAGCCAATCGTTTAGCTATGGACAAACCAAACATGTGGCTCGATAGAACTCTTCATGCCCTATTGTCTATTTTGTTCCTTGTTTACTTAAATATCTCACTTTAAAAAACAAAATCATACGTTGTCATTAAATGTAAGGCTTTTTATTCGTTGTATAAGTATAAACATACATACCTATGATTGCATACGTATGTAGAAATTTCTTTTGTTTCTGCAAAGCAAAAAAAGATTAAATAAAATCACGTTATACGTCCCAAAAAATTAGTTTCAATATGCTGCATTTGCTAAATTTTTTTATTTATTATTTTTTTTTTTTTAGATATTTTTTTGAAAACAAAATACTGATTTGTAATTATTTTTGGTTGTTAAGCTACGAAAAGCAATATGGATAGTTAATCACATTAATATAAGTTCAGCAAACTTTTAAATTTTCAGTAACTTTTTTTTAGAAAATTAGAAAAAGTTCGAATTAAATGGAATTTCGCACGACCAAATTTCGAATCGAATAGTTGGGCAATGTTCGAAATTCGGAAAAAATCTAAGTTCAACTCCCCACTACCCATCCCTATCACAGAGACGCATTCATTAGAATTTAAAAGCATCAACTCGGGAATTAACTGCAGTTGATCCGGATTAAGTCCGAGTTAAACCGGATCACCGCTGCCGTCTGTTTAAGCTTTTAAGCATCTAACGCTTTATTTGGCTTATCCAAAAAATATCTGCTTTTGGCCCTACTTTTTCAGATGTGAAACTGCAATCAACAACTTTATTCATCATTATCAGAGGTGGGCACTACCACAAACAAGCGTGAGCTAAAAGTGAGAATGTGTTAGTGTGCCTAATTCCCCACTAGAACTTGAAGGGAGATCTCCCTATGTGAGGAATAAAAGAGTACTCCCCTTAACCTGATTTCTGAGCAATAAGGGAGATTTGTCGGTTTTGTACTCCTTTATTACTCCTAAACGAGCGACGAAATAATACTCCCTGAGGCATGATTTGGGACCAATAAACGAAATTTGTCGGTTTTGTCCTCTGTATTGCTCGCTTAGGAGCGTAATGAGAGATCTCCTAAGCGAGCAATTAAATAATGATCACAGAGGCATGATTTGGGAGCAATAAGCGTGATTTGTCGGTTTTGTACGCCGTTATTACTCGTTTAGGATTAAAAACAGATGTCTCCTAAGCGAGAAATCCAAGAGTCTTCTTTTTGATTGATAGGAGAGCAATAGGCACCTCGTTCACACGAAATTTTGTGTTTTCCAACCAACAGAAAATATTTCTTATAGACGCATAAGGAGGACACAATAATCTAATTTAGATAGCACACAGATTTTAATAAAAGTCCGTTGGTATGTACCTCAACTTTTGTTTAAATATATTAAGTATTGTATTACTTATAAATATACCGTTAAATACTTTTCAGATTGCGCAAATTAGTGTTTGCATTTAAGTGTGACCCCCGGGTTTAAATATCGCATGGGTGACAAAGATGTCAGATAAGCAAACACCCGATTTACATGATTCAAGTACTTGAAAGCAATTCTTGCTCATTCTCTTTTGTGTTTTCTATTTGCTTTTACACATTTCAATTCTGTTGAATTCAAGTTTTTGGTTCTTTAAATGGGAAGCAACGAAAATGCCAAAAGCAAAGCAAGAAAGTTGAAACTACTTGACGGTACAGACGCATGTGTACTCGTCCCTTTTCTTCTCACACCCTCTCTTCCACATGCGAGCAGAATTGAATTCAATACTTGAACTGTGTAAAAGCAGTCAAAGTAGAGGTGGAGAAACATCGATGTTTGCTACCATCGATGTTTTCGATGTTTTGAAACCAACTATCGATGTAACATCGATTGTTCTGAAAAGAGTAAGGCGCTCAAAGTCAAAATTAAGTTGGTACATAAAGATTGTATAAACGTAACATATTTATTCATTGGGATTAACATACATCTTTTTAAAAAGATATAAAATATTTTTAATTAAATCTTTAAAAACATTTTGATCTTTGTTTATAAAAACAAGTTTGTCGACTAGGAACATATTAAAAAAAGAGATCAAATGAACCCAATAAGTCTTCAAAAATATTTTGATTTTAGTTTAGAAACATAAGATTGTCGACTACGAACATACATATGTACATACATATGTATTTTAAAAAGAAATCAAATGTTTTCCATTATAAGGCATCATACTATCACTGCACATCACGAAGTAAAAATGCATCCAACTTTGTTGATACAAGAAGTTTCTCTGCAGTGAGGCGATTGGGATGTATGCGTTTTAAATGGTCCGTGAGGTTCGTCGTGTTGCCTGCCGTTTTTAACATTTTTCCGCAGTAAGTGCATATCTCGTTTGTCCTGTCGTTGGTTTTCTCGAAATGCTGCCAAACAATGGAGCCTTCCCGCTTACGTTTTGGGGACTCAGCCTCGCAGTTTTCCTTTGATGTTCCTATTAAATATAAATCATACAATTAAAGCCATAACACAATGTATGTCCAACATAAACATATGTACATACGCACGCGTTTGAAATGTGCATGTTGAAAAATCACATGCGCGTTTACTTATATGATAAATACTTACTTTTAAGGTGTTTCTCCATCGCTGAAAGATTACCACTACTCCACGTCCGTCGCCACCACCACGAATGAAATTTCCTAAAAATTTAAAAAATGTTATAAAGTTGAAACTAATATAATTTTATAGTTCATAGCTTTTGCGTGTTCTCTTTTAACTCGTCGTTCTTTACATTTGCAGAGGTGCACAAAGGAAACATCGATAGTCGCAATCAACTATCGATGTTTAACAAAAATGCAAAAACATCGATACATCGATAGTGCATCGATGTTTTCTCCACCTCTAAGTCAAAGTCACCTTCACAATTTCCCCGCTTGGTGGATTCCTGAACAGGCAAGCATCTTTGACACCCAGGAAATCATATACGAGTACATACTTATGTGTGCATATAAGTGCATATAATTCAAATCTTATCTTACCGTTTTGTTATTATTATGTTTTACTTTCATATGATTTCTCTGCAATATAATTCCAAAATCAAGCAATTATGTAAGACGTATCATTTATGTTTTATCTGATCTCGTACTTATATCTGTTAAGATCTTGTAAAATTAGCAAATGCACGTGATTAAAAAAAAAATTTAATAAATAGCAAAATCTATTTGGCTAATTTAAAATGTTCGTTATCATTGCTCTCTTATTACTCCTATAGGAGGCTTTCGGGATGCCTCTAATGGGAGCACTCCCTTATTGCTCGTTCGGGAGGAATATGGGATGTTTTCTATGTGCACTCCCTTGTTGTCTTTTTTGGAGGTTTCTGGGAGGTAACTATGGGAGTACTCCCGTATTGCTCCATTAGAAGGTTTGTGGGATGATAATTCTGTGTGTGCTCCCCGATTGCTCGTTTAGGAGGTAAAAGGGATTACTCCCCCTCCTAGGACATCCAATGTTAAAGGGAGTATACAAACTTTCATGCTTATACACAGAAGCATAGAGAGCAATGGGGAGTATTCGTATACTCCCAAGGGAGTACTCACCGAGCAATTGTACGATGCTCCCAAGTTCTACTGGGTCATTTTGCATGCTGTCGTGTTCTCATCGCTGCGCTCTCGCTTGAATATGTACACGCGACGCTTACGTTCTTTTAGCACCTGCTAACTCTCTGCCCATGCCTGATCATTATGAAAGCATTAGTTGTGTTTGTTTACAAATTATCCAGTAACTTGCCAGCAACTCTCCAGTAACTTTATTTCTAAGAATTCGCTCTCATAGAAAAAATTTGCAAAAAAGTACGCGAACGCTATTCCAGTAATAATTTGCAAGCTTCATGAATAGCTGATAAATTGGTTGTTTATTCGCAGCAAATTCCTAATAAAACAATATATTTTATATTTAAATAGGTTTATTTTGTGAAATTCAACAATAAAAACCCACAAACAGTTTCCTTATTAGTTTAAACTTCATCCAGCAACATGCGATCAGCTGTTCTTACAAGTAAAAATTTATCCAGTAAAATCCAGTAAAAACTTGCAACTTCAACTGTCATTTTTCGCTCTCTCAATTTCCCCTACTTTGCAAGTTTTTGCGTACGAAAATGCCAAAACATGAAACTGCAAATGAGTAAACAAACGTAACTATTGACATAAGGTATGATTTTTAAATATGGGCAAATCCTAGCCTTGCGGACGTTACGTTCGGACTCTACTTTTGATTTTTTGCTGAAAAAAATTATAATTAAACATTTTTGTGGTATATCCCTTATACAGCAGAACTTACGAGAACAAAATAATGGAAATTTGAACTTGAATTAATGTCTGTGTAGTTTCCTTCGAAGTTTGTGTTCGGACGTTACTGAAAAAGGAAGCGATTTTGCTATTACCATCAAAGTCAACCGATTGGCCCAAATTGTAGTATATGGAGAACTAAATCTAAAATAATTCTTTCAAGAAAAAATAGTGAAGTTAACAATATGTATTATAAATAGGGTTGCCAGATTCTGAAACGGAGAAAGGAGTAAATTTCTATTTTCGATAGAAAAAAAGCAGTACAAACACAAAAAAGTAGTGCAATTTTTTAGTAATTTTTTGTGCAATTTATTGTTACAAATTACCAAAGAGTAAATATATGTATAATCACATATTTGAGATCGCTTTCATTAATTAGATATAGAAATATATCTTAGATATCTTTTTCAAAACAACAATAAATGTTGAAAATAAATAGCTAGATTCCAAAAAAGAATTCCAGACTCTGCTATTTTTTAATTAAAGGTCTTATAATTAATTTAATATTTTTATGATTTTTATACCCGAGCGCGCTGCACCTACCTGGCTCCGACCATGCTAACACCTCTTTACTATCACACTTATAACCCAGTTATGCATACCATTTTTACGTAAAAATCAAAACCCAACAGAATTCTACAGGTTAAGTGCTATGCGTTGGGTAACCGCTTACGCGCAAAGCCCATTTAACAGATTCTTATGTGGCAACTCTCATGCAAAGCTAAGTATGCATAACTGGGCTATTAACTTTGCTTAGTAAGTAGTGTTCGCCACAATATGAATGACAAAGATTTTGCGAAAAAAGTATTTTGTTGTTAACTCTGCAAATATTTTACTTTAATTTTATTGATTAGGTTTAAAATTTGAATCCTTATTTGCATTTGTCACTTTAGGACATAAGCACATGACAAGTGGCATAACTCCAATTTTACAATTTGGAATTATGTCACTCCTTATGTAGTCTCGGCAGGCAATGGCAAACCTCCGAGTGTATTTCTGCCATGAAAAACTGCTTCTCATAAAAATACAGTCGCCGTTCGGGTCGGCCGCTGTGGTGTAGTGGTAAGCAGTGCGCGCTTCCACTCCAAAACACCTGGGTTCAAGCCCTGGTCAAAGCAACATCGCAAAAAATATAGAAAAAAAGGTTTTTTCTTAACAGCGGTCGTCCCTCGGCAGGCAATGGCAAACCTCCGAGTGTATTTCTGCCATGAAAAACAGCTTATCATAAAAATACAGTCGCCGTTCGGAGTCGGCGTAAAACTGTAGGTCCCTCCACTTTGTGTGACAAAATCAAGGCGCACGCCACAAATCGGAGGAGAAGCTCGGCCAAACACTAACATATGTGTAAGCGCCAATCTATTATTATTCATTTATTATATAGTGACAGAAAGCCAATTTTTTTTCTTGGGGTTAGGTTTCTTGGGATAATGTCATTTTTGAAACTAAAGCATATTTTCCAGCTCTCAAGAAAAACAAAAAAAGCATATAAAATACGCTCAAGAAATAAAAAAGAAATTTTCTATTTAACTTTCTTCTGCGCAAAAATATTTCCGCCACTCTTTCCGGCAACACAGAAAAGAGAATTCTACTTAGTGAGGGTTCTAATTTCTAAGCACGGCCGAAGGCCGCCTACGCAAGAAGAATTTCTGCGCAAAAATACTTCCGCCGCTTTTTTCTGGCAACACGGAAAGGAGAATTCTACAAAGTGAGGGTTATAATCCAAAATTACATGAGGGATTTGGAATTTTGTCGCATTTCGTTTGGAAATATATTACTCCTTGTATTGTGACATAACCAAGGCGCATCAATTACAGGTGATAGCGATTGAAGCTATGCTTCTTCTTATGAGCACGCTTGTGTCAAATTATCGTCTGTTTTGCTTTGTTTACATATCCGCGTATACATACACATATACGTAAATATTTACCCTGCAAACAAATGCTCCCGAAATCTTTAAGAGTATCGGAAATTTGTTACGATTCTTTTAGGAATCTTTAAAGAAAAACATATGAAGCGGTTGACAAGAACTAGTAGAGAAATTTCTGTACGATTTCTTAAAGAATATTCTTAAAAAACATTGTGAAACCTTTCAGAATTCTATGAAATCCTGGTATTCAGGGTATACATTTACATACGAATATGAATAAATAAAGAAGATGTTGATGACACAGGGAGTTCATGCCACCGGTAAATGTTGTTTGTGTACGATTGCTACGACCTGTAGTTATTGAATCATGGACATAACCCCAAGTAAAAAAATTGGGTGTAATCCCAAATTTTAAAATTGGAGTTATGCTACTTGGGGCTATGTCATGGTACCGATTGCTGAGTATGAGGCCTTATGTTGGACAAAAGGGGGAGTATAAAGGACTCAAATGGAGGAAATTAGCCTACGGTTACAGAAGATATGTAATAAAGTAACCGACGAAGACTAGCGTGCCGCTTACGCTTTTCTGTCAAAGTGGTTACTGATTGTAAACCCTAATAAAGGTTAAAATTTTAAAAGTAATTAATGAAACTTAAGTAAAATCTGTAGAAAATTAACAATAAACTATTTTTTCGCAAAATCTATAAATGACCCTTTTTTCAAAAAAAACCTGTACGACCGTTATTATTTTGCACCCTGTATATGATAAAAAATGAATATGTAGCTGGCAAAAGGGGTACAAAAGAAGTACAAAACTAGAAGAGGAGTACATTTCCAGATTTTTTTTTGGAGTACAAGGAAGTACATTGCAATAAAAAAGAGTACGTTTACTCCCAAAAGCAGTACGTCTGGCAACCCTAATTATAAAACAAAACTAAGGGTTGGATTAACTTTAAAACAATTGTATATGTGCTTTCTGGACGTTACGTTACAGACGTTAATCTTTTTGCCGTTGAAAATTTGATTTTTTCAAAGCGATATTGTAGTATTTTATTAAAAGATATGGTACTTAAAACCAAGGCTATTTGGAGCTTTATTTCAAGGAGTAAGAGGGGCAAATCATATTTCTCAAATAAGTGTGAAAATAAATATGAAATAACGCTATGTTATACCATGCCATTTTCTACAAAAAAAACGCGAAATTTTGAATTGCATATATTTTTCAGATTTTGGTCGACTATTCCACGAATTCGCCCATATACCAGTATTTCGTAAACCTAAACAATCTCGATTGTGGTTTTTTAAAATGGTTCTCAATTTCGATGGCCATACCAAAGCTTTATCCTTTCCCAAAGCGGTACTAAACCTTTCCAAACAGATGGTTCTCAAAACCAATTAAAACATGCAATTCAGGAATCATAGATTTTTCGAAAATAAAGCTTTAAATCACAGCTGGGCAGCGTCTTTAAAGAATTTCTTCAATTTATAGAAAATAATGACGGACCGGGATACTTGTCGGAGCAAAGTAGAGGTTCACTCCACCACGAATTCTCGCAAACTTAGGAGAGGTATAAGGCAGGGACCGTAACCGTTATGATTTTTATAATAAAAATCAAAATTTAATCGTTATGTTGTGATTTTTATTTTTTCGATCATTTTTAATCGTTACTTTATGATTTTTATGTTTTCGATCATTTTTAATCGTTATTTTTTCGATCATCTTTAATCGTTATTTTGTGATTTTTATTTTTTCGATCAAAAATAGCAATTATTCTTAGTGTTTTAATGTGTAAACCGAATGTGGACAGATTTGACTTAAAAAACCGTTTTACAAGCATGCATATGTACAGTAGGGTGGTCCAAAAATAGTAAAGTCGGAATTGTAATCATCTCACCCCCTAGGATTGTTCTATATCGAAAAAAGTATACCCCTATTTTTATACCTTTCATGAGCATGAAATTGTATTATAACTTTGGTCCGATGTTTGTGAGTACCACAATTAGAAGAGATAGACCCATTGAAATGTACACTTAAATGATCAGAACGTCGAGCTTCGTCGATTTAGCCATGTCCGTCTGTTTGTATGCAATCTAGTCTCTCAGTTTTCGAGGTATCCGGATGAAATTTGGTAGCTGGGTGTATTTTTATAATGACGAAGACAGCGCTGCTCTTACTTGTTTAATACTAGGATTTGTTATTGGTCGCCCCATTGCATTTTTCCGGGTTTTTGTGGGTTTTTGCCGGCCTATAAATTAAAGTTGCGATGAAAAAATGGCTAAATAAACAATTAGGTATAATTATTGGGAATCTCCTGCAGATAAGTAGAGTGTTTTGGGTAGAATAATATTGATTTTTAACTTTTCTATACCATTTCTACGAAAAGTTTGAAGCTTTGAGCGACCTCTAAATATTTTTTGATTTCAAAATAAAACAAGTAAGAGCAGCACTGTCTTCGGCTATTCCGGAGGCTTCATACCTTTTATGAACATCTGAAAATTTTGTTTTAACAGATTACTGCATTTGACAAAATTTATATATTACATACACATATAAAAAATCATATCTAAACAATCAGAGGTATGGAAGATATGTATACCTTATATAGCACTAATCTAAGTGATTTTGACTGCTGTTTGATCGGTATGTAAACCGGTAACACAATTTAATGGGTTTAGCTTCCTACATAGAGGAGATATATCGCAAAAGCTGGTATCTGAACAATAAGTGGTATAGGAGATAAAGCTTAAACAGCATAGATTTTGATGATTTTTTCAGTAGACTGTGTAAATTTATCGGTTTCAGCTGTCCATACAAAGGAGTTTCACAGTAAAACCCCATATCTGAACAATCAGTTGTATGGAGGCAATAAATATGTTATAGTGACCCGATCTTTGTTCATTTTACTGTAAATCGACTCAGCTCGACGTTTTGATCATTTAAGTATTCATTTCAATGGGTCTATCCCTTTTAATTGTGGTACTTACAAACATCGGACCAGAGTTATAATACCATTTCATGCTCATGAAAGGTATAAAAATAGGGGTATACTTTTTCTCGATATAGAACAATCCTAGGGGGTGAGAGCATTACAATTCCGACTTTACTGTGTACATAAGCATGCCTTGTAAAACTTTTTTTAAGTCAATTCTGTGCACATTATTTTTACACGTTAAAAACATAATAACTTCTATTTTTGATCGAAAAAATAAAAATCACAAAATAACGATCAAAAATGATCGAAAAAATAAAAGTCACAAAATAACGATTAAAAATTATCGAAAAAATAAAAATCAAAGAATAACGATTATTTTTGATTGAAAAAATATAGATCATAAAATAACGATTATAAAATGATTTTTAAATAAAACTTCTTCATGATAACGATTATTTTCGGTCCCTGGTATAAGGTTTTGTTGGCATTTAGAATTGGGGTCCGTTTAAATAGCGGGGCAAATGCAGCGGATTTAAAAAAAAAATATAATCGGATAATTTTTGTCTAACCAATGCCGTTATCCCATTAACCCTACGTCCGCTAGCGTAACAATTTCGGTAGCGGAATTGGTCATAACACATGTTATAATTATAAAAAAAAATCTGTTGGGGCGCAACATTTTTAGCTCGGATTGAGTAAGGCTTCCTCAAGTGAGCAATGAATTTACCAACATTAATATTTTTCCATGATATTCAGGCAGCGCCGAATTTTTTAGTCGAACAGTACACTGTAATTTTTGTTGCAAAATTCCAAATAGCTTTTTTTAATTGACAATTGAAAATTTTTGCAGTGTTTGGATAATTTTTATTTTTCTTTGAAAGTGTCCGAATGAAAAAATTTTTTGCAAATAAAAATTCATTCCGACCAAACTATATAGAAATGCACGCATTTTTTTTGTCATAGATAAATGCAGAAATGTTTGTTACATAAGTTGTTGCTAAAAATTTTCGTCCACGAGGCGCATAAATTGTTTAAAAGTTCAATTTTTTTCATTCGGACACTTACTTTCAAAGAAAAATAAAAATTTCCAAAACACTGCGAAAATTTTCAATTGTTGATAAAAAGAAAAAACTATTTGAAATTTTGCAACAAAAATTACACAGTGTACTGTTCGACTACAAAACCCGGCGATGCCTGAATATCATCGAAAAATATTAATGTTGGTAAATTCGGTGCCCTTTTGAGGAAGCCTTACCCGAATACTTTCCAGTGGGTATAGTAAAAAAATAAAAAAAATAAAAATTTCTTCAAAATAACCAAAATTTTCACGAAATTTTGTTTTGGTATGAAAAATACGATACGATAATTTTTAACTAATTTTTTGCTAACTAATTATCATTGATATTTCGATATGTATATGAAAATTTTCATGTATCTATGAAATGGTATATTGTTTTGTTGTTCTAAATAAAAAAAATTTCAATGTAAAGCATTGCAATTGATGTCGTTTAATATGTTAGTCTACCTACCCCTTTCCTAACATTGTGTGTCGCGGTTTAAAGAATGCAAAAGTTGGCAACCCTGGCTCGGAATCTCATGCACTAAAAAATCGAAAATATGCGCAACTAATATGCACGCAAAATTCAAAAATATGCGCTATAAATAAGTAAAATATACGAACAAATATGCGCATCGCATTGAAGGCTAAAAAAATCAGTAAGAATTTACCTTTAATTTACAATAATTCGCTTATCAGTTATTGGCAAAAATACCGTTCGATTTTATGCGTATACTGCAGAAGGGAACTTAACGCAGAAATACACTGTATGCAAAAATAGAGAGCAATTCGTTTAAAATACGTGTAATGTTATGCAAATGTATGCCTATATACATAATTGGAAGGGTTCAGTAAAATAAATTCAGAGAAAATACTACTCACGGGCTTTGTTTCCTTTTTTGTGAAATAAATCAAGCGGGCGTTATTTCCTTTTCTTTGGGAAATAAATCCGCGGCTATTATTGCTCTTTCGCAAAGGAAATAAAGCCCCTTCGAAATGGACTTTATTTCTCTTTTTTTTAGGAAATAAAGCCCATGGGCGTTAGTTCCGCGGGCCTTACTGCACTCCAACAAAATATCCTCTACACAATCAACAACAACACCAGCAACAACCAAATACCAAAACAACTCTCAAACGCAGTATCGGCTTACATCAATAAAGTCCAACTAAAACTGGTAAACCTTATCATCAGAATAAAGCATTCACTCCGTCGACAAAAAGTAAAAGAGGTTAATATCCAAGAAACACTAATACCACAACGGCTCAACATAAATGATTCCATCGTATTTTTCGAACGTACGAATTTATTAGCAAATAAACTCACAACAATAATTAGGAAGACACAGACCAAAAAATATGAAAAACTAAAGCAGAAAAAAACAGTTATTAACATTAGGGTGTTACCAGAATGGTTTGGTAATAAGGCAACCAAGAATATACCAACCGATATTCAGTGACTTTTATCTCTTGGTCCAAAATATGCTTTACCAACAGAAAACAAAAACTTTCCACTATTCCAATTTATAGTAGACGGAGACAACTGTATACAAACAACAAAAACGTTTTGTCATTTGAGGGGATTTAAAAAAAATCTTTAAGAAACTATTTTATTTATAAAAACCTCCATTTTTGGAGGTATTTTCAAATCGGCCCAGCTCACGTAAATCTTAATATTTTTCCGAAACATTTTGGGGGGTGTCTTCAAATATAATAGATTTTATAATTCCAATGGAATTACAGTACCGGTTTTTTTTTGTATGGGGAGTGATGCAGTCTAATGTACATACATATGTATATGCGTGTGTGCACCAATCTATTTATATCGTTGAATTATTTTAATATCTATTTCAAAATTTTATACAGACAAGACTAAAAAGTAGAAAATAAATAATTAAAAAAAACTTTTTAATATACAACGCTTTTATAAATGGACTAAAAAGTAGAAAATAATATTTCCCAGTCCCATAGAATTTGTTTTGATAACTTTTGATTTTGAAATTTTAGCAAAAGTCATTATAAACCATTTATGAGATTGAAAATGAATATCGTGGGGCGCATATATAGACCTGAATTGATATGAAGGGAAAATTATAAGTAAAATGGTAAATAGGGTACGAAAAATTTCGGTACTTAGGCGGGTTGGGTTAATAAGCGGGGAGGTACTTAAGAGAGGGATTTTCTTCAGATTACGTCAAAATATTCACGGTGCCCAAAAATGTTGGTTACTTAAGCGGGTTGGGTACTTAAGCGTGGGGTACTTAAGCGGGTTTCACTGTAATAACCAAAATTTTTAGGTAATAAAAACGATGACTTAAGTTGATTATAGCTTTTTTAATGTTATTCCTAACAGTCGCATTCGCACATTCCCATTCCGAAAATTCGCATTCGCGAACCCTAACTCGCAAGAAGTTGCAAGAATATACAAGAATTCACAAGAAAACGTTCCCGTACTCGGTTCTCTGGCTTCTTTTGCCTTTTGACAGTTTTACAGATTTTAACATAGAAAAGTTGGGGAACGCAACTATTAAACAGTCACAACACAAAATTTTTCAAAACAAAAGAGCTCACATAGCTAACGTGCGCTAAAATTTCTTCTTCATCACCATCTTCTTTAACTTAAAGAATACTTTAAGACGGTTTTGGTTTTGCTTGTGTTGAATGCGCAGCATTAACAGTTTGTTTTCTCTCTTGAACATTTGAGATTTTTTGAGTTGTGGCTGTTTTTGATTTAGGGTGCGATAAGTACATAAGCAGTAAATGTATTATCTAACAATGTCAGCTATAAAATGTCTTTCCCATCGTTTTATAATACAAATCATGTTAAAGACTTTGCGGCCATATATGGACCAAGTGGCACCACTTTACTACACTTGCCTTGCTAGGGGGAATTGGAGCCGCATAAAAACAATTACGAGCCTCAATAAGGCTCTGTTTGACTATTTGAGGGAGGGACTGATGCTACCTTGTAGTACATACACAAGAAGTTCTTAAGGAAACTTAATAAAAACATATACATAAACATGTATGTATGTAAATACATACATATCTATCGTATAATTAAGATTGAGTGCTTAAATTTGAGCAAACGCTGCCTTCATTAATTTTAATAAAACTATAGCGATCGTAGCCAGGCCCGCCAACTCGGCTCAAACCGTGCCATTTTCAGCCCTATTTTACTTCAAATGCACCTGTTTAAGCGACTAATGCATTTCCCGCATAAACAAAGAAGCAGCGAACACACACACGCATTTGTATTGCATTTCACGTACAAACCAAGTGCAGCGAACACACACACGCACTTGTATTGTACTCCCGCACAAAACCAAGTGCAGCGGACAAACACACGCACTTGTGCTTAAAAGTAATTCGCTCGTTCTTAATTGGCTATGCACTTTTTATGCAATTCTCAAATATCTCTTCGCGGAACTTAGTGAAGTGATAAGTCGCTGGCATTTCCTGCCATGGTCAACGCTAACCCAGCTTGGCTATCACACGGTGCTTTAAGCATCGCTTCCACTCCACTCCCGGAGTATTTTTGGGTATGGTAGTAAGCTACGGCTTGCAAGCCACACAGGGGCTCTGCATTAATGCATCCCCAAATAAATCCCAGCTCATTGCACAGCAGCCTACGGCAGCTAGAGCATGACTTCTCCAATGGAGTCCCCCCAAATAAATCCCCGCTCATTGTACAGCAGCCTACGGCAGCTAGAGCATGACTCCTCCAAGGGAGTCCCCCAAAATAAATCCCAGCTCATTGCACAGCAGCATACGGCAGCTAGGGCATTACTCCTCCAATGGAGTCCCCCAATAAATAAATGGTAGAAGGGCCACATCATGCGCTACTGCTTCATAAGCCTGCTCGCATATCTCTCTCTCTCTCTCTCGCATATCAGGCATATGGAGTACGTGGTTGATTTGATGTGCACCTATAAACCATGTGGGCTCATTGAGCTCGATACCTCAACACTCACAAAGGTAATCCCTATCTCCTCTACTCCTCTAACTCGACCAAACGCCTAAACCTGGTCTCCCGCTCTCCCTCAGCTAAACACCACCTAGTTTTTAAATCTAGCACAAGGTGACAAAACAGCACTTTCAAAAGATATCAATATTTCAACACATTTTTGTGAAATCGTTCGCGTGTACTTTTTTTCATCAACAAAAATTTTCTAGTTTCTAAAGTTTATACCACTAATTTATCTTATTTTGGTATTGCACTCTTGTTTTGGAAATGTGATTTATTGTATTATATTATTGCTAAATGGGAAGAAAATATGTATATAATCTTTCGATTAAAAATAATGGCAATTTTTTTGTGCACCACTATTTTTTTATTTGGCATTTTTTTATCCTGAAAATGGCTCCTTAGCTATAAGAATAGTTGGCAGCCCTGATCGTAGCCCTACTAAGAACGTGCCTTCACCATTCCCGGCAACAGTGACACAACTCACAAAATCACACGCCCTAACGGCGTCGTAACGAGTCCGACTGACCCTGTGCCATATAATGATCGCACACATTAGAACCATTAGCAGCAACATCTCTGGATCATAACACGCCACCGTACTTCCACCTGCGCGGCTGCTACTACGCCTACACATTCCTTTCTTCCACTCCACACTTCAGCCCAAATTCACACAGTTAAATTTTGAGTCTCAAGTGGCGGGGAAGAATTGAGAAATTTATCAGGAACTTTGGTGGTGCATTCAAGAGCATACATACATATGTGTATCCATAAGTAGTAACCAAGGGCGTAGTCAGGATCTGTTGTATGGGGGGCGGGGGCAACACGAAATATACTTGTTAATTTTTTTGATACTTTATTTACTTAATCATTTTTACGCTAATAACAAACGTCTCGGATTTACAGCAGATTTTTCGATTATTTCCTCCTGAATCATCTCGCGGTTTTCGGTAACGAGTTCTCTATGCACGCTCATGAGGCATAGTCCAGAAGGCCTTTCTTCTCCTGTTGTGCTTCTGAGCCAGGTTTTTACTCTACGAAGTGTACTAAACGATCCCTCCACAGTCGCTGTTGTGCGCGGAAAAGCGCTCAAAATGGAAATACACATATTTATCGCTGGTGGAAATTCGTTTTATTCTTTAAATAGATATAAATACTACTTCAGCATTCGTCAAGTCTTCTTCAGACAAGTTCTTTTTCTCTTTCTTCCATGAATTATACCATAACTAGATCATAGATCTGTTGAAAATGCTTCGTGTTCTGAAACATAATCGAATACAATGGGCGCAATCTAGACAGCGAAAAATCTTATTTTTTATTGAAAAAGCGTAGTTGTAAATAGGCCGTTAATGAATCCAGATACGGTTTTGCTATAGATCGTCGCCAGTACTCATTTCCATTGACCGATGGGGTTACTTCTGTTTTTTTGTTTACCTGCCAAACGTGGTAGAGAAATTTCAACTCCTAGATCGGCTGTTATTATCAGAAAATTTTTAATTAATTCCGTACTGACTCCTTCTGTATTCTTGCGATCATTCTTATCCACCTCCAAAATATGTTCAATATGCTAGCCAACGGCGATGAGGTCTAGTTATTGTCTTCATTTGCAAAATGTTTGCAGTAGGCTCCAGCAACGTTGAATATTTAGCAATTGTCATTAAAGCAATGATGAGCATCGGCCTTGTTATAGCAGCACACAATTGATACGCAGACTTTCTTGTGAAAAAGTTTCCCTGAATTGACAACTTTTCTAAAGCTTTCACAACTTCAGGAAAATTTCCTGATAGCTTTATATTTTTCCGATCATCTTGTTTCATACAAACGTGATATATTAAGAGCATAATTCTGACGTGTCGTTGTCGTGTCGTTTTTAGGGTAGAAATAGTATTTCTTTATTACTGGAACCTCGTTTAAGTCATTCACAACAAGACTTAGCAGAAGAGGAAGTGGTTTTCTCGTTGGGTTTTTCCATCCTATTCATCATAGAATGGTAACCGTTGAAACACAATAGGTTCATTCCTTATCTTTTTGGACTAAAATCTGAAAAGTGTCAAAATGCCAGAGCATAAGCAAAATGCGCTCACTAAAAGAGAATAACAGAAAAAGGTAAAGGAACGCAAAAAACCAAATTTTTAGTCCAAAGAATGGCAGCAACAACACTAACGTCAAATAAAAATGGAAATGTATGTACAAAACAAATTCACACAAGTACAAGCACAATAAACACTTACTATATCAATTATTTTTTGCTTCCTTCCAATTTCAATTCACTTTTTTTACTTTTTAGGTTATTCTCACTTTTTCTGTATTCTGTAATTTCCGTTAATTTAAATTCAGTTGAGTTCGACACTTTTCAGGATTTTGCCAGAAAAAATTCTTCTGACTAAATCTGACTACTTCGGACTGAAGAGAGTCACTCTCACTAAGTGTTGCTCTCTCATTTTTGCTGTCACTTTCGAGTTAAGGAACGCTTTTTGGACTAAAACTGACTACTTTGGACTTTTTCTGACTATTTCTGGGAGATAAGGAACGCAACTAATGTCGGCGAAAATTTAAAACACACTGACGTATATGAGAACGCGCAAAACCAATGCAAACGACGACTGTTCGCGACGATACACTTAGTTCTATTGTCGTCGCTGGCGGAAGCGGCAAAATACGATCCATTGTGGCCATATGCTAAATATTCCCAGGTTTTTAAATCGGATTTGAAAAATACCGCATTAGTTTTTGTTGGATATTAATAATCTTGTTATTTGTAAAAAATTGTATTGTACCTTGTCATAAGCAGCTGATTTCATTGTCGTTGTAGTTGTGTTTTAGTGAGCGAAATTTTTGGGTGAAAGTTGCTGACGTTGTCGCTCTACTGGGCGAAATTTCGCCGTTCGCCGGTATTGTGTTTCAACGAACAGATAAGCTCAAAGTTTCATTCAATTCTGTATCTATTCAATGTTTAACGCTGTCCTTACATAGTTCATTGTATACACGATGAAAAATGCAGGCCTTATGTGGAAATTGAGAGCACAATTACGAATTCGATTACGCATACAATTTTGTATCTTTTATTTATTGATTTTTGAATATTTCTCCTCCGTTATGTAGCTGTAGGGGGCCCCGTTCCCCCGGTCCCCCCTTGCCCATACCTGGCTACGCCCGTGGTAGTAACTGTGTATGTGTATTTGGGGCACCGAAATTGCGCATATGGAAACTGTGCATTTAGACATTATTTCGGTTTCAACCGAAACTGTGCATGTATGCTTTATTTCGGTTTTTACCATATGCATTATTTCGGTTTTAAACCGAAACTGTGCATGTATGCATTACTTCGTTTTTTTTTATATGCATTATTTCGCTTTTAAAACGAAAGTATGCATATGCATAATTTAGGTATTTTCTCATATGTATTATTTCGGTTTTCAACCGAAACTGTGCATGTATGCATTACTTCGGGTTTTTCATATGCATTATTTCGGTTTTCAACCGAAACTGTGCATGCATGCATTATTTCGGTTTTTGTTATATGCATTATTTCGGTTTTCAACCGAAACTGTGCATGTATGCATACCTTCGTCTTTCACATATGCATTATTTCGGTTTTCATCCGAAACTGTGCATGTATGCTTTATTTCGGTTTTTGCCATATGCATTATTTCGGTTTTGAACTGAAATTGTGCATGCATGCATTATTTCGGTTTTTGTTATATGCATTATTTCGGTTTTCTAACGAAAGTGTGCATATGGATAATTTCGTTTTTTCTAATATGAATTATTTACTTCTACTTAGTAAGGGTTTTAATCCCTAAGCGCGGCTGAAAGCCGCCTACGCAGAGAAAAGTTCTGCGCAAAAATACGCCCGCCCTTCTTTTCCGGCAATACAGAAAGGAGAATTCTACTTAGTAAGGGTTATAATCCCTAAGCGCG
>NW_023458557.1:40671535-40694126 GCF_013731165.1 Rhagoletis pomonella
AGTAAGGGTTATAATCCCTAAGCGCGGCCGAAGGCCGCCTACGCAGAAAGAAGCTCTGCGCAAAAGTACTTCCGGCCCCCTTTTCCGGCAACACAGAAAGGAGAATTCTACTTAGTAAGGGTTATAATCAGTGTTGCCAGAACTTTTTGGATGAACCGGCTAAATTGGCAAATAAAACCCGCTAAAAACGGCTAAAATGTTTCAACTAAATTTCACATATTTTATTTAAATAAATCACGAGTAAAAAGACTATTTCTTGGAGAGAAGTTACAAATTCGAGCCGGAAAAAATTTTGCCAGAAAGAATTTGCAATTAGGAAAAAGATATGATTGTGGCACATGGTTGGATTTTTTGTCGACGATAATTTGAATAACCAAGTTCGTTAAATTTAAAAATTTACAAACTGGAGCGATATTAAAATGAAAAATGTAAGTTAATACTTGTTTACTTAATTAATTTTGCTAATTCCAATGATTTGAAAGGTACTCCGAAGAAAACTATTTATTACTATTACTATCTGATATTTTGAGTGATAATTCTCGCTGGAATTTCGACAAACAAACCTATTATCTTCCCTACAAGGCCTTTTCAGACTAACCAATCTTCAATACACTCAAATAAAAACCAATAAACATAAAAAACGCTGTAAAAATTCCCCTTCAATTTTAAGGCAGTAAAACAACGACCTTAAGTTAAGATCAACCGAGGCCATATGTTGACAAGGCATGCAAAATCACAGTTACACAAAAGAACTGGTGAGATTTTTCAGAAATCCCTTCAATTCTGATGTAAAATATGATACCACAAGACTGCAGATCTCCCATTTAGATGACCGGTCAGCGAGTTTTGCTTTACATAAAAATTTGTGCTCTTTTATTTTCATTTTGACTCACTTCAGTGTTGGGTCCTTTAATTCAAGTTGGCATTCGGTTTTTGGAATTTGAATAAGTTCTCAGCAAAAACGTTTGTTTAAAAAAATATATATGTGTACATAGTGCTTGAAAATATGAATTTTTCCATTACCTTAAACCTTTGGGAGTGGTCAAAAATTATGTTTTTTTAATTTAGGCAGAATTGAAAATGCGCTATCTGGGAAGAGAATATCTACATGTAATATTTATTCTGTTTGTCGGCACTATATCCAAACACAAACGCATCTATAGAGTCTTAACAGTGAAACAATTTCTTATTTTCTAAGTTTGCGAATAAAACTAAACACTTAAAATTAAGACATTTATAACAAACATTTTATGAAGAAAATCCCTTCTTCGTTTAAAGTAAAAATAAGTGAAATCGAGTTTTATACAACCCTGCCTGACATGAAAATTTTCTCCACGATAAGTAGTAGCCATTTCTAACAGATTTTGGGTCGCTTAGTCAAAAATGGAAACATATATACATATTTGAAATTTAAGAAAAAAAAAGCCAATTAAAAAAATCGGCTAAAAACGGCTAATTTTTTTCTGCAAAACGGTTAACAAATCGGCTGCCGGCTAAATCGAGATTTTACCGGCTGTTTGCTATCGCAACCGGCTAAATCTAGCCGGAAAACGGCTAAAATGGCAACACTGGTTATAATCCCCAAGCGCGGCCGAAGGCCGCCTACGCAGAGAGAAGTTCTGCGCAAAAATACTTCCGGTCCCCTTTTGCGGCAACACAGAAAGGATAATTCTACTTAGTAAGGGTTATAATCCCTAAGCGCGGCCGAAGGCCGCCTACGCAGAAAGAAGTTCTGCGCAAAAATACTTCCGGTCCCCTTTTCCGGCAACACAGAAAGGAGAATTCTACTTAGTAAGGGTTATAATCCCTAAGCGCGGCCGAAGGCCGCCTACGCAGAAAGAAGTTCTGCGCAAAAGTACTTCCGGCCCCCTTTTCCGGCAACACAGAAAGGAGAATTCTACTTAGTAAGGGTTATAATCCCTAAGCGCGGCCGAAGGCCGCCTACGCAGAGAGAAGTTCTGCGCAAAAATACTTCCGCCCTTCTTTTCCGGCAACACAGAAAGGAGAATTCTACTTAGTAAGGGTTACATTCCCTAAGCGCGGCCGAAGGCCGCCTACGCAGAAAGAAGTTCTGCGCAAAAATACCTCCGGCCCCCTTTTCTGGCAACACAGAAAGGAGAATTCTACTTAGTAAGGGTTATAATCCCTAAGCTCGGCCGAAGGCCGCCTACGCAGAAAGAAGTTCTGCGCAAAAATACTTCCGGCCCCCTTTTCCGGCAACACAGAAAGGATAATTCTACTTAGTAAGGGTTATAATCCCTAAGCATTACTTCGGTTTTGAGTCGAAACTGTGCATGTATGCATTACTTCGGTTTTTGTCATATGCATTATTTCGGTTTTGAACCGAAACTGTGCATGTATGCATTTCTTCGTTTTTCTCATATGCGTTGTTTCGGTTTTCAAACGAAAGTGTGCATGTATGCATTATTTCGGGTTTTTCATATGCATTATTTCGGTTTTCAACCGAAACTGTGCATATATGCATTATTTCGTTTTTTTTTCATATGCATTATTTCGGTTTTCAAACGAAAGATTGCATATGCATAATTTCGGTTTTTCTAATATGCATTATTGCTGTTTTCAACCGAAACTGTGCATATATGCATTATTTCGGTTTTTTTCGTATGCATTATTTCGGTTTTTTTCATATGCATTATTTCGTATGCACAGTTTCCATATGCACAATTTCAGGGTGCCGTGTATTTCTGTTGCTACTGTTTTTATAGCGGCAATGACGGCTCACATGCATCTGCCCCCAGCCAGCGAATAGTGAACGGAAAGCATAAAAAGTATAAAGACAATTTAATATCTGATTGTGAGTGATGTTGTAACCCGCCACTTCAGCCTTTTCAAACAGCACACTCATACCCATTAAAGCTTGAAATATATTGGGAACGACGGACTACGGACCACTGCTGTCAAATTATTTTAACACGTACTCTTATGTAGGTAATTATTTTGGCGGCGACAGAACTACACCACGACTGTGGTTATGGCCAAATTAGATCTATTTGTATTTTTCTAGCGACAGACAAGGTTCTTAGTCTTCTTGTATGTCAAACTCATACAAATACATGATGTCACTGCCGCGTTCAAAAAATGCATGTCACTATCGACAAAGCGATTAGATAATGAATATAACAAATTGAAAGCTGTAGCCCGTGGCCCGTCGTTTCCAATGTGCTTCAAGCTTAACTCCGTACTGCTGCTGCTGAATGGAATGAACTTTTCATTAGTGTACATTTAATTGAGTTAATGCGATTACATATCACAAGACGGGCACTCACGGCACAATTAAAATAGAAACAAACATCTCTAGAACAGCAAACGTTTCTAAGATATGCAACAGGCCTTTACAAAGAAACAAACAGCAGATGTACACACGAGGACATATCGACTGCTGAGTGGAAGATCGACCTATCTCGGCAGCCAGTTCGAAAACGCCTTATCTCAAAAAACTTTTCAAGAACGCCCTATTTCAGAATTCGTTTCAAAAACGCCCTATATCAGCACATTTTCAATACATTGTGAAGTAAGATAGGGCGTTTTTGAACTGAATTCTGAAACAGGGCGTTCTTGAAAAGTTTTTTGAAATAGGGCGTTTTTGAACTGGCTGCTGAGATAGGTCGATCTTCCACTCAGCTGTCGATATGTACTAGTTCACTTTGAAATCCGGCACTAAATGAAGTCTGGCTTTGCTCTCAACAAATCATCAATTAGTTTGTATAACAACTTTTCCAGTAAAAAACAATTGCAGCGTGAAAGCAAAATAGCGTGTAAAATTGAGAAAAGAAAACTATCAGGAAATAAAAGCTTGTAAAAACAGGAACGAAAATAATCATTATTTTTTTAATTTTAATCAAAAAAGTCAACAAGCTGTAATCGTCGTAAAACAATTTTAATTAT
This sequence comes from Rhagoletis pomonella, assembly GCF_013731165.1. Taxonomy (NCBI): domain Eukaryota; kingdom Metazoa; phylum Arthropoda; class Insecta; order Diptera; family Tephritidae; genus Rhagoletis; species Rhagoletis pomonella. The sequence continues at coordinate 40,675,442 of NW_023458557.1, forward strand.
ACTCACGTATTTGTGTTCGTACGTCCTACTGAAAATTACAATGATTTTTATTTTTCGAGTTTAATCAATAAAATTATAATTAAAATAATGATTATTTTATGATTTTTATTTTTTCGCTCAAAGAGAATAATTATTATTGAGTTTTATTTTTTCACTTAAGAATAATGATCATTCAAAAAATTCAAAAGCTATACCAACGTGATTTCCGACGCATCCTTTTCAGAACTAGTGACACCCTAATCAAATAAATTAATACCAAATTTTCATTTCAATATTTCGGTAGGTTGCGTCTCTATGGCCTTTTCAGTTTCATAAATAATCATTATTATTAAGTGGAAAAATAAGACTCAAAAATAATGATTATCTCTGAGCGAAAAAATTAAAATCATAAAATAATCATTATTTGTAATCGAAAAAATCAGATGATAATTATTTCCGTTGAGCGAAAATAAAGCTCAATAATAATTTTTATCATTAAGCGAAAAAAATAAAAATCATGAAATAATGATTAGGTGCTGATTTAAATTATTTTACTCATAATGATTACCGTCCCTGGAAAAAGCATAAAACTTGCATATGAACAGTTGTTACATTGATTTGACATTCCTCATTTTTACACAGTCATTAATATTTTGATTTCCACTCAGTCTACTTTAACTAATTTTTTTACTTAAAAGAATGTGCTTGTGTCTACTTTTTACCAATTCAACAAATGGCGGCTTTTGACATTTATTCTTGTTCTTCTTTCGCTCTTCTTCTGCTAGCAGAAAGTAGCTAGTAAAAACTTCACTAGCAAGATTTTGCAGCTCTCCCGTGTTGTTACGCTTTCTGGTTAGTGCTCTGTTGCAAAGTTTTTGGGTTATTATACATACACCTTTCCACTAAAAAATTTCAGGTTCCAGAACAAATTAGTACTGACTACTTGTCATTATCAGGACTGCCAATTCAGCTCTTTTCGCGTCAAATCTGGCTTTTTCGAAGTCCATTTAGCGGCAGGAAATGAGAAACTGCGGGAAGCGGGAGATCCAGCTTTTTGAGAAATTTTTTGACGGAGTTTTAGCTTTTTCCCTTATACAATTTAGTACATCCATATGTATTTTAAATTACCAGATAATTTCGATACGATTAAAAAAGGTAATAAGTTTCTAGTGGGCAATATTTTATGTGCAACGCATGAGGAGATAGAAGATGTTCTAAAATATTTTAATTACAGTGATGCTATCATAGAAAAAAAAAGTTATAATTCAGTATAATAGAATTAATTTGGTAAATAGAATAATATATAATGCAACGCAATTTTGGGCAGAATTTCACACTAATACGGATGCGGGTGACAACAAATGTTTTAATATCTGGCGGAATTTGCAGCCGGATAAATTGATTTAAAAGGTGAATGTGTGGATCATCCGGTTTTGTTCCAAACTATTCTCGCTAACGGTAAACTACTAAATAAATTTATAGTTCAATTGTTTATTACTTTGTCTTTAGGTTTGTGTCTTCTAAGCGTGCATCGTAAGTTTGTATCAGAGTACCAGTTGATAAAACTATAGACCAGTTTGGTGAACAGCCAAGACGTTTACGTCTTACGTAATTACAGCAGATGGCAGAAAACACATAGACCACATAAAGTTCTATAATAAAAATATAATATTAGGGGCTGCAAATATATCTATTTATTTATTTATATCTATTTATATATCTATTATAGTTAAATCATTAGTTAAACTATACATACTTTAAAATGGATACGTTAGCGGCCCTTAATGATTTTTTTATTTATTACACGGTGCGACAAAATAAAAAATTAATATACCAGCAAATAATCTGCATACTCAAAGTTTTGAATAGGTCCTCATTTTTATACATACATATGCCATTTAAGAGAAGATATTTTTGTGATTGCTACGATGTATAAATTGTTACTTCATCTTACAATAGTGCGGAGGAATATTACAGAGTATACGGAAAATTTTATATTTTTAATTTTTTATTTAGAATAACGTCTTGGCCGGCTATTCGGTTTACTATAGAGGTATGTATAGCTATGAATTTAAAGAATACATCAGGGTTTAGTTGAGATATTCAGCTTTGACCACTATGTTTTTTACATTTCCCAGTACTGCAAAGCTTTTGACTGCCATTCACCTGGGAGTGGCCAGAAGTGATTCATAAGCTTCCGGTTGAAATCGCAGCTGACTACGTCCGGATATTTATATCCACGTATCCTCGGGGTAGCGACTAAAAACCCGTTTGGGAACGAGCTAAAGTGAGGAGGAGTAAAACTCTGCGTGCGCTGGGTTTGGGTCCCGCCACGTTAAATCTCTGCCCAATGAAAAACACATGCCTCGAATGATATCCTTTTTTGATGACGATCACGGCAATAGTAGAAAGGACTTTTAATCGGGAAGGTGCCTCTGCCCGGCTGGTTGATGTCCTCGGGAAAATAAAGTCTGACATCACCGCCATGCATGAAATGCGATTGACGAGGCAAGTCAAGGTAGGCGTGGAGCCTTGCGACGTCTACTACAGTTGCCACGTAAAGGAGCGCAAATTCGGTCTAGGATTTATGGTGGGAGAACGACTCCCTTGCAGAGTACTGGCGTCCACTGAACGATCGCCTCTATGGAAGAGAAGGACGAGGCTTCCAAGGATATATTTTATGAACGCTTGGAATACTGGGTTCTGGCATAAAAAGATCCATAATGCTACACGGCTGTCTCCATATCGAAAAACGAGAAACCAAACCGAGCATGTTGTGATAGACGGAAGGCACACTTCCAGTGTTTTAGATGTACATACGTACACTCCGAGAGCCAAACATCGACTCGCCCCACTATCTTGTTGCAGCCAAGCACATTTTCCGCTCATTACATGTGTGCAAAGAGCTTGAAATGCTGGCCGTCAGAAATAACATCGGAAATTTTTACCAGAGAGCTAGGTGACTTACGGAAGGTGTGAAGACTCCTGTAGGAACAACCATGGCGGACTAGTGACCGATATCCAGAATTTACTCAAATTATGAAGGGATCACTTTTCGACCCTTTTGACTGGCAGTGGCACTGAAAGTAGTGGAGAAGACGAACCCCAGCCCCCGTCGATGACGATGGACGAATAGCGATTATGCTGAAAAATTACAAAATTACAAACAATTGCTCGAGTTGACGGCCTGCCAGCCGAGCTATTCAAGTACGAAGGTGGGGTGTTGGTAAAGAGCATGCCCGACGACTGGAGTTCAATTGTGCTCTGCCAAATCCACAAGAAAGGCGACCCCGCTATGGGTGCCCAGTATTTTATTGAGCGTGTTGTGTGAAGTACTGAAGCCCACCAACAACGAACTTCAGATCTGCCAAATCCGCCATAAATCTTGTATTCGCAACACGCTAAAACTTGGAAAAGACCCTTGAGAATAGGATCGACACATATCTTCTATTTGTCGATTTTAAAGCCGGTTTCGACAGCACGAAACGAAGTTGTCTTTATTTCGCGGTGTCTGAATATCCCCGCAAAACTAATACGGATATGTAAAATGACGTTGAGCAATACTACCAGCTATGTCAGAATTGAGAAGGATCTCTTCTACCCATTTGATACCAAACAAGGTGACTAACCTTCATGTGATATTTTTACTCTGATATTGGAGAAGATAATAAGAGTCGCAGAAGTGAACCGCTCAGGCACAATACTTTACAAGAGCGTACAATTGCTGGCGTATGCCGAGGATATCGACATCATTGGTTGAAATAAGGGCTACGTCTGTTCTGCCTTCTCGGAATTAGAAAGAGATGCAAAGCATGTGGGTTTGATGGTGAACGAGGGCAAAACCAAGTATTTCCTGTTATCTCACAAATAGTTAGAGCATAACCGTCTATGCCAATGGAAACATCTGATGAAGCGGCTCTTGGTGTTCGAGAGAAAGATTCTGCGAAAGATTTATGGGCCGTTACGCATTGGCGACGGCAAGTACCGAAGACGATGTAAACTGAGCCCTATGAGCTTTACAACGGCATGGATATAGAGCAGCGAGTCAAAACACAAAATCTACGATGGCTTGGTCATGTCGTGCGAATGGACAGAAACGGTTCAGCTCTGAGAGTATTCAACGCGGGTCGCGTTGGTGGAAGATGAAGGCCACCACTGCGATGGAAAGACCAAGTGGAGAAGGACTTCGCTTCACTTGGCATTTGTAATAGGTGCCAGTTGGCACAGAAGATAATCAACTAACGTACTGCTTTGGACTCGGCCAAAATCACTTAGGCGGTTATGGTGCCAAATAAGAAGAATGAAATTTGTGGGTCCCAGATGCATTTGCTAAAGCGAGAAATGGACCAGACAAAACAGCAATGTATGTCTTGTCTGGCAAAATATTCAGTTGGTATTTTTATGTAACTCACTGACTTTAGCTTTCACAAATTGGACAGATACGGGAACATTTTACTTTCTCCCAAAATAAAACCATTTGTGTAACTCCTTTTTGGGTACTCGCACTGTTTTAAAGTTTGCCGTTTCCCAAGACCGGCTTCTAGGTATATTTTTTATCTTTACTTTTGCTTTTGTTTTGACTAATTCTGATAACAGCTGATTTGTTTATTTTAAACTCATCACACATCACTTTAACGGAAACACCACCTATTAGATTTTTGCTTTTTAAAGGTTACAATGTGTTGCTTTAGAGACTTGCATTAATCAAGGAATTTGCTCGTATTGAGGGTTGTGGTCACCGTGTACGCACTGTAAATATTTTTGATCGGATAAACAGAAATTAAGTTACGAACAATTATAAGGTTCAACTTACGAAAAACCCGTTTTTAGACCTTAAGTCCAGATTTTGATTGAGTTGATTGAGTTTTTGTGCATCATTAGATTTATGATTTTATCAGTCACAAAGTGTTATTTCCCGACGAAATCTTTGACGGTGGTACCGGGAGGGGAACGGTTCATGACGGCACTGATGGTGCTGGGCTTTCTATGCTTCCTCCTCTTAAAAAAAAACATGTGCAGTAAAAAGTTAATTATGTAAGTCGACGAATAGTTTTATATCATAGTTGTGAATTTTTATTTATGTATGTGTTTTTGTACATCATGCCTCTATTGGTTACAATAATTTTAAGCTATAATAAAAAATTTTTTAGTTAAAATTATTGATTTTGAAAAAAAAAAATTTGTATAGGAGGCCGGTGTCGATTGACGCAAGCTTTTTTTTTATTTTTTTCAGTGTCAGTACTGTTATCATCAATAGTTTCCATGTTTTCATCAGTAACATAATCCACTTAGAAATCTAAATTTTCGGTCCATGTGTTATTATCGATTGTTATTAATTCATAAGAATTTGAATTAGATTCTCCAAGCATTTTTGATAATTCGAATAACGAACCCAATCCGCTGCGCAAACCAAACTAAATGTGTGCATGGAAATCACATTTTATGCGGGAAGTCCCCTTTTTCCAGTATGTAAATATGTATGTAAGTAACTGCTCACTCAAATTTTTTATATTTTGCCCGCCTATGAGGAGTTCGCGTCGGCTCAACGGAGGTTTTTGTTTGATTTGTTATTGAAAAGAAATCTTAATATCCATTGATAAGAAGTTCGCTTCCGCTCAATAAAGGTTTTTGTGTAAATTTTATGCAAATTAACTGTCCGCGACTGGCCAAGAGAGTGTCCGCTTAAGAGAGAGTAATTTGTTCCGAAATTTATGCTTAAAACTTGGTATAGAAAAAATTGTCCGCCCAAGGGAGATGTCCGTCTAATGGAGGTGTCCTATAGGAGAGGTTTCACTTTACCTTTTTTATACCGACACATAAAACGCTTTAACCCAGTTCGCTGTTATTCAAAACAGATGGATAATCCAAATTTCAATACCTCAGAAATTCAAAAGTGTATTGACTGGAATTTGCTTTCAAGTCGGGTTTTTATTTATCACATCGCACAGTGGTTCAGAAGAAGCTAGCTGGACAAAATTATTTAATTATATTTTCTTATTCATATCACTGTAACTAATCACGTTATATATACATATGCAATAAAACTGTAATCGGGGCTTGTCTATATATGAAATCGCATTAGGGTGACCAGTAGCGTTGCCAAATGTTCCGTATTTGCCGGGACATCCCGTATTTTGCATGCCCTCAAATCGTAGTCCTTTAAGCGTTGCCATGGTCGTCATCATAAGGGGGGGTCTTATCCGAGGCTTTGCCTTGCTTCTTCACTGGAAGTGGTTTTTACGTGGTGGGTCCCAAACCCAGCGCACAACTCATTGCTGGGACGGGGGTGGTTTCACAACCAAATACACATTTATATAGCGAGCCGCTTGCTCCCAGCAGACACCCGCTTGCAGCCGCACCTACTGGTGAACAGACGCTGCAGACTTCAGTGAGCCCTTAATCCGAATAAGTCGGAGTGGCCTCACCGAAGCTCCCTCTCGTTCTGCCGTGACCCAAGGCTCCTCTCGGATTTGTTACCGCATCTCGCACATGGGTTGCTCACGTTGTCCAGAGTTCGCGAACGAGGACGCAAGAGTCCCGGGAGTCCCGAACCCTTTTTTATGTTCCGGAATCCCAGGATCAAGTCCTCGGGATCCCGGGATATAATTTAATTTACGACTAAATTAATATAAAACGACATTCAGGCACTGTAATGGCATAAAAGAATTATAAAATGCAACCCTACAGATATTCAAATAATAGGGGTCTTCATCAAAAGTGATAAACCCTTGATAAACTTGATAAAGTGATAAATTTATCATTTTGATAAATGAACTGTCAAACTTTGTATGGAAATCTATTTAACCAAATTTTATCACTTTTTCAAACGACTTTGGTAGATAAATGTATAAATTTAGCAAAATTCAACCTTTACAGGTTGCCAGGTAGCCGCTTTTGCTTCGAACACATAAAAGCAAATGAACACAATTGACGAATTAAGAATGAAACGTAACTAGAAATATAAGTTAAATAATAAACAGTTAAGTATATGCAATTATTTACCAAGGTGCGTTCATAAAAGAGTGCGGATAAACTGATAAATTTAAGCAAATTTATCCCTCTATCACTTTAGATGAAGACCCCTAATATATTACAATTCTAACACTACTATTATTCTATGTCATAATATTTATGACATATATGAATATTAGGGATGTTGCGAATGTGGAATTTTAAACATCCGCGGATGCGAATGAGGATACGAATGCGGATATGTAATTGTTTTTTTTTTTTAATTCCATTACGAGGAATTTCATATTGTAATTGGAGTAAATTACGTGCTAATAATGTAATTTTTTTCAATTCCTTTGAAAGGGACTGTCAGTGTAATTGATTTTTTTCCAATTCCATGCCCTGGAATTGCAAGATGACTTTAGTTTTCTTAATTACTCAAAGGAATTGTAAAAGTAATTTAGAAAGCGAAAGTTCATGTGGAATGTGGAATTTTTGTTGTAGTCAAAGATTAAAATCGAGACCACACATTGGATATCTTCTATCTATATCAATGTATATGTTTTATAAATAAAAAACTGGTGTTCGTTTTACAAGGCCTCAAAACTCAAGAACGGCTGAACCGATTTGAATAATTTTTTTTAATATTCGGTATAATACCAGGATTTATGGTAGAAAAGTTTGGAGGGTTGCCTGTTTTGGAAATTTTTAACTCAATTAAATTTATAAAATTAATGAAATATTGCAATGTGGGTATCAAATTAAAGAAGTTTAAAAAAGATAGCCATTGGAGATGTTCTTGAGGAGTGTTGCCACCAACTTGTAAATTTTAACTCAGTTCATTTGATAAAATAAAGGAAATATTACAATGTGCGTGTCAAACTAGACAGTTTTAAGAAAGCTAACAGTCAAAAATATTTTCGAAGAGGGTTGCACATGTTTACAGTATAGGTACAAAACGAAAGGTATTTGAGAAATCTTGATTTGGCAATATTTTCAATAGGATTGTTAACTATCTTAAAGTAATATTACGCTCTCATTGAGCCACCAACTCGAGTTTATGGGCCATTTTGGAGTTTATCGCTAAACTCTACTCTTAAACTCGGAGTTTGCCATGCAAAAAATTTTTAAAAGTATAAAACAACTATGTCCAAAATAACTTTGTTCAATTACAGAATTTTTAATTATAGCAACATTTAATATAAAATAAACGCACTCAATTTTGTCATAAATTTTCTTCACTTCGAAATTTATTCTGTTTCAATAAAGAACTTACTCTTTGAAAAGATCCTCGCCTTTTCAATAGGTTATGGGCATACGAATCCTAGCGTAATAAAGGTCACTAGCAGGGAACGGATTTTATGGAAATTGCCTTTTTTTCTGCTAAAGAGATAGAGTATATTCGATTAAGAATGTCCACGATTTAGCTTTCCCTGATTCCATATATACACATTTGATGTTGCCTTTTTTTGCCTTTTTTAAGATATTTGTCTTTTTTTGCCTTTTTTAAGATATTTGCCTTTTTTTTGCCTTTTCTACCTTTAAAAAAGTGATTAGGTATAGCATTTTTTCTTTTAAGAATGATAAATATACACATGCCCATGCGGCTTATGGAAGCGCAGGGACCTCTTGCCAAATTGGTGTTGGAAAAATTCAAAGCCGTTTTCTCAGCTAACGTAGGCTTGGACACAAAAAGGGGTGTGGATAAAATTGTAAAGGGCGAGGAAAACGCCCTTATTCCTGATAATATGAACGTTTCAAACGTTCCATATTTAAATTGGGCTCCACTTGTATCAACTTGCGTCGAGCGCACATTTAGTACATTCAAGGCTTTTCTTCGCGAAAATCGATTGAAAATGCTGCCAGAAAACTTCAAAATGCATCTTGTGGTTCAATGTTACTACTCGAAAGGATAAAATAGTCAAAGATTTAAAGTACAAATTTTTCATATAATGAAACTAGTTCATAGTTTTTCTCTTTTTACTTGTAATATAAACATTTCTAAAATAAATGTATTTTTTGATTGTTCTTCGTATTTTCTGTATTTTTTTTAGTGCCTTATTTTGCCTTTTTTGCAATACCTAGTGCCTTTTCCTGCCTTTTTCGCTATTTTGTTTTGCCTTTTTTTATGAACGTTAATACCAGATTGATTAATGTCCAAATTCCTTTAGTAGCCTTTGAAAATAGACCGGAAAAGGAACCTCGATTTTCTTTTATAAAAAATATGCATATGTATTTGTATGTATGGATGAGATGTTCATCACTGACTACCCTGCAAAAAATGGGACTAATCCGGGATGACTCCGGGAGCAATCGCAAAGGAGCATGCGACTAATACCACTTTTGATCTCTTTATATGGAATGAACTGATCGCTTTTGTTCGAGCATGTCCTATGAAGAGACTAATTGTTCACCTTTATACCCGAAAGGGTATAAAAAGCGACTAATCACTTTTAAAAAATAAAAATAAAAATTTGCGCCAGCTGAGATTCGAACCGGGTTGCTCAGTTTTGTTAGGCGAATACTCTCTGTGTATGCCAACGCCGCACATGAAATTTCATTGACTAAGTGCGTACATATCATTAAATCGTTAATAGTACCCGTTAGAGATGAGTTGGGGACCAATTGATCTCCAATTATACCCATAAGGGATGAGTCGAGACTAATTGACCTCCATTAGTACCCGTATTAGACTAGTTGGGACTAATTAATGCCCAATTGTACCCGATTGAGAGTAATCTCGGAATACTCTCTTTAGAGATTAGTCGCACAATTTTTTGCAGGGTAATATGTCAAACATATACCAATTCAGACTGTAAATAAGTTTTTCGACTATATTTGTCTGAGAGCCTCTTGGACGTTAAATGAGAAGAATGAGAAAGTAACTTGAATGTTTACAACAAAAGATAATATTTCATTCTGTAGCGGCGGTTTCACTTGGGTTTTTATCAAAACTGGGCTAGATACCAATATCTTTACATCACACGAGTGGGCTACCAAGTTATACCAAATTTTATGTTACTAATATGTGTTCTAAAAGTGAAATAAATCTGATCATAAATATGATTTATTAGAATAGCTCTCAATCCCTGCGGCACCTATCGGAAGGCACACTGATCCTTCTAAAAACTTTTGCACAAAACAACAATCATTCAATGCGATTTTAAAATCTGAGAGCAAATGGTTCCCAATTGAATGATTCTTGCGATTTTACATGTGTATAAAAGTAGGTGTACAAAATTCCATTACCTTATAATAAGTGGTTCCAAAGATAAGCGATATGAGAATTTCAGGTTGTATGGGAGGTGCCACGCTCCCTCTTCCAAAATCTACCACTTTTCGCCGTAAGTGCGGCATTGATAGCATATGTGGATGTGTCAAATTTCAGGACGTTAGTATAAACGGTTCCAGAGATAAGCGATATGAGAATTTCAGTTTATATGGGCGGTGCCACGCCCCCTTTTCCATTATTCACCACTTTTCGCCATAAGTACGGTATTGATAGCAAATGTGGCTGTGTCAAATTTCAGGACGTTAGCATAAGCAGTTCCTGGGAAAAGCGATAGAAGAATTTCAGTTCGTATGGGAGGTGCCACGCCCTCTTTTCCAAAATCTACCACATTTCACCGTAAGTACGGTATTGATAGCATATGTGGCTGTGTCGAATTTCAGGACGTTAACATAAGCGGTTCCAGAGATAAGCGATATGAGAATTTCAGGTTGTATGGGAGGTGCCACGCCCCCCTTTCCATTATTCACCACTTTTCGCCGTAAGTAGGGTATTTACAATCTATGCATCTGTGCTAAGTTTCAGTTCCCCAGAATACCTGGTTTTAGAGATATATTGGTTTTCACATTTTAGTCTATATATCAGATGCCACGCCCCCTATGTAGCGGGATTAACATTTCTGGATTAGAGCAAGTTATATCCTTTAATTCGGTGTATGTTTCATTGAAATCGAGTATACGGTGCCTTCAAAAAAGGGATTGCAAAATTTTCTTGTGGCGTATTTATATATAGATTATAACTTTTTCAAAGTCGCATTGCACGCGATAAGGATTGGAAATTTTTAGTACTACACTATCGCGGATAAAGGTTTTTTCGGAGTTGAAAAACTCAATGGAGGTAATTACTACAACTGGAAATTTAAAATGCGTATGTATCTGGTAAAGGAGGACTTATGGGACATTGTGGAAACGGGCGTTCCGGAAGGCAGTTCGCAGATGCTCATGAAGAAAGATGAAAATGCATTTGCCATCATCAGTCTATGTGTAGATGCACAAAGGCGCATGGCTTAAGCTGAAGGAGCAGCACGAGAAGCCGAATTTAAGTTCCAAGGTACACTTGATGCAGCACTCCATTGCGTGAGGGTGAAAACTTGGAAAAACACGTGGATGTGATGAACGAATTGTTTGATAAGCTGATGACGTTGGGCGCAAAAGATGTTTCGGAGCAGTGCAAGTTTCGATGTTACTGTGCAGTCTACCAGTGACCTATGATGGACTTATTACAGCGCTTGAAGTTCGGTCTGGTACAGAACTAACGAAGAGCATTGTCCAAATAAGCTGATCGAGGAGTATCGGAAGAAAGTTGCTCGTCAGGGCGGTGAAGAGACTGCTGCGTTGAAGATTGTGAAGAAATCAAACGGAGAAAAGAGGAAGTGCTATTTCTGTAATAAAACCGGGCATGTCAAGAAAAATTGTTTAAAATACAAGTCGTGGTTTTCGAAAAATAAGATGCAGACTAAGACGGACGTGAATAAAGCGGTGGAAGAAATTGCTCTTTGGTGCGCGTCTGGAAAAAGCAGCAATCAACAAAACTGGGTAATTAATTCCGGTGTAACGTGTCCCATTGCCATCGATGTAAACGTGGCTTGATGTAAACGTGGTTTACTCCGCTTGATTTATGTGGCCAATGGAAAAGTTTCACTTTCTCAAGGAAAAGGCATCTGCAAACTACAAATCGGTTGTGCTACTCTCAATATCGATAATGTATATTACGTGCCGGATTTCAATTCAAATCTACTTTCGGTAAGAAAAATGGTTGAAAATGGATGCGAAATTTCTTTTAAAAAAGATAAATGTATTATTGAAAAAAACAACGCTATTGTATGTACAGCTAAGTTACACAATGACTTACACATACTTAACACTCACTTGCATCAAGTTATGTCTGCGAGTCACTGCAGATTAAATTGTGTACACTATTGGCATCGTGTTTTTGGACATAAGGATGTTGGGGCTATTAGAAAAGTTCAGAGAGAAGGATTAGCACAAAATATGAAAATAGTCAATTGCTCAAATAACAGTAAGTGTGAGGTATGCCTTCAGGGAAAATTTTCAAGGTTACCATTTCCAAAAGAAAGTAATAATAGGCGTGCTAATAAACTTGGTCTTATTCACACAGATGTTTGTGGTCCTATTTCGCCGTCTACTAATAGCGGCTTCAGATATTTCGTTATTGCAAGATATTTTTGCTGAGATCTAAGGATGGAGTGCTTAGTAAAACTAAAGAATTTTGAATATTATTAAAGAATCAGTTTGATCAATACCCTAAAGTTATAAGGACAGATCGTGGTGGAGAATATATCGGAGGTAATGTTAAGGTATTTTTAGCTAGCTGTGGTACACAAGTTCAGTATACAACACCATACAGTCCTCAGCAAAATGGAGTAGCTTAAAGAAAAAACAGATCTTTAGTTGAAATGGCTAAGTGTTTGGTTTTGGATGCTGAGTTACCAAAATGTATGTGGGGTGAAACAATAATTTATGAAATTTTTTTGCAGAATTGCTTGCCTAGCCGTAGTGTAAGTACAACGCCATTTGAATTATGGATGTCAAAGAAACCTGTTTACTCGATGTTTCATATATTTGGTTCAGAATGTTATGTACATACCGAAAGAAAAAAGAAACAAATTTGACGTTACTTCCACTAAAAAGGTATTTATTGGAATTGGCCAGAATTCCAAAGGGTTTCGCTTAATGGCTAGGAATAATTTAAAAATTTTAGTGTCGCGAGATGTAATTTTTAATGGTGAACAAAATAGTAAAGTAGCTGATTCTAGTTCCGATGAGCAGAAAAGGAATACGCACGTATTTTTGCCTAGTACTGGCAGCAGTGGTCCATCACTAACAGCACATCAAGATCAAGCAGTTGATTATATAGATGAAGAAAAGATTAGTGTAGAAAGTGTGGGTATTGATGCATCATGTTTGGAAAATCCTGCTCAAGATAGTGGGTCCAGTTCAAGTGTTGAAGAAGAGTTTCTAGATGGTAGTGATGCTGTTGAAGCACCCATTCGCAGGATATCTAGTCGCGTAAATAAGAGTATTCCTCCAATTAGGTTAGGTTACCAAAGTGTAAACTCAGCAGCTTTAACTAAAGATCCAAGTAATTTTGAAGAAGCAATTAAAATTAAGGAGGAGAAGGATCACTGGATGGCTGCGATGCAGGAAGAGTTAAGGTCTTTAAAGCATAATGGAACATGGAGACTTGTAGATCTTCCAAAAGGTAGGTACCCCATTTAGGGTATTCAAGAAAAAGATAGACACAAACGTTAATGTTGAACGATTTAAAGCAAGGTTAGTAGCACAAGGCTTCAATCAGAAGTTTGGTATTGATTACGATGCTGTATTTGCTCCAGTAGTTAGGCAAAGTACAACCAGAATTTTGTAAAAACAGCGTTTTTGAATGGTGATCTTGACGAAATAATTTATATGAAGCAGCCTCCGGGATTTCAAATAGACAATAAGGTGTGCTTGTTAACGAAAGCTCTTTACGGCTAAGCTGTAAGAGCATGGTATCAAACTATACATAAAGTACTTTTGCAATTTCAGCAAAGTAAAGTTGATCCATGTTTCTAAACTAAGACAGTAGAGAGTGAAAGAATTTTTCTCTTAGTTTATGTTGATGACATTCTTGTTGGATGTAAAAGAAGTGCTTTGATTGATGAGGTTTTTAAAAGTCTAAGTGCAAAATTTGAAATGAAAAGTTTGGGTCCAATCAAGCACTATTTAGGAATGGAAATACATAAAGATATGGACGGGAATTATTTACTGAGTTAGAGAAATTATATAAAAAATATTTTAAATACCTTCGGATTACAAGAGTCAAAAATATCAGACATTCCTTTATCAGTTTCATATTCTAAAAATTCTTGTGACGAAAAACTTCCAGATAATAAACTGTGTCAAAAAGCCATTGTATGTTTATTGTACTTGGCGATTAACTCGCGACCAGATATTGCGGCAAGTGTTTCCATTTTAGCACAGAAGACTTGTAATCCGACCAGAGACGACTGGAATGAGGTGAAGCGTATTATAAAATATTTAAAAGGAACCATTAATTACATTTTGCGGCAAAGCAATGTTAATTCCAGCGATTTAGAGCTTCACGGGTACGCTGATGCTGATTGGGGGGAAAATAGCACAGATAGGAAGTCACATAGTGGTTATGTTTTCTATTTAAATGGAGGACTTATAATTTGGTCTTGCCGCAAACAAAATTGTGTATCACTTTCTCCCACTGAAGCAGAATATATAGCACTTGCTGAAGCTACTAAAGAAATTAAATGGTTACATGAGCTTTTAAAAGATATGGGTTATGAAACAAAAGCGCCAGTCAAAATATATGAAGACAATCAAAGTTGTATAAAAACGCTTTATACAGAAAATTTTAGTGGAAGGTCTAAACACATAGACATAAAATATCATTTCATTAAAGACTATGTTTTTAAGAAACATAATTACAGTTCAGTATAGTGCTTCAGAAGAAATGATAGCGGACTTACTAACTAAACCTCTAGCAAAACAAAAATTACAAAAATTTTGGCAAATGTGTGGTTTAGAAGAATTGATCAAAGAGGAGGAGTGTTAAAAGCATAAACAACTATGTCCAAAATAACTTTGTTCAATTACAGAATTTTTAATTGAAGCAACATTTAATATAAAATAAACACCAAGGCGAATTAATTATAAAGTGATAGCAGGAGTACAAAAACAAAAATTTACATGTATTTTGTTTTTGCTTTGGCGGCATAAACTGTCAAGATCTGTAAGAGTGTGTGCAGAAATTCAAACAAAATTTTTCAATTTGATATCAGAAGCCGTGCGGCGAAACACATACACGAAATCAGCTGAGCTAGTAACACCACCTTATATAAATTCGCCTTGATAAACACACTCAATTTTGTCATAAATTTTCTTCACTTCGAAATTTATTCTGCTTCAATAAAGAACTTACTCTTTGAAAAGATCCTCGCCTTTTCAATAAAAATTTCGTTGAACTCTCCTTAAACACCATTTACCGAATTTGGTTTGTGTTTTTGATAATCCAAACCTGCAACCACCTTGCCGGCAGTTAGTCTGTTGCTGTGCTGCAGGATTTAATCAGAAATAATCCAAGGTCATTCCGTGCTAGAACAGTCATTCCCAAATTGGTCCAGGTGGACTCGCAGGGGTCCACGGAAAACTTGGCGGGGGTCTACGTTGGCATGAAAAAATATGGGGGCCACGAGTTTTCAGTGGGGCGCGCCATTTTGGGTAGCATTAAGGGTACCATAATATACACAATTAACACAATGCAATTTTATAGATATGCAGGAATTAGTCCAACAGAACAGCAGTGCCCGAGGCAGCAACAGTCCGGACTGTTCTTCATCGAAAGGCTAGCATGAAAGTATTCGGGCGGGTTATGCCTGATTGGCCATATACGGGTCTCATATGCAGCGAAGCGCGTTCGCGGTATGATCCCGAAAATTTAACGGTTACCCTATAAACTGAACAGCTACAGTTTAAGTTATTCTGCTTTCTTAAAGTCCAATTAGTAATATGTACTACTTAGGTATAAGTTATTTATTCAAGGCAGTTAGCAACCAAGAAATTTAAACAAAGCTTTTGCAATTCAAGAGTAAACGATTTTTTAAAAAATTTTTCTATTACCTTTTAAATTACTTTGAGGAATGGAATTGGATTTTTTTTTTGGAATTGGAATTGGAAAATTTTTTTTTTCAATTCCTTTGAATTGAATTGAAAAACATCAATTACATTTTTAATTCCTTCCTAAGGAATTGAAAAAAAAATTACATTACTTGCACGTAATTTATTCCAATTGCAATATGAAATTCCTTGTAATGGAACTAAAAAAAGGGCGTGAGTACTAGGTACTCATGAAATTTGATGTGTAAGCGTATGCGAACGGCAAAGCATAAAAGTACGTTTACATATAAATATAATCTCAATCAAAGCTCGTTTGTGCTTGTTATTCACACAACTCGAGGAAAAGTTAAACTTCTTCTCTGTGCCACCGTGGTCACTTTTTTCTGCAACACATATTATGCCATTTAAATATATTTTAACTGAATATTTTATTAAAAATACCTTTACAAACCTATTTTCCTTACCAGCGTCAATTTTTGTTTACTTTAACATTTGACATTCCTCCTCTTCTTCGCAAGTATAATCGATAAAACCAGGTTGGACACCAAAAAGTTATCGGTTTAATCTGAGATATTTTTAATTATAATTTTGCATGGCTAATCTCTTTTTCTAATAACAGATTAGGGAGTTAAGCTCGAAAATTAGGATAATCTTTTTATATGCAAAGCTATTATTAGGCGATTCAGTTACATACATACAAATGTAGGCTAAGTTAGAAATTAACCATTAATTTCACTTAATTTTATTCATTTTGCTGATTTAATTTTTTTATTCATTTTCATTTTTAATTCTTTTACACATGAAATTATCGGTATGATTGATAAAATATGATACTTGTATATACTTGTGACTCAAGGGCGTTAAAATATCTTGGAAACACCGCAACAGTTATTGTTTTTGAGCTTATAGTTTGAGCATTTCCATTTGTATATATTCCTAAATTTAGTTTTTCTTTTGGGAATATAATCTGTGGTTGATGTAAATGAGAGCGATTTTTGGGAAAGTTGTGTAGAGATTGAAGTTGCAGGATTTTACCCGATGCTTTTTTGCTCCGTACGTTTTGCTGTTACTCACTTTTTACTCTCACTTCAGAAAGTGATTTTGTTGTTTGACTTTTTTCCAGGATTTTACACGAAAAGTATTGGATCAGAGCTATTATATCATCCATACATATGCATATTATACATACATGTATGTTCATCAGTTATCAACGGTCCCAGTTAAAATGATTTCAGTATTTTTTTATGTTTTCGCCTTGCTTTTTTATCAAAATAGACTACTAAACCTATGCCTAAAACCAGCTACGAATATCAAAAACCAGCGCATGAATCACGTATGACGACAATCGTCTGAACGATATCGTGTCGAGATTGTCTTTCTTCATAAAAATCAAAAATTTTTTGATCGTTTGTGTGATATCGTCAACTCGATTCCAGTTTTGCTTCACGTAACAGTAACAGTAACACGTAACAACAACACAAATGCATAAATCAGTGTTTTGACAACATTGTTTTGTCAGTATCGTTTGAACGACTATCGTTTCAAAGTTACGTGATTCATGCCTAGTTGCAACAAATGAGTCCATACATATTTATATACATACATAGGTACAAAGCCGTATGCATGTGCGGAGTTTAAATAATCGGAAGTAATAATCAATTGTAGCGCATTTCCTCTTACTATGAATATGCCTAAATGTATGCAACCATTTACAATAGCAAGCAAACACAGGGTGCTCCTAATGAAAATAAAATCTTTATGCTGAAATACACATGCCAAGCCCTTCGAAATTTTGTGCTGGGATATGCGTTACAGCTTCGCAAATTTTACTCCTACCGAAACCAAAGATGTATACACATCAAAAACTATTACATTTGAAATTACTTCCAAGGAATTGAGAAAGTAATCAATTCCTTTGCTGTGAACTGAAGGAATTGATTCCTAATTACAATTACTGAGGAATGTAACTGTAACTGTAATGTAATTGCATTTACCCACCTCTTCTCGAGGCGACAAACTGGAAACTTGACAAAATTGTAAATTCTGCTCCACCATGCGAGAGGACTTTCAGTTAACATGTTTATATATTTTTTTTATTGCGGTGCAATAATTCCTTTTTGAGAATGGCATCGGGGCTGCAAATATCGGATGTATCCTCCTACCTTTCATCTTCAAAATCTAGCGTCATGGCAGGATCGTTGTTTTAACACCGTTGTTTTTCAAAGAATTCTTCATTCTCATTCTTTTGGTTGTTTCTGAATTCGGAGAACCTATAACGTCCACAGCGTTTTTCGATTTTAATTTTTGTAATTCATTTTTTATCCTTTCTTCTGTGACTGTTCTGTTCATTATCCGCAAATGACTTATTTCGGAATAAAAATATTTGGCCAAGTTTAACTCGTAAAAAAAATAACTGCTATTTTCGGTCTCTTCAATATTCGCATTGGCAAAAGATCTGCATTGATTATTGCGAATGCGAATGTTAAAATGAATGCGGAAGCTCCGCGGTTGCGAAGCGAATGCGAATATTCGCAACAACCCTGATGTATATGAGACATTGTTTTTCATATCGGACACCAAATTTGGTGTCAAAATTTCGGTTCGCTTCAGATACTTCCTTTTTCCTTCGGATATATGATCTGTCAAATTTTGGATTCTTTCGGGATTCTGACTAAATAATCATGCACTTCTTCGAACTGTTATATCTCGAATTCTGTTAATAATAAAGACTTCATTGTTTACTCTCACGAAATAAACCACCTCGTCATAAAAAAAAAAAAATATTTTAAAAATAGTTCTTGAAAAACTCCCATTTTTT
>NW_023458557.1:40694136-40705304 GCF_013731165.1 Rhagoletis pomonella
TTCAAGCGGACTCTATCCTAATTTGTAACGCAGGATACCAGTAAAAGTACTTCAAAGGCCCCAGAAGGCACGCCATTTTGGGTAGAATTAAAGGTACCATAATATACACAATTAACTCAATGTATTTTTATAGATACGCAGGGATTAGTCCAAGAGAACTGCAGTGCCCAAGGCAGCAACATTTATGGGTCTCATTAGGGTCGCGGTAGGATCTGGAAAATTTAACCGTTACCCTATAAACTGAACAGCTACAGTTTAAGCTATTCAGTTTTCTTAAAGTCCAATTAGTAATACTACTTAGGTATAAGTTGTTTATTCAAGGCAGTTAGCAACCAAGAAATTTAACAAAGCTATTGCAATTCAACCGCTTTGTGTGACAACATCAAGGCGCACGCCACAAATCGGAGGAGAAGCTCGGCCAAACACTAACATATGTGTAAGCGCCAATCTATTATTATTATTATTGCAATTCAACAGTAAAATTTTTTTTTTTATAAATTTTTCGATTACTTTTTAAATTACTTTGAGGAATGGAATTGGGAAAAAAATCAATTACATTTTCAATTCCTTTCAAAGGAATTGGAAAAAAAATTACATTTTCAATTCCTTTGAAAGGAATTGAAATAAAAGAAATTACATTACTAGCACGTAATTTATTCCAATTACAATATGAAATTCCTTGTAATGGAATTAAAGAAAAAAACAATTCCATTTGAAATTACTTCAAGGAATTGAAAAAGTAATCGATTCCTTTGCTGTGAACTAAAGGAATTGAATCCTAATTACAATTACTGAGGAATGTAATTGTAATTGTAATGTAATTGCATTTACCCAGCTCTGCATAAGTATATATATGTTGTGTCATACTAATCTTACTACACATATGTGTATATGTATAAATACTATATGTAAGTGTCTTATATTTCACTTTTTGTAAAAATGACTGCGACTGCAATATGAATGAATTTTAATTCCATAGTTTTTAGTTTATTCAGTTTATAATTAGCTTTTTAAACTGATATAAAATAAAGACATTTATATTTCTTTGCTTAAAAACAAAAATTTATTGTTATTTCTAGTATTCGCACTAAAGAGACATTCTTTTCCATATCGGACACCAAAATTGGTGTCACATTTTCGATTGGCTTAAAATTTTTTTTTTGGGTTCTATACACGTAATAAGCTAACACGTGTTCGAGGATTTTTTTTCGCTTTTTTCTTTGGAGATATGATCTGTCAAAGTTTGCATTTTTTCGTGATTCTGTCTAATCATGTACTCCTTCAAATCGTTATATCTCGGGTTTTGCCCGTCGTAGAGACTTCATCTTAACGTTGTTTTAAAGTTAAAGAAACGGGCTTAATATTTGTACATATAAGATGGTCAATATATTCCTAAAGCTAACTTAGCTATTAACAGTTGAACTTTTTGAAGTTGATTTGCATAGTGAAGACCAATAAATTAGGGATTTAAAATTATACCAACGAAATATCCCAGAATCCCGGTATTACCAATTTAATATCGCGAAATCCCGGGATTCACAAAATGGTCCGGGATTGGATGCCTTAGTCCTCACATTAAAGCTAAAGGAGCATAAAGTTTGCATTGTGTTTTCTTGTTTTGGTAGACATTTGAAGAGTAGGGGTGCCGGAAATTTTTTTTTAGCACAACAAGAGTGCCGCGGTGAATAAAGGTTGGGAACCCCTGGTTTATATAATATTTAAAGGCCCATGGACTTGTACACGCCATTTGGTCAGTTATTAAAATAGTGGTAAATGAAATTAAATACGGATGTCCAAAATTAGGAATAATTTGGTTAGTAAATAGTAGTTTCAAACACATACATAAGTACATATGTACATATGTTAACTAAATAAAATTTATCAATGTTATTGTGGCTTGTTAACATTTTATTTTTAATATTTTTATTGAGCTTTGTACCACGATTGTTTATTAGGAAAAATTGAAAAGCAACAAAGTCTAAGCGGTAGAAGTTATAGCACTATTTCGGAGATCACCACATCTCCTCATCAGACTTCTTTTTTCTAGACTTCAGCAGGAAACGAACCTGCGAATTCGATGTTCAAAGTCAGAAGCGTTAACCACTGAGCTGCTGAAGTCTAGAAAAAAGAAGTCTGATGAGGAGATGTGGTGATCTCCGAAATAGTGCTATAACTTCTACCGCTTAGACTTTGTTGCTTTTCAATTTTTCCTAGTAAACAATCGTGGTACAAAGCTCAATAAAAATATTAAAAATAAAATTTAGGTGAGCAACGTCCATTTTAAGCCCATTTACGTATTCTTGAAAATGAGAGCGGAATGGTTTCGTTAGTCACCGAGGCAGCACATTTGTCGCGGTTTCTAAATTTACCGTTATACGACTACCCTACTGGGCATGCAATAATTATTTGGATATACATACGTATGTAATTATTTTCCTCTTGGGACTCTCCAATTGGAAATATAGCTTTATATTCAACTTGAACTAAATAAGTCAATCCATGGCACACTTTTCCGTAATCGTTTGCCTATATTTCGAAGTTATTCATACAATTTAAAGGAACGTTTTGTCGAAAAAGACAGAGATATCAGATTTTAACAAAATTATATAAAACGAATATAAATGTTGAACTAAGATTCCTGTGAACTTTATTTAATTGCAATTTTTGTATTGCATGCATAATAATAAGTAAATTAATTTATGTTTGTCGAATTTGTGCTGATTCCGTGTTTCCATGGACGTAGCCAGGTAGGGGCAGGCTCGGCCGCCCCCCCCTAAATTCCAAATTTGTTCCTATATATTCAAAAATACTACCAGGAAATGCTAGCTCGATAATTTGGGCCTCCCCTAACTTTTTTCCTATGTATATACAAGGGCGGGTCGAAAATCTAATTTTACTCAAATCCCTTGGTAATAGTGAAAATATATTGTATCATGAAGTCAATAACAAGCCTGCAAAAGATTTGTATTTTAGTTTAATTGTAAGAGCCCGCGCATCGACCAGCAAGTGACCCACAGCACACTAGTTGAATAAGACCAATTCTTGTTAAAAATTCTGGATTCAACAAAAAGGTGTGGTGCATATTATTAGATGATGAATCCCCAAACGCAAAAGATAAAGTCAAATATTATTTCTCGCAGCCCTTTAGCTTATCGTTAATCTCAAAGTTATCTATTTAAAACAACTTTTAGTTGTTCTCTTGATAATTGCACTAGCCTATAGTCGAAAGATGCAAAGAACAACATTAATATTTCTGGCGTGCATTTAGGTCGCTGGTTCCAAATATTCTAATCTATTTTTAATATTAGCTATAGTTTGCGAATTTTTGCAAACTTAGGAACAATTTCGGTAGCTCTAATAGAAAAGCCACTCCGCAGCGCCTGGGTTCAAGCCCTGGTCAAAGCAACATCGCAAAAAAATTTAGAAAAAAAGGTTTTTTTTAACAGCGGTCGGCAGGCAATGGCAAACCTCCGAGTATATTTCTGCAATGAAAAACAGCTATCGGCGTAAAACTGTAGGTCCCTCCACTTTGTGTGAAAGCATCAAGGCGCACGCCACAAATTGGAGGAGAAGCTTGACCTAACACTAACATATGTATAAGCGCCAATCTATTATTATAATTATTATAATAGAAAAGCCATTATTTTGCATCATCGTGAAAAAATTTTGTTTATGCAAGTGAATATGGAAACCAGTGTTGCCGCGCATAATTTTTAGTGGTAGCCAAATTCCTTTAAAAAAAGGGCTAAAAAAGAGCTAAAAAATCGTTGTGGCTAAAAATGGTAGCTAAAATTTTTTACTTACATATACATATATAAGTATATACGCAAACATTTTCAATAAGTAATGGTATATAAAAACAATGGACTCTGGAAAAAAAGCTAATATTTTATCCAACCAAAAACCTTTTTGTATAAAAGGGGAAATATACGACACCAGCTTGGTGGTTCCATCAAGTGATTGTACCATCAGGCTCGAAGCATATAACTTACCAGCATGCTGGTACAATATTTATTTATTAAAAATGAGGTTGAGGAAAGATCGAAATGATCAGAGCCGAAATTTCATAATTTTTCTAGCATTTTGTTAAGCATTATTTTTTTTTTGTAATTCACAACTGCACGTTCACGATGAACGTAATCTTCCACAAACATGGCTTTGAGTCATATAGGGCAAGAAATTTCCGCCAAAATACTTTTTACTTAGAAAATTGAGCTAATTTCACCACTCACGACACCAGTATGCTGGTACAATCACACCACAAGAACATACACGGTCAATCGACTTGATGGGTCGTTTAACAAATTTGGCATATTAAGGGCCAGCAGATAAGTTAACAGCCCCACACTTTTACAGTATATATGGATGAAAGCGTAAGGAGCATACGATACATATATGTATATATATCAGTCTTTCTTAGTTTAAAAATACATCTCTTACATGACTGCAAAAAAAAAAATATTAAGCATATACAACGTTTTTATGCCAAGTATGAATAAATTCTAAAAAGGGATAAAAAAAGGGCTAGGGGCAATTTTAAATTTATGTGGCCAAAAAAAGTATGTGGGCTAAAACGGCAACACTGATGGAAACACTGAATAGGCACAACTTCTAGAAACACTAATTAGTTTACTTATGTTCATGCATACAATATAAAAATGCAAATATAGGAAAATGACAAAAAAATTTGTTCAACATTTGTTTTAATTTAAAATAATTTTTTTATAATCTGAACGATGTTCATCATAAATCAGTAACGGTAAGTCTCGCCTTCAATTTAGTAATTTTTACGTACTGATCGAGTAACATTTACCAAAGTTATATCGAAAAACTTAAGTGGATCTCCAATTTTTTTCTAAAAAGAGCCGGATTACAGAAAAGTGTGCAAGGGATTGACTATTTTCGTTCAAGGTGAATGCAAAGCACTGTCGTCCAATTGGAGAGTCCTCAAAAGGATTTCCCAGGATATGTTAAAGACTTTTTCACATAATGGAATTAATTAAAATATTTATGTAAGTCTAAACACTTATTGCAAGTCTCCTACTTTCATATAACGGCAAATTTAGAAACTGCGAAAAATGTGCCTCTTCGTTGACTAATAAAACCATTCCGCACCAATTTTCAAGACTGCGTTTCTCACCCTAATTGTATTATGTTAATGTATGTAAATACTTCTTGAAACTACTATTAATTTATCAAACGACTCCCAATCTTTGACAATACATGTTTGATTCCATTCACCAGGATATTGATAACTGACCAAATCGGCGTGACCAAGTCCATGGTCCTTTTAGTATTATATAAACATCCGACAACATTGAAACGTTTGCAAATAAATCTCGTCTCACCTTTTTGTATTTTTCACATCATTGAAGTAATGAAGAATTGAAAAGTCATAAGGGAAAATTTTAGTTTTTGTAAGTTTTATCTTAATATCTTAAAAACTTTAAGACTTATTGAAAAATGATAAATGAACGTGAGGTACTAAATTTAATAACCCCCTAATTTAATATATCGTTCTGTTTATAACAATTAACGCATTCCATAGATATTACCAGCCAAAGTTTCATTTTCAAAATTCGTACACTTTGATTCGATTGCGCGGCCTAAAGATAAGTTTTAAATCAATCTTTCGTGGCCAATAACAATTGACTAAGACCTAAGACATCATAATATTACTATTACAATACGGTCAAATGCCTTTTTCCCCCCCCATACAAAATCGACCCAGCCTTGTATATACGATATATAAAATCATACACTCAATGCTAACAATGTTTGTTGTAAATTTTCATAATTAAAAATGTGAATTTGTGGATTATCCGGTTGTTTCAAGTTATTCTCGCTAACTTCATTCCATTTAAGAAGGGTAAAAACCTGGCTGTAGTCGACAATAAGCGAAAATGGATTGAACGGTAAATACTTTGCCTTTAAGTTTGTGTCTTCTAAGTGAACATCGAGAGTTTGTATGAGAGAACTAATCTGAGATTATTGATAAAACTACAGACCGGTTTGGTGAACAGCCAAGATATTTAGTCTCCCTTACATGCAGTCTGCTGTTCTCTGGCTCTTAGACTTTGATTAGTATTTTCAATAATATCTGCTGAGCAAGCCATTGAATCCGTTTAATTCAACGAATTGGATCGTGGCACGTTCTAACAGTTATGAGTTGATAGCTTTCTTAACAATTTTTTTATGGAAACTTTCAATTATAACAGTAATTGCTGGTTTGGTGTTACTTCTTAAACACGGAAAATAATGCATTCATATAAAATATTCCATAATAAAACTTGGTTGCTAAATTATCAGAACCTTAATAACACGGCTTATTTTTCAAGAAATATTTTCTTCAAAAGGGTATAACTAGGTAGTAGGGCTAAGTAGGATCTTAATTCCTTTACCAAAAACTAATGCAAAGGTCCCTTTAAAAAGAGTGGCGGTCATTTTTATTACCTTCCTTTTATTAGCTCGGGATGGAACTATGTAATATTGATGCGCCTAAAAGATGCAGCGATTTCTATTCTCAAGTTACATACTGGTTGACAGTACGAATGGCAATTATAATAGGGACGTTTTAGTTTTTTAAACTATAATTTTATTATTATTTCACTAGACCAACTTTAGTAGGTGTTCCAAATAACATAAAGTGTATTAAAATATTAAAAATTAATGTAATTTATTCTATCTTTAGAATTATATAATTTATAATATGTGTCTTAACAAAGCTGAAGTCAATTTTCAAAAATCCAATAACGAGTCCGATATGGCGTCCAAGAATTTAAAAAATTACAGAATTTTCATGAAACTTAGTATTTTGAAGTTCTTAAGCTCGCTCATTTCAAACTAGTTTTTGATAATTCAAAGTGAAAAATCCAATATGGCGTCCTTGATTTCCAAAAATCTAAATCTAAATAACTTTACTTAAAAATGAGAAAACTAAAGTTTTGGAAATGAAGAATTTCGTATAAAATAAAAAAATCTTAAAGAAACTGTTAGGGGCCTTGATCAAATTATTTGAGCTGAACATATAGCACACTCTCACATCTCACACTCTCATGGAAAGCCGAGGTAATTACGCACATTTTGATACCTTAACTGATTTTCGCCTACAAATAGTTTATTAACTGCAAACAGTTGAAAAAATATACTTCTCCGTGAGTTCCAAATTTCGGGAATTTTTTTTCGAGATTTTCGAATATCATGACGAAATAAAAAAATTGGTGTCTTCTTTTTTTCGATAAAGAATGTAAAAAATATATTTCACCCCAAAAAAAATGTTGAGGTGTAAATATTGTATGGAATGACCCATATGTTCCTTCGTTTATAATGAATCAAATTTTGCTAAAGAAATATATTGTGTTACTACCGAAAATGACAGTTGATTTGCCAGATGTCAACCGAAACATTTGCATGTGATACAGAACTGGAGATCAGTGAGCCTTAAAACGTAGTACATTTAATTCTTGGGAAATTTTCCTTATTTCTAGAGAAACTGATAGCCCCTTGGACAGTTGTAAACTCTTAAGATTTTAATTTGACGTAAATTCGTGACTAACGCGTCTAAAATCCTTATCAGTAGCATCTTAAAAAATATTTGCTTATTCTAAGAAAAATTAATAGTTTATTTGACAGCTGTCAACTCTCAAAATTTTAATTTGACATGAAATTCGTAATCATCATGTCTAAAAACCTAATCAGCCGCATTTTGAAAATATTGTCCTATTTTAAGAAAAATTCACAGTCCATTTGACAGCTGTCACCTGCCAAGGTTTTAATTTGACATAAAATTCGTGATCAGCATGTCAAAAAACGTAATCAGTGGTATTTTCAAAAGGATTTTCTAAATTTTAGAGAAATTGGCAGTTGATTACATTACGAAAACACAGTATATTTCGTTTAGGTGCCTATTCGCATAGGTGCATTTTCCGCTTACGCGCACAATTTCGCCAAAATACTGCTTCATGAAATGGATTTTGTACGAAAATTTCACATCTACAGCCCTCTTTTTGAGTGAGTTTTCTTCGTTTTGTACCAAAATTACTTCGCTTACCGGCACTCAGTTTTTTTCAAAGGCCCTTTTGCTTAAAAGATATCCATCCCTATTCAGTACCTGAAAAACTACCCATAAACGCATGCCATGATACTCTCTTTTGAAGTTTATTGCGTAATTGCATGCATATATATTAGGGCGGGTCGATTTGTATGGGCCCAAAAAAGTTAACAGAGGCACATCGCGATTATGATTATTTAAGTCATTTCAAGCATTTTTACCCAAGAAACCATAGGTCTAAAATGAATATCGAGCCGGCGATTTTTTCTATCATTTTTTTTCCAAAAAGTGGCTCACCTGTTAAAACAGCTGTATTGAAAAGTAGCCAAAATGTATATCTGAGGGTTTTTGGGGTGGCCGATCCATTTCTGGCATTAATTTTTTCTTTTGAAAAAGGGCCGCCAGAGGGCGCTTCCGTATTTTTTTTGGGGAATTTAACGCCTTTTTTCAGAAAATCGACAACATTATTGCGAAAATCTACGAAATTTATCTCATAATGCAATTTAAATTTTTAAATAGCCTAAAATGTTCAGTGGTGAAAATTTATTTTTATTTTTTTTATTTTTGTTTATTTATTTTTTTTATTTTACATACAAAACACTGCATGAAAATGAAAAAACACAGTATGAAAATGAAAAAGCATGCTGTCACACATGTCATTTGTCATACAATATGTCGATAAACAGTATTACCAAAATAATATTAAAAATAATATTATAGTTAAAAAAACTAAAAACACGCTTTTATTACAACAAGAACTAAAAAGTATCAAATAATTTGTAGATATAGCGATTCCGTTTAAGAAGAATAGGAAGTTCCCTAACCTGATTTAATTTAACTGTTTTAAGTTAGCTAAAAATAGGATTAAAGTGATTTACCCGTAGTTATAGTCAAAATAAAGTGCACTGTAAAGTTAGTTGCAGCTTTTTGGCATAACTTTCAATGGGGTATCTGTAAAAAAACTGCAACAAACTTTACAGTGCACTTTATTTTGACTATAACTACGGGTAAATCACTTTAATCCTATTTTTAGCTAACTTAAAACAGTTAAATTAAATCAGGTTAGGGAACTTCCTATTCTTCTTAAACGGAATCGCTATATCTACAAATTATTTTATACTTTTTAGTTTTTGTTGTAATAAAAGCGTGTTTTTAGTTTCTTTAACTATAATATTATTTTCTACTTTTTAGTCTTTTGAAATCTTGCAGTTAATATTATACTAAATTTGACTTAACAAACAAAATTTTCAATATATTTCAATTTAAATAGATAATACACCTATTCTGAATATAAACCAAATTTGAGCACAGATGCCGAATATTTAATTATATAGACTCACGCGCCAGATAACTGCCAAAATTTTTTGTGTAGTTATTTCTTTTCATGTAAGCAATATGCATTCTAAATGTGAACTTAATCGGATCATAAATACGGGTTTTCCAAATATCTCGACTCCTGCGCCACCTGTCGGCAAAATTTTTTGTGGATTTATTTATTTTCATATAAGTCGTATATGTTCTAAATATGAACCACATCAGACTATAAATGCGGGTTTACAGATATCTCGACTCCTGCGCCACCTATCGGCAAAATTTTTGTTCGGATTTATTTCTTTTCATATACGTAATAAATGTTCTAAATACGAACTAAATCACACCATAAATGCGGGTTTTACAAATATCTCGACTCCTGCGCCACCTAGCGGATTAAAACATCTTTTAAATTGTATTGTCCTCGAGTTCTGAGCTAAGTTTGAAGTTTCAAGTCTGTAGCTCATCGGGAAGTTTGTTAAATATTGACTGCAAAGTTCCAGGACATACATACATACATACATACATACATACAAGTGAAGTTAAATCGTCGGTCCCTACGAAGAGTAGCACATTTCACTATTCGCGTGGAAGACTAGCACATTTCACTATTAGCGTGGAAGACTAGCACATTTCATTATTCGCGTCGAAAAGTAGCACATTTCAGATTTTTGCGTGGAAGAGTAGCACATTTCGTTATTTGCGTGGAAGACTAACACATTTCAGATTTTTGCGTGGAAGACTAGCACATTTCAGATTTTTGCGTGGAAGAGTAGCACATTTCGTTATTTGCGTGGAAGACTAGCACATTTCAGATTTTTGCGTGGAAGAGTAGCACATTTCGTTATTTGCCTGGAAGACTAGCACATTTCAGATTTTTGTGTGGAAGAGGGATACGCAAGGCAGTTCATATAAGGTTGTAGCAGCCGTTAAAAAAAAAAAGTTACATAAATATGTATGTTTATACTATAATTATTTTTCTTCGGTCATGCTGAAAGTTTAGTGTTGTATATGGAGCCTTTTGGCCGGTTATTACAAGTAAAATAAACGTTTATTTTTCCTCCTACACCTTTCGACATTCGCGTCTTTCTCAGGGAATCTTTATTTATAAATAAATACGAAAAAACATATACATACAGTATCATATCAAGAGCACCCCGTTTCAAAGTGATATTATTTATGTTATGTTTATTTATTTACTTAAAAAACCTTCAATTAAAATAAAGTTAATTCTCTTAAAAAAATCCATATTGGCCCAAGTTTAAAGCCCAGGAGAATACTAAAAAAACTCAACAAATTTTCAACAACGCAAACGCAAATGAAATATTTTCCTTCGAAGAACTGTCCAAATATTTTCATTGGCAAAAAATTAAGATATCACATGTACGGAAAATTACAATAAAAAATAGCAAAAATCAAGTAGACATGGCAGTAAAATACGACTTTATGCAAAGCGAGGAGAAGTTGAAC
Source organism: Rhagoletis pomonella (assembly GCF_013731165.1). NCBI lineage: Eukaryota > Metazoa > Arthropoda > Insecta > Diptera > Tephritidae > Rhagoletis > Rhagoletis pomonella. Next base: position 40,704,968 of record NW_023458557.1, read on the forward strand.
CTAATGAAAAAAAATGTTCAATGGTCAACCATGAAACACTGTGAATTGCCTAAAGCTTACAAGGGAAAAATACCTTTAAAAAAAAGAAAAGTGGATGATATTCAACAAATGATTAGTAAACGGTATATACCGTCTGAATTTCATGATTTTCATAATACAATTAAAGAAATATAGAATAAACGTTTGAATTTTCAATATATATTATGCTTTTATGATTTACTTTAAACCGGAGACGTGCAGTTTTCGCGGCTTAACAATCTGAAATATGCTACTCTTCCAAGCGAAAATCTGAAATGTGCTAGTCTTCCACGCAAAAATCTGAAATGTGCTAGTCTTC
>NW_023458557.1:40705314-40706164 GCF_013731165.1 Rhagoletis pomonella
GTGCTAGTCTTCCACGCAAAAATCTGAAATGTGCTAGTCTTCCACGCGAGAATCTGAAATGTGCTACTTTTCGACGCGAATAATGAAATGTGCTAGTCTTCGACGCGAATAGTGAAACGTGCTAGTCTTCCACGGTAATTTGAGATGTGCTACTCTTCGTTGGGAGCGACGAAATAAAAGCTTGTAAAAATACGTTATACGTACTTCAAAACTGAAACATTAGAAATTGTTTATGTTTTTTTCATTAACATTTACATTTAATATGTTTTTATCTTTTAGGTTGAATTTTTGAAAAAAGAAAATTATATTACAATAAGAAAAAAATTTGTTTTCTAAAATTCAGAGAACAAATGAAAAAACCACGAAATTTTTGTCCTAAATTGAATAAAATCTATATCAGTTGGGCATGAATACACCTCCCTTCCCCCAATTTTCCACGCTGAATATTTTAGGCTATTTAAAAATTTAATTGCATTATGAGAAAGTCAAATTTCGTGGATTTTCGCAAAAATGTTGTCGATTTTCGGAAAAAAAGGCGTTAAAATCCAAAATAAAAGTACGGAAGCGCCCTCTGGTGGCCCTCAAAAGAAAAACAAAGCCAGAAATGGATTCTTCGACCCCAAAAACACCCAGATACACATTTTTCAATACAGCTGTTTCAACAGGCGAGCCACTTTTTGGAAAAAAAAAAATTTATAGAAAAAATCGCTGGCTCGAAATTCATTTTAGACCTATGGTTTCTTGGGCAAAAATGCTTGAAATTACCCAAATAACCATAATCGCGATGTGCCTTTGATGCAAAAAATTTGACCCGCCCTAATATATATATATATATATATATATATATATA
>NW_023458557.1:40706264-40730748 GCF_013731165.1 Rhagoletis pomonella
ACCCGCCCTAATATATATATATATATATATATATATATACATATGTAAGTATGTAGTAGCATTTAGAATATTTCAACAGAAATGGGCTACGAACCCTTCTATCTGAAACAAATTCTAGTTTTTGTTTTTCCGCTTAGCTGCACATTTCGCTTAAGTACACCAAATCGTGTGCAGTGGAAGTAGATTCAGCTAAACGGAATGTACTGTACTACGATCCCGCAGTTTTATTATAATCGTAACAGCCCTTCTAACTTTTCGCGTAAAACATAGCTTCTCCGACCACTGTGTGCCTTTAGTTACTTGTATGTACAAACTAGGGATGTTGAGAATGTGGAATTTTAGACATCCGCGGATGCGAATGCGAATGCGGATGTCAAGTATTTTTAAGAAACAATTAGAATCTAGCATATGGCGAGATCATTGTTTAAACAGCGCTTACAAGCCAAACCAAATGTGTCATGTTTTTCTAAACCTTTTTAAAAAGAATTCTTCATTCTCATTCCTTTGGCTGTTTCGAATTTGGGGAATCTGTAACTTCATCAGCGTTTTTCGATTTAATTTCTGTAATTCATTTTTAATACTTTTTATTATTATTTTCCAGGAATAAAAATTTTGAACAAAATTATGTTTTCAAAGTCGTGGCTGCCAGCCGAATCGGATCAGAATATTGTTATTTTTTAAAAAAAGCACCCTGTTTTTTATAAGCATTTGAATCTCAGAGAGTTACGTAATTCTTATCTTATTAAAGGTCAGACCTATAGTTTTTTTAATTATTTGAGCATCGATTCTCTTTAAAGCGAGACGTTGATTATTTCTGCTGGAAATCCCCATTGAAGGAGCTTTCTCTTTGACTTTAAATAGCAACGAAGGGACAGTTTTACCGCAGAAGTTTTTAGCCAAGGATCCAATGTATATCCATATGAAAAAAATATTTCTCGACAAGTAAACAAAATTACTGCTAAAATTTTTGCTAAAAATAAATTCCCCAAAGAGCCCCATTTGAAATTATTGAAACGAATATATGTATGTAACATCAAAAGCAAATCACGAAAATTTGGTTAGGAATTATAGTGCACACTTTCTTCTTTTGTGTCTAGTAGTTTTTTTAAGATTGGTCTAAAAAATCATAATTAAGAAAGAAAGCAATGCAGGTATTTAAAAACAACATTGTTAAATATACTATGTTCTCTTCGACGTACGTCAAAGGTCAAGTAGAAGTTGGAACTTGTATGGCTGCCCATTGATAGCTAGGTTATATAGCTTAAGAAATAATATGATTAAAGACATTTTTATCAAAGTTGATAAATATGACATTTGACCAGTTTTGTTACACAAATACTCCCACGACCACAGGCAAAAATATTGTCTACAATTTGTCAATTTGTTTGCCATATATACGTTTTATCGGTGCACTTGCACAACATTCGCATTCGCAAAAGCTTCGCATTGATTATTGTGAATGCGAATGTTGAAATTAATGCGGAAGCTTCGCGGTTGCGAATGCGAATGCGAATCTTCGCAACAACCCTGGTACAAACATATGTACTAGGGATGTTCTCTCTGACGTCAGGATTTATTTTAAAGGACTTTGTGATTTCAAAGATATGATTGATTCCAAAAATTATTTAAAAATTCAATGCAATGTATAATAAAAATATGGGTAAAACAGGAAATTTATTTAGAATTTAAAAAAATTAAAATTTTCTGAATTCACAAGGACGAGTAGGTAATTTTTTAAGCTGATAAAGTTAGAAAGACGAAATTCGAGGATGTTATCGGGATATATATATAATTAAAAAAAAAAAATATTGCGAAATTTGAAGGATAAAATTTTAAAAGGACACTTTCAATACTTACCAGTCCTTATGTATCAAAAATTTAATCTGTTTAAATTTTACAGAATTTCCGCTGTAAATTGATACCAATACATTTTCTCTAAGCAGATTTCACTGAATTTTTTAAATCATTTTTGAATTACTGACGTCAGAGTGAAAAACTTAAAACGCAACTTTACTATATTTGATTTTTGTGTGTAAAATTTACTATCGCACGGTGTTGTATGCATAATGAGCTAGAGATTTATAAAAAAATATTAATTATTAAATAAAAGAAAGAAATATAGCCAATACTGACCAAGAAAAGGAATCTCTATTACTGCCATCAGTGCAAATTACAAATCCCGAAAATCCCGGGACTATTTGCCAGAATCCCGAGATTTTTGTGACCTAAAAAGGCCGAGATCCCGGGATTAACATTCCTAATATGCAAGCTTTGGGCAACTTAACGAGCGTTGGTTATTGCAGATGGGTGCGTGCGAGGAGCTGAAACCCTGGACGAGTACTGCAATCTGGTGCGGCAGCTGAAGCAGCATAAAAAGAGAATGCAGCGCGGAATCCTCACCCACAACAGAGATACGGCCACAACTCGTCCTCGCACTGGTATTTTGCACCTTTTTTTATTGAATCGTATAATAGATTTTTTTTTACATGCAGATTCCCATTTAACATACAGAATTACGATTTTTGTATACTGAAAAATTCTGTAGATTTGTATGTAAATATTAATGGACGGCTGTGTAACGGTATTTTTACATGCATATTCCCATTTAACAGAATTACGACAAGGTGTACGGCTATTTTTTAAATACTGGAAAATTCTGTAGATTTGTATGTAAATACTAATGGACGGGTGTAACGGCGGTAAGAGAGTCACTAACGCGTTAGCCCGAGCTACTCATTTGCAAGTTGTATTGTCAACAAATTTGCATAGAAATTGTTTGACGGTAACCATGATACAATAATTTTTAGAAGGTAGTTTCACTTCAAAATTTTTGACATAAACCGTGTCTGTGACAAACACGCAATGTGGCCACTGCTACGATATAGAACTTGGGGATTATCGCTTGTTATTTTAGATATTTTTTAACAGAACATGTAAAGATTTATATGTTTCATAACTGATCACTTAATTTTTAATATAAATATACGTATTTTATACATACATTTTTGCCACTGCTAATCACATGAATAAAAATCATAAAAATGAAAATATAACAGCAATATTTCTTGTTTATAATGGATTAGATCCATCGCACACCACGGACTTTATCGGCCGCCAATTTAGATGTGCTCGCTAGTCTTTCCATTGCTCCACAACTTATTGGTCAGAGCGATTAGGCTGGTGTAATGTGCGCACCTCCATACATCTTCATGTACATATTCAAGCGAGCCTTATCATTTAAATAGGCGGCCGATAAAGTCTGTGGTGTGCGGTGGCTCTTATAGCTGTGTCCTTACATCTATTCCGTTGCAATATCCACGAAAGCAGCAGTTAATTTTTTATTAAGAAAATTATTACAAAATATTCGAAAATTTCTCTACTTATATGTTCGGCTTTTCTTTGTTTTATTTTTCCAACGTCAAAAGCTGGATTTTTTTTTTGAAAAAGTTGGTACAACAAAAATACGAAACCCGTTTTCTGTCATATAGCTAACATGGCGGATAAGAAGAAGAAGTGAAACTACCTTCTAAAAATTATTGTATCATGACGGTAACTACAACTGCATAGCAAACGAAAATAAGGCAACGCTGTGAGGGTAACGATAATAAAAAAAGTAGACAACGCCAAAGTACTGTGAACCTCCTATTTGCAGGGTGAGGAGATTAAATTAGCGGGTAAACGGGCGTCGAAAATATCCAGTTGGGTATTTATTTCCGTAGCCGCTTCCGCTTCCGCATCCTTATCCGTTTCCGTGAACTCGGATCGGAACAGCTGGTGTGGGAATGATTTCCCTAAATCCCTTTTTACTGATATATAATGGCTAACGTCTATTGACAGATGCCTTATGAGTGGTGACTGGTAATTTTTGACAACTGATTGACCTTTGGGTCTTTTGATATGTATGATGTTAATATTGCTTGTTGTCTTTGCAAGAGTACGTTTGTATATTTTAAAGATTTTTTACCCGAGCGCACCTGTGCAGAAGGGTATTATAACTTTGTTCACATAACGGTTGTTTGTAACAAGCAAAACGAATCGAGATAGATATAGAAAAATGCATATATAAATGATCAGAATGAAAAGAGAAATCGATTAAGCGGTGACTGTATGTCCGTCCGTCCGTCTGTCCGTCTGTGCACACGATAACTCGAGTAAAAATTGAGATATCTTAACGAAACTTTGTGCGTGCACTTCTTTCGGACAAAATCGGACAATAACCACGCCTAATATACCGGTAATTTTCAGAAATACGAAAACTGCGATATTTTAGTAACTACTGAAGATTATTCATTCAAAATTGATATTTACAATAATTTTTGGACGAAAAATAAGAATATTATAAATTTTTGGAAAATGGGCATAGCCACGCCCACTTATGGTTACATGTTTATACCTTGGCAACCGCTGCATCACTTTTTTCCGAACTTGGCACAATTGTTAGCCTTACTACAGCATACAAAATGGCGGAAAATTTTTGAAATCGGACAATAACCACGCCCACATCCCATATAACGGTAATTTAGAGAAATATGAAATCATCGATAAATCAGTAAATAGTAAAGCTAATTTATTCAAAATTTATGCTTGCAACAATTCTTTACCAATGAATAAGTTTATGATAAAATTTTGGAAAATGGACGTGGCACCGCCCACTTATGATCACATATATGTATCTCGGTAACCGTTCTACCAATTTGTACCAAAGTCGGTATAGTTATTGTGCTTACCACATAAAAGCAAAACGTTGAAAATTGTTGTAATCGGACTAAAATTGAGGCCGCTTTTCATATAACGGTAAATTTCAGAAATACTTGAAACTGCAATATTTCGAAATTTAAGGACGCTAATATACTCAAAATTGATACACCTCGGCTTACCATCTAGCAGTAGCTTTCGAAAAGATGAAAAGCATATATTTAATACTTGCGCCGAGTATTTAATGTGCGGCTCCGCCCAAACTTAGACTTTCTTACTTGTTTCATATAATTTACACTTGAACGCTGCACTAAAAATATACAAACAATTGCTGATAAAGCGAAGGGCAGAGAATATTGACTACAAAGGCTTATTATCGCTGATTAGGATGTCTCACCACAGAAGTTATTTTTTGAAAAGAGAATCATACAAATTGATATATGCAGTCGATTTCCAATCGATTCAGTGTCCATCGTGAGCTCTTGATAAAATTCATATCCAAGGATACCAAAAAAAGATGCTGCATCTTTTTCGTCAGAGAACGTACTGAGTACATACACATTTTTTAACATAATGCAAACATTTTTGTAAAATATGGATTTTTAGAAAATAACACACATACATTATAATCAACGGTATCCCGCAAGCTGTTGATGAGAGTTTGACTGATGTTTTCGCGAAGGTATGCAGTGCAACGCAACACAAAACCCCGCCACTCCGTGAAGCGTTCAGACTGCGAAGTACAAAAGCAAATATGCAAAAAAACAACAACCACTCGCCTATTGTTGTGAAGTTGTTCTCACCGTATGATAGAAGTCAGCTCTTTAAATCCATTGCTGCGTTTTGTAAATCGCATAACTGCCCGTCTCCACAGGATAAAGTTTATATCTTGATACATATGTTAGAATATAAATAGCCAATGGAGACCGCTCACTGCTCTTCAAGAGCAATATATATCAGAGCTTATATCTTGCCATCAATTGCCGGCAATTTGGTAGTTTGACAGCTACATTATCATTTGCACGAAAACTTCGTGGCTGCAACATCATTATTACTTTAATATGAAAGCAAAAATTGAGCTGTTTCCTGTTAAAATATTTTTAATTATGTACTTGGATGTAAAATAGCCTATTTTCTAAATTTTTTAAGCGATTAAATATGGCAAAAATACATTTTCAAAGCTATCTTACAAACGCTTATATCAAGATATAAAAAGCCCACACAAATATTGCCACTGATATAACTTATATCTAGCGACCAAAATGACAGCTGGGCAGCAATAAATTTTATACTGTGGAGACGGCCAGTAAGAGATCACTTGCGCTTTCTGACATTGATCAGCCTGGGTATGGGAAGATTTATTTATATGAGAGCTTGCCCAAGGTACTCCGTGAAGTCTTGTCATATGCTTCTGAGCTCAAGCGAAAGAAGCAATTGGCGTCAGCATTCTCTATACGTGGTAATGTTTACATACGAATGAAGCCCAATGAAGAGCCTAAATTAGCGCGCACCAGAGTTGACGTGTATTCTCTGTTAAGCACAGCCAATAAATAATAAGATATGCATAGCAAAGAAAAGATACGTATTCACTTGTACTTCTTTTACATGTTTCTCTTAGAATTTAACTTAGGCTTAATTTGTAATTTTTCTTATTCTACAGTAACAATTAACAGTTTCTCTTTGTTACCTTATTTCCTATATTCTCCTATCTTTGCTATATGTATGCAATCTTCATTCCTTATGCATATCTCTTCTCTTATATTCATTTTTATACTGCCAATTTGAATTGTTTATTTACATCTATGACTGTATTTAACTCAACTTCCAGCTCTAACGATTTAAATCTGAAGACTACGCTGAAGCTGGTGAGTGATTTCCATCCTGGTTTTCAAATTTGCCACTTCATTCTCGTTTAAGTCAATCCAAACTATATTTTTGAGGCGGTATGCATTGATATTGTTTGTGTTACTGAGACATGGTTTAAGAATGACTACAATGACAATTTTTACAATTTGAGTGACTTCTCTGTAATGAGGAATGATAGGCATTGCGGAAAGAGGTGGTGGTATGCAATATACTACAAGAAGGCACTGCAGTGTAAAATAGTTGATAAATCGGATAATTTTGATCAGGTGGAATTCATGATGGTTGAATTTTATAATAAAATTCAACGGTGTCTTGTGATATGTATATACAATCCCAGTAAGTCTTATAATTTAGATAGACTTTTCCAAATTTTCATAAACACAGTGCTGTTTATGAGCATATACTGTTGTGTGGTGATTTGAATATTGACTTGCTTGTGGAAAATGAACGTGCCAACAATTAACTTAATGATTTGTTCAGTGTTGGTTTAGATGTTGTTAATAACCTCCCTATTCGTTTTGGTCCCCATTCTAAGCCTAGCTTACTCGATCTAATTTGCGTGTCTGATGCGTCCAGTATATTTCATTTTGAGCAACTTTCTCTGAATGGTGTCAGTGACCACGACTTGATTTTTCTCAGTTATAAATTAATGTTATATGTTCCATGTATGTAATCAGAGTATTTTTATTTGCGAGATTTCAATAGAATTAATAAGGAAGATTTAGCTGTTGAGGCTTCTGCTCTACCCTGGAATAACTGCTGGTTTGTAGCTGATGTTAACGAAAAGGTTGATGAGTTCTCTAAGCTTGTCAACTATCTTTTCGATAAATATGTCCCTTTAAAAAGAATTAAAGTTAACAACAATAAACAGCCATGGTTCAACAGGGAGTTGCTTAAAGCGATTAGAGCACGAAATAAATGTCATTCTTTATGGGCATATAAACGTCTAAGGAACTGAGCCACTCAAATCACACGCAAAGCTAAAAGGTCCTATTTCCAAAGCAAACTCAACGTCAATCTTTCGCCTAAAGTACTGTGGAATAACTTGAGAAACCTTGGAGTGAGTTGTGACACGAAAGCTAACTGCACGATCGATGTGGACGAAATGAATGACTTCTTTTCGGTAAAACCGCCAGACAAGGATTATGCTTTTAAACTTAATGAAGATCTTATCCGTAATTTCAGCAATAAGTTTAATTTTTCACATACCACTGAAATCGAAGTAGTGAGTGGCATTTTTTCAATTAAGTCAAACGCGGTAGGTGAGGACAAAATGAGCTTAAGATTTATTAAGCTTATTTTGCCCTACATTATATCACCTTGGACACACATTTTGAATTTTTCCTTGACTTCACTTCGATTTCCTGACACTTGGAAGGTTGCTAATATAACACCTGTTGCGAAAAAAGGCAAGTCAGTGCTACCTGCTGACTTTCGGCCAATTAGTATTCTGCCATCCTTATCCAAAGTATTTGAAAAGCTGCTACTGAATCAAATGATCAAGTATCTGACAGATAAAGGTCTCATAACGCAGTACCAATCTGGATACCGTCGTGGGCATAGCTGTTCTACTGCTATGCTCAAAGTCATGGATGACATACGGCTATCCTTTGATAAGAGCGACCTTACAATACTTACGCTTTTAGATTTTCCAAAAGCATTTGATACAGTTTGTCACAAAGTTCTCCTCCAAAACCTGAGTTCATATTTCGGATTTAGTGGTAACGCAGTGGACTTAATAGGAAGTTATCTAATAAATAGACAAAAAAGGGTTGTCTCTAAGGATAACGGTTCCCGATTGTTGCCAATAGCATGTGGTGTAGCCGCAAGGTTCTATCCTTGGACCGGTTTTATTTACATTATACTTCAATGACATTGTAAGATGCTGTAGGAATGTATCTATTCATCTCTACGCTGACGATGTGCAAATGTACCTTTCCGCACCTAAAGGCCTTGCAGAGGATTTAATATTCAGAATGAATGAAGACTTGGAATCAGTTTCTCTCTGGTCAAAGCTCAATAGGCTTAACCTAAATGTGTCCAAAACGCAGACGATAGCCTTGTCCTATTTTCCATATGACTTGGATAATTTTTCTCCCGTTGTTTTAAATGGAAGTGTTGTTAAGTATGAGAAAGTGGTTAAAACGCTTGGCTTTAAACTAAATACAACTTTGACATGTGTCGATCATGTTAACTCAGTAGTCAGTAAAATGTACTTTATACTGAGGCAGCTATGGAAAACTGCCTTTAATATTCCCCAAGACATTAAGCTTAAGCTAGTTAAAGCCCTAATAGTGCCAGTACTCTCCTATCAAGAGTTAATATATGGCTGCCCTGACGGAGCCTCGATGAAGAAGTTGCAGTTATTTATTAACAATGCTGCTAGATATATATATACAAAGCAAAAGTTTGACCACATTACTGAGTCTTCGATAAAAATTCTTGATTGCAGTCTGTCCACATTTTTTGATCGTCGATATGTATTATTTATGTTTAAATTAATCCACACCCGATGTCCGAGTTATCTTTTTTCTAAGCTAACATTTGCACAGTCAGGCCGTACTTGCAACCTTATTGTACCATACTTCAAGTACTCTGCCACGTCAATAATGTTTTTCGTTAGGGCTGTACAGTTGTGGAATTCTTTACCTCACAAATTAAAACTGGAGACAAATTTAAAACGCTTCAAATTGGCAGTTTACCTATACTTTCTTTCTAAGTCTTAATACTTGTTCTATTACCTTTGCTTTCCCCCGTTCCACTCTCTGATCTCATTATTGTTAGGTATATTCTTAATTTTTAAGTTATTGTAATCCATGTTACTAAGGTAGGGTTTAATGTTTATGTACAACACTATAAAAGACTATGTCTTATTTGTGTATAAATAAATAAATCAAAAGAAATGAAATTAAACTTTTTATCTTTTATACTATCAAAAGCAAGGTCTAGATTTATATGCACCGTTAAATCTGAAAATTCCGACAAGTTCCAAATAAATTACGAGGTGTCGCAACAAATTCCAAACACATAGTCTCAAGATAAAAGTAGAAAATAACACTTATTTTAAATTTATTTCAATCGAAAATAATCCTTATATCCAAATTAAAAAATACTAATAAGAGCGTTAAAAGTATTTTTATATAAATTTTAAAACTTTTTAAATTATAAAATAAATAAATATATAAATATTTGGCCCTTACTTACATATTTGACTAAAGGCCGGTCCACATAAAACTTTCGCGTTGGCGTTGGCGTTGGCGTTGATTAACAACTGACTACGCACAATTATATGGACATGTCCACATATCAACGGCAACGCCAACGCCAAAGTTAACGCACACAAAAAGATGAGCATCTCTCATCTTTTTGCTATTGCAAATAAATAAAATTATGTGAAATATTTTTAATTTTTAATCAAATGTGGGCAAGAAATATCATTTTTCATGCAATTATTGATATGAAATATTAATTTATCTGTCGTTGGTATGTTAATTTAGTGGTCAAAGCCAGCGTTGCCGTTTTGCTTAGATTTAAGCAAAATTGATTAAATTCTTCCTGCCTGTTAAAATGTTAAATTTTTCTTCGTTTTGGTAAATTTTTTTTATTAAAGTAGCCAGAAGAGCTACCATTTCATTAAACTTTCCAATTTTATTTTAGAAAGATTGTCAACTAGATCGCGTATAAACTTCCGGTAAATGTTGCTCTACGCAACTCCCGATCCGCGGTTGTCGCATTTTCAAACCTCCGAATGTACTTCTGCCATGAAATCGCTTCTCTTAAAAACCATTTGCCGTTCAGAGGCGACCTACAACTTTAAATCCTTTCATTTGCGTGACAAGATACCAAACTCGTTTTATGCATGCATTCAAAAAAACTAGCAAAAGGGCAGCTAATTATTATAGGAGTATACATATGTTGAAAGCCTCAAAAAATTTGTAATATTTTTCAAATTAGGCAACTGTTAGATTATAAAATCCTTACTTTTGACGACAAAACTGAGCCTTAGATTGCCTTTACTTACTTACTTGCTTTCTTTTTATTTCTTTAACTACCAAGCTTGGGAAGAAACAAACTGTAACTACAAGCATTTTTCGTTTTAATAAGACTCGTTAAATAAGTTGCTTAATTTTAACGGGATTTGTTCAATTTTTAACCGATTTTGGTAAACTTTATTTCTTGGACGCGGCAACACTGGTCAAAGCAAAGCGGCTGCCAAGCGTTCATTGTAGCAAGTAGAGATGGGCACGTGAGTAATTTTGGCTCACGTTCACGCACGCTCACGTTGATGGTTTCTTAAATCACGCACACTCACGTCCTGCTATATTTTTTTCTCACGACGCCTATTTTTTCAATCACGCACGCTCACGCACGGTTTCTCACGGACATTTTTTTGAAATTTAAACTTTATTTATATAAATAGTACTTATTTCATATAAACAGCCTTTTATCACACAAGTATTATTACAAAAGCTTGGCCAAACGCCTAGCAAGGGCTGAATGCAATATTATTATTTTAACAAATTGCAGATATACATACATACTTATGTATCTATTACGAGTATAAAAAAGAATTGGTATCAATATTTATTCAACGTATGTAATATTAAAATGACATTAGCTCATATTTTTGTTTAAAAATAAAATTTTGCCGAGGTTTTCACCAAGCAGTCGTGTACGTCTTTCTTCCAGAATTCTGCCTGACACAGAAAAAACTCTTTCACTAGTTGCTGAGCCAGCTGGTATGTTTAAAATTTGCCTTGAAAGACTTCTAAGAAGAGGCAAATCTTTAGCTTTCTCCCAAAATTTTAAAACATCATCACAACTTTTGTTTTCCGATTTTTTCAAATAAATCTGTATTTCCGTATTAAGTTCTTCAAAAACTGTTCCTGCAGATTCATTTGTCGCATCTTTGAATTCGTCAAAAGTTGCACGGGTTTTTGCCCTTTTCAAAGTAGAAGGAATGTCATCATCCAGAATTTGGGAATCGTGCTGAGGGCGAACACTCTTTTCTTCAAGTGCAGTCTTCCTAAGTAAGAGTAGAATAGATGTGAAAATAGTAGCACTTTTCAGCTGTTCATCGGCGCACTGATTCGATTTTGTTGCCAGCACAAAAAGAGATCAGGATTTACTCTGTTAGGTGTTAGGAAAATGAATTCAAAGCAATTGCTTTGAAAAAGTCACCCGGTACTATCCCTGTTACAAGACATACTTGAGGCTGCAGCGCGAAGCGAAAAGATGACCAACTCCCATCTTTTTGCGCGCGTTGACAATCAACCGGTATAATATTTATTTTGTTTGGTCCAAATGCGAGTTTTCATGCAGAAACATCAAATTTAATTACATTGCTGACATTTTGTAAAGCTAAATAAATAAAATCCACGGCAATTTTGACGAGTAAAAAATCAGTACAAAATTGTTTTCTTGGCGTTCATTGTGGCATACCTTTTGCATCTGACGCTTTGCTGGCAAAGTTATAAATGTCACGCAAAGCCACAAAGTTTTATCTGGCATGAGCTTTAACGTGCGTTCTATGAAACCAACGCAACGCCAAAGCCAACGCGAAAGTTCTATGTGGACCGGCCTTAAGTGTTTCGCCGAGCTTCTCCTAAAATTAGTTGCGTTCCCTAACTCGCAAGAAGTTGCAAGATTTTACAGGAATTTACCAGAAAGCGTTCCCGTACTCGGTTCTCTGGCATCCTTTGCTTTTTGATAGTTTTACAGGTTTTAGCCCCGAAAAGTTGGGTAACGCAACTATTGTGTTCGTGTGCGTTTAACGGTGACTCCGAACGGCAGAAGGGCTTTTGTGAGAAGCTTTTCAAGGCAAACATCAGTGTTGCCAGAACCTTTTGGGCCGACCGGCTAAATTGAAAAAAAAAAATGATAAAAACGGCTAAAATATTTCAGCTAAAATTAACACGATTTATTTCAATAAATGCAAGTACGAAGACTAGTCAATTCACTAAATTACTTTTGGTTAACAGAGGTTACACGTAGCTAAGCTTTACATCACTCGTTAAACAAATCACAAAAACACAGATTGGTAAATTCATTACAAATTACTTTTGTTTAGCAAAGGAAACTGTCATCACACATAGTTAAGCTTTACATCAGAAGTAATTTTTGTATAACTTAACTATAAAAAAGAGATCAATTACAAACTTTTTTTCTTTACTATAAAAAAATTTTGCCTTCCTATATTGTAACATTTGCACTGGGTTACTTTTTGTCGTGCAAAATAGCTATATTACTAGAAAGTATTGCACTTATGCAATATTTTGAGAAATAAACACTGTGAAAGGGCTGAAAAACCGTTATTAATTTATATCGAAACAGCCGGTCGTTTTTTAAGTTTTTAACAATTAAACTATTTAATTTTATTTTGAAGTATGTTGCCACAATGGTATAATTATTCACAGGTATTGTCTTCCCTGAGTGTTTTACATCGAAATTCGTGCTCTTTTATTCTCATTCGTTATTTCCTAAGTGTTGCGAATAAAACTGCATATCAAAAAGAAAAATGTGTTATATCAAAAAAATTCCCGCTACGTTCTTTGAGAATAATACAGACACTCAAATATAAACTGGGACGCGAAATTTCGCAAATTTTGGTTATTTTTCTTAAGGTTATTTAATGTTTAATGTTTCTTTTATTAAAATACACCTGATTACTTAATAAACACCTTATAAATTCTAATTTCAGACTTTGCGGAAAAATTATGAAAATTCTGCAAAATTTCACCAAAATTTTTAATTTTTTAGCCAACATCTTTACAAAAAATTTTGGTATGCAGTTTTGTGGTCTATTAAATTTTAGTTTAATATGGTGCAAATTTAAACTAGCTAGGCCCTACCGTTGATTTATGACGGTGTTACGCATTTTTTCCATACACAGTATGTTCGACAAGTTTTTTATATGAAAAGAAGTGATTTTTAAGCAAAAACACAACCGACTTCAATTCTCTTATAAAATATAGGAATACTGTTAATTTTTGTATGATCTAATGATCGGATCTAAACCAAATTAGCGTGGGACAACCTGTGAGCCACTACCTTTCCGATGGAAAGAGAATTATCGAAATGGGTTGACGTGGTCCAAAGTTATGCGGTAAAAAATATTCTGACGAATTGATAACCTTCTCCTTTTTTTGAAGTCGGCTAAAACGGCCAACAAAAAATTTCCAAAAATCAACGATAAGTGCAAGGTACTTTAAATTTGCACTTTATTGTACTATACTTTTAAATGTCTAAAGATGCTAATTAAAAAGTTAAAAAACATTGGATAAAATTTGCAGAATTTTCGTAAGTTTTGCAGGCAATGGCAAACCTCCGAGTGTATTTCTCCCATGAAAAACAGCTTCTCATAAAAATACAATCGCCGTTCGGAGTGGGCGTAAAACTGTAGGTCCCTCCCCACCGCTTTGTGAGACAACATCAAGGCGCACGCCACAAATCGGAGGAGAAGCTCGGCTAAACACTAACATATGTGTAAGCGCCAATCTATTAGTATTATTATTATGAAATTTGGATTTAAATGGTGTTTGTTAAGTAATCAGCTATATTTTCATAAAAAAATAATAAGCATTAAATAAACTAAAGAAGAATAGCCAAAACTTGCTGAAATGTTCGTTCCTGTTTATGTTTGGGTCACAGTATAGTTTTGCTTAAAATAAATATCATTGAAATCTGCCAAGTATTTTAAGACTTTTCGGATTAGAAAAAATTGTCTTTAAAATTTAAATAACACATTTCGACATGAAAATTTTCTCCGAGATAAGGCTAGCCATTTCTAATCGATTTTGGATCGCTAAATTAGTAAAAATGGAAGTAATGGAGTAAATGGAAACTGATATACTTGAATTTTAAGAAAATAAAGCAAATGCAAAATCAGCTATAAACGGTTTATTATTTTTGGCAAAACGGCTAATAAATTGGCTGCCGGCTAAATCTAGCCGGAAAACGGCTAACTGGCAACACTGCCAAATATATACGTACATATAGGTTAAAAGAAATAATTTTGACATTGCTCGGTGATAGTACGCGCCTCAAACCACTCGAATACGGCAGCTGCCGTTGCTAATAATAGGTGTAATGAACATGAAATGTAGAGCTGAATTTGATTCTAAAAAAATGTATTAACCGAGCTTAAAATTGTTTCCTTTGCTCTTTTTATAAGAGTGTACATAAAATAGTTCATTTATTTACAAAACGGTATTATAAAAAAGTAAGCCTTTAATTTACTTTAATTTACTTAGTTTACAGTATGCAAATTATAAAATAACTTTCAGTATGCCATAAAAACCACTTAGGGTGTACACGATAGCCTGTGTAAAGAATAAGACGGAGATTTTTTAATTGTCCATCTGTCAGTATAAAAATAATTTCAATTGAACAAAGATAATTACAAACTAGTTGTTTGTCTGTGAATATCAAAATAATAAAAAAAAACAAAAGACAATTACAAACTAATTTTCAGTTGTTCATCTGTCAATATCAAAAACGGATTATGTTTGTTCCTTTAAGCAGCCTGTCATGAATGCCCTTAGAAAAAAACATTTCGGATCGTCGAACATATAAAATTTATTAGAGTATGTGGATACAATCCGTGCTCCAAGCATAGCAGCGATATACATACATACACACATGTATGTAAATTGCAAATGTTCAATTTAGTACTTTCCAGAAAACTAAAAATTTCTCGATCCTCCCTCGTATCGAAGCCATCAACACAATAAATCTAAATTTATAAAATGCTAGGTACTATAAAGATTTTTAAGTAAGATATAAATACCTAAATACATACATATGGGCATTTCCCAAAAAAGGTAAACCGCAAATGCAAATAAATAATTCAAACGGCTTTATAACTTTAAATTTCGTATTCAGATGGCGAAAAAAGGTTTTGAAAACGCGAAACGGTAAAGAGAACTCAAAAAATTAAATAAAAAATTAAATTTGATATGTGTTACTAGTAAAAATATTGTACTGGGGAAAAATCTGTCATGTCCGATATGTCACGTCTGTTACCAGATTTTAATTCAAAATTAAACCAACAATGAATTGCGTCTTATTAAAAATTAATTGGTTGTAACGGTCCATAATTTGACTTTATTTAAAAAATAGTTGCGTTCCCCAAATTTTCTGGACTAAAACCTGTTACTGTCAAAAAGCAAAAGAAGTCAGAGAACCGAGTACGGGAACGCTTTCTGGTAAATTCCTGTAAATTCTTGCAACTTCCTGCGAGTTATGGAACGCAACTAATGTTTAATAAAGGAAAACCTTACAGGATTCGCTGAGTTTTTGCCGCGTCCGTTATGCCCTCCTTTTCGTCGATTTTCTCTACGTCAGTGTTGCAAGCGCACCTAATTTTTTTGTCAATCAAAGGACGGTATAAAAACCACACAACGGCAAATTTGTTTACAAGTGACTTCAGTTTTCAGATTTATTTAACTCTGAAGTCGTACGAATGTCGCGTCCGTTACCCAGGATATGCCCATATGCATTTATAAAAACTGATTTATAAAAATTTAAATTAATTTTAATCTTTTAAAACATTCTGTATTTATTATTTTCAATTTACATAATATACATACATAATATATATTCCTTCGTTCGAAGGTAATGCTGCGCGTAAGAACTTACGGCCAATGACATGCCCATGTTAAAATAATGCCTTCTTAAAGCAAAAGGAAAAGCGATTCCCATCGCCTAATTCGATTTCATTTTAATTTAAGTGGTAATCGTGTTTTTTGCTGGATACTAACTTTTGTTGCCGATTTTTAAATATACATAAGAATTGGCAATAGAATTAAATAGTTTACACCAGGGGCGAATACAGGTAGGGGCTTTGGGGGTTCAAACCCCTCCCGAAATGCCTGCGGAAAATTTTAATTTTTCATTTAGTTAATTTCCGTAAAAGTTTGTATCAATTTTCAACTAAAACTAAAAATAAAAAACAAACCGTGGTGAATAAGAACAAGCTTGGAAGCGTAACCGGACTAAGGGCCGGTTACTCAATGTCTGGTTAACACTAATCTGCGGTTAAACATCGTTATCGACGTCTTCGACTCCATGCATACAACAGGGAGTCGGAAACGTCGATAACTATGTTTAACCGAAGATTAGTGTTAACCAGACATTGAGTAGCCGGCCCTAAATGTTGATGTTGATAATTAACTTATACGCCATGGCATTTTAACAATATACGTTTTCTGCCCCACGCCCGCACTCACGGACACCCCGTCTGAAGTATGTTGACTTATACTTGCAACAATGCACTTTCAACATAGGCTGGAATTACTTTAAGACCATAAGAATTGGCAGGCATACTTGAATTCATTTTCTATATATGTACTTTAGATAAAATTCTGTCCAAATTTCCAGTCATATGAAGTACGTTGAGTAATCGGTTTTTATTGACATCTTCGATAGATAAAAACGCATAATCAAGACCGCAGTTCAGCAGCCAGCCCTCCTGATATCGATTCATATATGTACATATTATCCCTCTAGTAGGCTGAACCGCCTCCAGATGGTCGCTAACTAAACACCTTTTTAGGGCACCTATAATAATTTTTTCTCTATATTCGTAAGGCACGATCTTTAGAAAAAAATCGTACCTTTACGGCGGTGTAAACTTTAATCCGTTATGTCAATCCGTTTTATTTTAATCGGCAGTTGAATTACAGATTTTGAAAACACAGCTAAAATTAATTATTTCTTGCTATTTAGTAATTTCGTAATTAAAGAAATTTTTTCTTTTGAAAAATTTTTTGATTTAAAAAAATTTGGTGGATTTCGTTGTTAAAAGCACCGTGTGTTAATATAAATTTATAATTATGTCACCATTCGAAATGGAGACAATTGCTTTCGAACACAGACCATCTACAGACCGGCTTGCCGACATATGTATAAAAACCCAGTTTGCATTTTTGACCGTCTGCAGACGGGATTGCCGGTTCGTAGGTCAACATTGTGTAAGAGAAAGCTGAAAATATGTGTAAGTATATCGGCGAGTCCGTCTCCAGACGGTCTTGGTTTTTCTCCCCTGTAGGAAAAAGTAACTGCCACAGATCGAAATGGACATAATTTTTGGATTTCTCGTGCTAAATTCACCCATTCCTGAATTTTTCAACTCATAAAAAAGTTGGCCTACTAGAGGGCTAACAAGCTAAGCTCACAAAAAGTGAGGAATGATGGGTTTTTTGGTCATGAGCTCTCCGTCTAGAATAGGGATGTTAATTTTTCAGCTTTTTTCGATCCCGGGATTTTCGGGATGTCGTTATGATAATCCCGGAATCCCGGGATCAGTCCCGGGATTTAGATATTCATTACATTTGAACAGTTTAAATCGAAAAAACTGTTTCTATATTGTTTGAGAAGCTCTCCTACCATAAGTTAAATAATAAATAAATGGGTTGAAACCTACTTTTTTTATTTAAAGTGGCGTTTTTATGTTTTTTCTCTGACCGCAGGATTTATTTTGAAGGACTTTGTAATTTCAAAGATATGATTAAGTCCAAAAGTTATTAAATAAATTCAATGCAATGTAAAATAAAAATATGTGTAACAAATGCAATAGGAAATTTGTTTAGAATTTAACAAATGTAAATTTTTTGGAGTCACAAGGACGAATAGGTAATTTTTAAGCTGACAAAGTTCAAAGAATGAAATTCGAGGATGTTATCGAGTTTATATAACGTCGTTTAAAGTACAAAACCGCGTATCGCCATTCTGCAATTGGATTTTCTCACACAAGCTTTTGGCTCAATCCTTATCCATACGTCCTGAAATATACTAACCAGAAATGCGATTGCTTTATAAAACAGAGAACCATTTTGAAATATGAGTGTTTTTACGCTCTAGAAAATAATTTCTACAACTTCACATACGCGGTTTTGCATTTTGTTGATACGCGGTTTTGCACTTTAAACGACGATAAACTTTTAATATGTTTTTTTTTTTTTTGAACAAATATTGCGAAATTTTAAAGGATACAATTTCAAATGGACATTTTCAATACTTACCAGTCCTTCTGCACCAAAATTCTACAGGATTTCCTCTATAAGTTGATACCCATACTTATTCTCTAAGCACATTTCTCTGAATTTTTTAAATCATTTTTGAATTTTTTCAAAAAAAAATATTGCGTAATTTTAAAGGATAAAATTTCAAAAAGACATTTTCAATACTTAACAGTCCTTCTGCACCAAAATTCTACAGGATTTCCTTTATAACTTGATACCCATAATTATTCTCAAAGCACTTTTCTCTGAATTTTTTAAATCATTTTTGAATTACTGGCGCCACACAGTGCCGCGAAGGTGGACAAAAATACAAAAATCGACTGTCTTGAAACTTAGATGTTTTGATGTCAAGTTACAGCTAAATCTCCAACTAAGAGAAGTTCATAAGTTATTTTGTGATAAAAACAACTTTCAGCCTCACACACCCCCTCAAAGTACACCTATTTTCTACATACCATTTCATTTCGGCGATTCGCACATAAAAGTGGTCGCAGTTAAAAATTTGTTAAAAATACATTTTTATTCCTAGCAAGATCAACTTTTGCACTTTGATAAAGATATATGCGACAAACCAAAAAAATGTATGGTTCATGGAAAAAAAATTTATACAAATATTTTTTTTTTATTAATAAATAAATATATGATTAAACATACCAAAATCCGAAAATTGGTAAACTTTGGAGACAAAAAAAAAACATCTTGAAAGTTCGTGAAATTTTTTTTTTGGTTATGGTAGTTTGGACCTTCTACTAACAGAAACAATCGAAATCTCTTCCAACTTTTTCCAATATTTGAAAATTTTCAATTTTGAAAAAGTGACTAAATGCCCTTTTTTGGTATTATTTTAGCTGATCTATATTTACAATACTTTTTCTGAATGCCCTAAGATCTAAACTTTTGGTTCAAAAATAAGGTGTTGAATTAAAGCTAAAAGTGCCAAAAAAAATAAATTAAGAGGTACAGGGTGCTTTGAAATGAAAAAAATTATCAGCTAATTAAAATACTTAAATATGCATCACGGTATGGGAGCCAAAAACAAAGGTAAACGAAGATTTACATATATATATATATATATATATATATATATATATATATATATATATATATATATATATATATATATATATATATAGAGCAATGACACCAGTTTACAATTAATATGTTAACCAATTCGGGTAAGGAAATAAATGCAATCGAGACACCTTACAGCGCCCAATGATTAGACGAAAGGCGAACAAAAAGAAAATAAAAATAAATAACATACCTATTACTCTTCATCTGCATAAAGAGTACTATTTTGCTTAAGCAGCAAACAAAAACAGCTTGCGAAAATGATAGTACAAATGTATGCACATCAGGGAGGTCCAATTTTTTTATATTTTTTGATGTAATTAAATACTTTGATTTACCAATAGGTAATGATTTTAAAGCTATGTTTTCATTTATTTTCTTAATCTGTATTTCCACCTATTTTATCAGGTTCATTATCAGAAGAAGCCTTAGAATGTTCACACAAAAACATAAGAAAATATCGGCGTAATCATTCTCGAAAAACTGGAAGAGTACAAAGCAATACGGATTGAATGACTCGTTTGATATCATCGTCAGATCCATTAGTTGCATTTAAAAGAAATATAAAACAGAGAAACAAATATTTAAAGGGTTCTGATCTCAGCTTTAATAAATACATTGTTCAAAGTGACGAAGCAGACAAAAGCATGGAATCATTTGAATCAGTGATCACTTCCTCCTCTTCTGAGGACTCTGAAACTGAGTGATTATAACAACTAGTTCGGTTTTTATTAACATATTATATGTTATTACCATATAACAGCTATTATTACTTACTTACTTAACAGTGATTATGCTTTATTTTAAATGAAATCAAAAGAATTTTTTTTCTAAAGGTTAACATGTAAGGAAAACCGACTTAATTTTTCAAATTACCATAATGTATTCACTTAGGAAGTAAAGTTTAGACGAATTTTGACTATTAAGACTATTTTTCTGAACACTTAGCAACAATGATATGCCATATTTCATTTTTAAATAATCATGTGCAAAAACTCGGTGTTTTTTTAATGGGTACCCGTTACAAAAAAACCGATTACTTTCTTAAAATTAGAGTAATATAGACACTTCAGATGTAAAGTTTCAATAAATTCTGACGACTCCTTCCTGTTTTCGTAAACACCACAATCAGCAATGATTATGCCTTATTTGTCTTTCATATAGTAATGTAAAAAAAAATCTTTTTTTTTTTAATGGGTACCCGGAACCGAAAAATCGATTTCATTTTTGAAATAAGCATGGCTTAGTCCTTTTAGGTGTAAAGTTTCAACAAGTTCTGAATACTATTTCGGTTTTTATAAACATATGTCTACGATGATTATGAGTTATTTTACCTTTTTATAAAATGGTAAAAATTTTTTTTTTAATTAAATGGTAACAGATGCTGAAAAACGTTTTTTTTCTTAAATTGCCGTGATATAGTCCTTTCAGGTGTAAAGTTTCAGCCCATTCTGATGCCTCCTTCCACTTATATCAGCACATGTCCACAATGACTATTTTCATATAAAAATGCAAGAAAAACTCGGTTTTCTCGAAATGAGTAACCGGTACAGAAAACCCGATTTCATTTTTGAAATTAGAGGGGCATAATACTTCTAGGTGTGAAGTTTCAGCCAATTCTGACCACTCCTTCTATTTTTGTCCATCATTTGTATGGAGTCGCGGCACTGTGCGCCAGAGTGAAAAACTATACACGCAATTTGACTATATTTGTCCTATGGTTTCGCGAATATATTGATATCTGTGTTTAAAATTTACTACGCGGTGTAATATTTATAAAAAAATTTTAATTATTAAATAAAAAAGAAATATAGCCAATACTGGTCAAGAAAAGCAGTTTCTATTATTGCCATCGGTGCATGTTACAAATCCCGAAACTTTTCAGTATCGCTGAATCACCAGCACAAAAAGGGCTACGTGCCGAATGCATTCTGTAAAAATAACGAACTATTTTAAACTGAAAACTTCTGCCCCTCCAATGCAAATGGAAAATGCAATGGAGAATGCAAAGTAGAATGTCGTACAATATTTGATTTGTTTCGCTTCTTTGCCTTATTTGAGGGAATGCAAAGAAGAATGTCCTACAATATTTTATTTGTTTCGCTTCTTTGCTTCATTTCAGGGAATGCAAAGTAGAATGTTCTACATTATTTTATTTGTTTCGCTTCTTTGCTTCATTTCAGGGAATGCAAAGTAGAATGTCCTACAATATTTTTTTTTTATTTCGCTTCTTTGCTTCATTTCGGGGAATGCAAAGTAGAATGCTGCATCGTAGTCAGCTGAAAAATATAATGAATATCCAAAAATTCTTTTTCTACCGTTACTTTCTGTGGAAATTTCGTCGCCTGGGTAAAATATTATCGTAAGCGCCATTTTGACGATTTTGAGTTATAGATGAAGTTATATTTTTTAAAATAAGATCTTTCGATTGGTGTTATCAGTTTGTCGATATCTCGCTTATTCTCCAAGATATTCAGTAGTATTTTGTCGTATATCCATGGTCAGTAGCGACTTTTTCGTTTTTTGTTGTATGTGTAGACGGTTTTGCACATACGACAATTCTCCCAAAGAATTTAACCATTTTTTCTTGTAATTAAAATATTGTCGTATGTGCTAAATTGCTTGACACATACGACAAAATTTTGTTGTCGCTTGGTAGAATTTTGTCGTATGTATTATGGTGAAATGCATTGATTGTAGTAATTTCAGTATCAGTCGTGATGTCGTCGCGTTCGGACGGTTCTCCTGCGCCGAGTGTATCGGAGGAAATTTATTCGTAAGTGTTATAGAAAACTCGTAACTGTAATATTGGAAAACATTTAATGACTTGACTTTTGTTATAGAATGCGTCATGAAATACTGGAATATGAAAGTTACAGCGATTTTTCACCAGATGACGAAGTAAATGATCCCAATTATGACTCAAAATCTAAATCGACACTAAAAACGTTCTATAAACCCGCCTACAATATTTTTTCGCCAATTACTTCCAATACTGTTGAAGTCTTGCAGCTACCGTCGAATTACAACAGCTCATGTAAGTATACATATGCTACCTAAAAATTAATCTCTATTTCTCTCTCAAATTATTCCTTCAGCGTGCTTTGTTGTCTCCTGTTGCAAAAAAAGCGAAAACGAGTTCCTGAATTGTGGAAGCAGAATGTACGAAAAAGTCTTCGTAAACGTGGTCTACCCTTTTCGAACAAAAGCGGCAATCAAAGACCAGGTAGAACAATGGGGTCGACCTGCAGCAGTTCTTGTTTCTACACCTGCACTGTAAATATTTCTGAAGAGCAAAGGCGAACCATCCACTCACATTTTTGGACTCTAACTTCGGGTGGAAAAAAAATATTCTACGGAAATTTTGTGAAAAGGGAAACTGTCAAACGCCGAAGAACTTCGGAAGTAAAGGACAATCTTAAAAAGCAGGCATCTTTTCACTACCTCTTCAGCGTAGTCAACAAAACTTTTCAAGTCTGTATAAAATACTTGTTGAGCACTTTAGCATTCTCCGAAAGAACCATCTATTACTTTTTTGCAAAACACAATGCAGTTAATACTGTCGAGGCCGGATCTAAAATTTATAAGCGTGGAAGACAACCCACAGATGAAAATCAAATCATGGACATAAAGAATCACATTTCAAGCTTTCCAACAATTGAATCACATTATTGTAGAGCTTCGACTTCAAGAAATTATTTAAAAGCCCATCTAAGTGTACAAAAAATTTTTGATCTTTACAAGACCGCCGTTAATAACCCAGTTGGCATCTACACATACAGAAATATATTCACACATGCATCAAATTTCTCTTTTTATATACAAAGAAAAGACGTTTGCGACAAATGTCAACTGTATATGGTCAATGCAGCCAATTATTCTGAAGCTGAAGTACAGTTGCATGAAAAGCACTTGGTATAAAAAAGATTAACGACTGCCGAACGGGACGCTGACTTCCTGAGTATCGATACAAATGCTGCTGTTTTAATGTATGACTTGGAAAACGTATTTACACTTCCAAAGATGTTCGCATCCAGCTTCTATTATAAAAGAAAGCTTAGCGTCTAAAATCTTACTGGTATCCTGATTATACCCGGTCTGGAAAAGATTACTTACTATGCTTTGTGGAATGAGACATTAAGTGGAAGAAGTGGAAACGATATCGCCAGTGGATTAATAAAAATACTGAATGAAGTTGTTAGTGACCACCCCGAGCTAATCAAATTAACACTATGAAGTGATTCCTGCGTTCCTCAAAATCGTAATAAAATTACGTCAACTGCTATACTTCCGTTTATGCACGATCACCCACAAATCAAACAAATTTCGCAAAAAATTGGCGAGCCTGGACATTCTTCTTTACAGCGGCTTGATAGTGTTCATAGCACAATTGAAAAATTTTTGCGGAACGTTGAAATTCCCAGCCAATTGTGTTTAATTCGGCTGCTCAAAAATGCACATTTTCCAACCGTCAAATTACAGCAATAAATAACAATAAAATACAAAGATTTGGGAACACAATCTCCGAGTTAAACCCAAAAAAACACTTGATAGAAATAAAAGAAAGGACTTACAAAGTTGCCTTCCCTTCTTAGAAAAAGAAGAAGACAAAAACTAGTATCTTTCCATTTTAAACATATAAATAATACTGGCTAGTATTTTAAATATTATATTTTTATGTAACTCATCAGACTGAATTTTATATTGAAACTTATGTTCCTTTGGTTTTATTTTAAGCATGTACTGCAAGTTATTTTTATGTTAAGTTCTATTGTTTTGTTTTACTAAAATAAATTACTACTTGTGTTTCTGACTATTAAAATATTCAA
>NW_023458557.1:40750748-40796129 GCF_013731165.1 Rhagoletis pomonella
ATAGCCGAATGCAGATGCCAACATGCCCGACGTTGCTTAAAGAAGTAGTTAGTAGAGACTCTTTTTCCGCGGACGGATCCCCAGCCATTGCCAGCGTCAATAGATGCTATGGCAAATGCCTGTGTTCCTCCTGTAAAGAAGGAGGAAATTGAAAGTGCAGCCAAACGATTAAGAAACAACAAGGCTCCCGGTCCTGATGGTATCCCAAATATTGCCATTAAAGCGGCAGTGGATACAACCCCATCAGCATTTTCGGAAGTTTTTAATAGATGCCTTCAAGACGGTATATTTCCGAATAGATGGAAAAGGCAGAGGCTGGTCCTACTCCCAAAGATTGGCAAACCGCTGTGGGAACCTAGCTCTTATAGACCCCTGTGCATGATTGATGCTTTAAGTAAGTTGTTGGAGCGTATCATCTGTGACCGTCTATGGGAGCATATTGATTCTACGCATTGTTTGTCTGAAGCACAGTATGATTTTCGAAAAGGTAGGTCAACAGTCGACGCAATACGTAGAGTCACTGACATAGCCGAAGAAGCAATAAAAGGTAAACGCTGGAAAAACGGCTCAAAAGAATACTGCGCGGTATTAACCCTAGATGTTAAGAACGCGTTCAAGTCACTAGGCTGGCCGCATATTATTAGTGCGCTGAAATCGATCAGCACCCCGGGATATTTAATAAACGTAATAAGTATCTATGTAATAGAGTTCTTTATTATAGTACTGATGCAGGTACGAAGGATTATGTCGTTACCAGAGGTGTTCCTCAAGGTTCCGTCCTCGGTCCGTTGCTTTGGATCATTGCTTACGATGGAGTCTTACGCCTCCCTATTCCAAAAGGTGTTAAAATAATTGGCTATGCTGATGATATTGCGCTAGTTGTCGTAGCGAAAGATATTAAGGGCGTACAGATGGCCACCTCAAGTACTGCTAGCTTGGTCGACGAATGGCTTAAGGATAATGGCTTGCAGCTAGCTATCCAGAAAACTGAAGGTGTACTTATAACAAGCAGGAAGAAGAAAAAAAGTACGACTTTGAATGTAAATGGGTATGTATTTGAGACGATCCCAGCAGTAAGATACCTAGGTGTGATGATAGACGCTAGGTTGTCATCAAAATACACATTGAAACGGTTAGTAAGAAAGCGGCTACAGTCCACAGTTCGTTAGCTAGGTTAATGGCAAATGTAGGAGGTCCTAGTCAGAATCGAAGGAAACTCTTGAGTAAAGTAACACAATCGGTTGTTATGTATGCGGCCCCTGTTTGGGGACACGCACTCAAACATAAATCGTACGCTAATAAGTTAAACTCGATTTTCTGGCTAAGTGCCCTACGTATATGTAGTGCTTACCGGACAGTTTCGCATGATGCCGCCAGTGTGATTGCTGGTATAATGCCTGTTGATCTAATGGCTAGCGAGATCCAGCGCACATACTTGACCTCCCGATCCAAAGGCAGAGCCCTCTCTAAGCTCGAGATCGCGGCCGAACGCCAAAAAAGATTCACCCAATGGCAACAACGGTGGGAAGCGTCTTCGTCGGGTCGCTGGACCTTCAGACTCATCCCGAGCATCGAAGCCTGGCTGAGCAGATCACATGGCGAAGTAGATTTTTATAGGACCCAACTGTTGAGTGGGCATGGCTGTTTCAGACAGTACTTGTGCAAGTTTGGTCATGATGACACAATGGCGTGTGGTTCATGTGGAAATGTACCGGAAACTGCAGAGCATATATTCTTTGCATGCCCTTCTTTTTCCGCTAAAAGAAACAAATTAAAAGATTTGGTTCTGACTAGTCCGAGTCCTGAAAACTTACTATCAGACATGATAAATGACATTAAGGTCTGGGACGGAGTGAAATCTGTCAGTAAAGAAATAATGACTGAGCTTAGAGCAAGGGAACAACGCCGCCGGACAGATAGAGGCTTTATTCAGTGAAATGAATGAAGTAATTGACATTAATTGTGTTTCACACTTGTTTTTTACTCCACAGGGAATCTCTTCACGAAGCACAGACGACAAAACGCTCCTGAACCCCTTATCACAAATGTGGATGGGGGAATACGGAAATAGCGTTATGGAGTGAGGAATTCCGTATGCCATGGCCCCTCTCTGATGAAATGCGAAAGCAGTCCCGGGGAGGTGGCTTCATCGGAGTTTCATACGGGCCACTTGATGGATAGTGCGCTATCCCAATGTCCGTAAAAAAAAAATACTTATGTGTATAAAAAGATTTTCGTATCTAGAATAAAATGCACTAAATAAGCACTGAACATGGCGGGAAGGGTATTCTAATAGTATTATATAGTTGTCGAATATTTTTAGGTATCTTCGGCTCAGCTAACATGAAAAAATCTACATGTACGTATATCTATATATTTTTGATGATTTGAAGATTTTAATTCGTCATTCATATGACCAATTTTTATACCCAACATTGGTTATAAAACAATATAACGAAGTTCCAATTTTGTTTTTGTTAAAAACCTGATGGTTTTTTATAAACATATGTGTTTAAGCTTAAACCGAATTCAGCGGCCGTGCGCGCATCCTT
The DNA here is from genome assembly GCF_013731165.1 of Rhagoletis pomonella. Taxonomy (NCBI): domain Eukaryota; kingdom Metazoa; phylum Arthropoda; class Insecta; order Diptera; family Tephritidae; genus Rhagoletis; species Rhagoletis pomonella. The sequence goes on from NW_023458557.1 coordinate 40,753,301, forward strand.
TGGCGGCAGTGGAGTCGAAGCGACTCCGAAAATCATTATCGAGCGCGCGCGGCCGCCTACCATCCTAGCAAAAATTATGACCGCAGCCAGTTCAGCTAACATCGTCGGACTACGGGTATGCGCCCTTATCGAAAGTAATCATCGGAGTCAACACGGGTTTTAATCTATTTGCCAAATTAATTTGTACATACATAAGTACCAATACCTATATACATTACGATTTTGAAGTTCCAATCGGAATAAACTCTATCTATGTGTGTGACTAACTTACATAAACAAAAAATAAACTAAGTTTAAATTTTGTACACTTTTAAAATCGAAACAGAAGTCTTTCCTGTAAATGGAAATCAGTGCGTGTAAACTAAGGTGAGTGCGAAAGGCGACCGAAATATTCATGGTCCTTCGCAGCCAACCCTGGCCTAGCTCCAAAAAAAATAAAAATTAAGAAAAAACTCGAAAACAAGCGTACGTCCGCAAAAAACTTATATAAAAAATATTAACTAAACACAAAAGACAAGTATCTCGAAGTGTTCAAAAAACAAAAGTGCGCTCATACATACAGAGCTACACATGTACATATATGCAAGTGAAATACACGTACTTACCCTTGTGCTGACCACAAGTGTACATATCGCTAACACAGAGTAAAAACAAAAAAAAACAAAAAATTATAAATTTTGTGAATTTTAAATAACAAAACATAAAGATACACATACGCAAAAAAAAATTTGAAAATTAAAGATTTGGAACAAAACACATTTTTCAAAAACAATAATCATATTAAGAACCAAAAAACCGAGGCAAGTTTTAAGCCAAGCAGCCATCAACAACACTAGAATTAATTATCAGCAGCAGCATCAGCAGCCAACAATAGCATCACCCATAACAACAGGCAAAGCAAAGAAGCCTACATACACATACACATAAATCAAGGAAAGTAGTAAGTAGGCAAATTTTTAATTTCCTTAAAAATTGAAATAATATAACTTTCATATTCTTAAAAGTTATATTGTTTCTAATAAACTGCCAACGGGCATACATACGTATATACATACATATATATATATAATTAAATAAAAGGCGTATTTTTTCTCGCCAAAAACGGTTCTATTAAAATTGCGGATATTTTCCTGCAGCACAAAATTCCACAACGGCAATTTGCCGCTATTAAAATTTTGGTAGAAAAATTCCGTTTTCCGGAAAGCGGTATATCTCCACTTACCGCCAATCTTATATATATATAGGTATATGTACATATATGCAAAATTTATTATAAACCCCAAAAAAAGATCCGTTGCAGTTTATATGCCTACTGTGTCCCACTGTGCAAGAACCAAATATTAGCACATTAAAATCATATACTTTCCTCTGCTTACCAATTTTTGCCGTTGGTCGCATAGTTCGCTGAACTTGGCTTAACAAAGTGCCGAAAATATAAGTGCATTTTTTCCACAAAAACCATATGTACATTCGGTAGCACATATAAGCATTTTTACAAGTTGCATTTTCTGCAACTATTCGCTTAATAGTTAAGAGAGTCGCTGTTGTTCATCGGACAATACAGTCCACATATACCAAACGCACTCTAGCTTATTTTCATATATTTCCACCTCGCTTTTCTCTGCGGTACTCTCCAAGCTAAGAGAACGTAAGTCAAAGCCCGCTCTCCGACTTAAATACGTTCGGTACCAAGAACTCACCTCAGCGGTGAGCGGCTTTTTACGTATTATCATCAGCGTTGCCAGGTTGACGTTTTTAACGTCATTTGGACGTTTTTTGTATCCTGTTGACGTTCGGACGTTTTTTGTGTAAAAATTACGTTTTTTAACTTCCCAGTAATTTTTATCTGTTACTAAATCTTGTAACTAGAACTAATTTGGAATTATTTTCTTAACAAATCTTTACAAGCTTTTTTCGTAGCACTTTTCTACAAAATGTATTTATTCTTTGGACACAGATGACTTAACTATGATGCAAACCAAACGTACGCGCATTTTTTTTTGATTCTTGGACTAAGGATCTCGCGTTCAAAGGCTGGTTTTGTAAACACTTGAGGTTACGAGGCTTATTGCAATGTTTGCAATTGCACACTAAAAGCCAAATCGGGAAGAGCTGATCTATTGCAACACGCATGCTCGCAAAAGCACCAAAAAAGCTGTAGCAGCATAAAAAGTCAGAAAAAAGTTGGCGACTTTTTTAAGACTGCCGTGAAAATGTAATGAACGCAAAAACGGCTGAAATATTGCTATGTTCCTTCTTAGCAGACCGTAATTTAGCATTTTCGACAACCGATTAACTAACCAAATGCTACAAGAAAAAAAACTATTAAAAATCAACGCGATGATTTAGCTCCTTTAAACTCGCACATTATTACCTCGGAATTTAATAGGCTTGATAGCATACTCAAAAACAAGTAATTTTTAGCAAAAAAAAAACCGACTTCAACTCCCATATAAAAAAAAAAATATATATATATATATATCTCATGATCCACTGATCGGATCTCAACCAGATTAGTATGGGACCACCTCTCAGACACTACCTTGCCGATGCAAAAAATTATCGAAATCGGTTGACGTGGTCCAAAGTTATGCGGTAACATACATACAAAAAAAAAAAAAAAAAATATTCCGACGAACTGATAACCTCCTCCTTTTTTGGAAATCGGTTAAAAATCCTAAAAATCTGAATAAAAAGGTGAAAATCGAGCTGAAATTTTGCAGATTTTGTTTAATTTTTGCACAAAGTTTGAAATGTGGATTTATATTTTGTTTGTTATATAAAAAGCTAGGCCTTTATGGAAAAGTAATAAACATTAAATAAACAAAAGAAAAGCAGCCACAATCGATCAAAATGTTGATGACTTAATCAGCTGATCACAAGTGTATGTATAAAATAATTTTTAACCGACTTCCAAAAAAGGATGAGGTTATTATATAACGATCTCAAAGCAGTTTACAATGAATTTTAAATATGTTCTGTCGAAACAGTGGCGTAGCCAGGGGGGGAGGGGATTTGGCGGGATAGATCCGCCCCCCCTCGTCATTGAACTACAATTATTTACTTTTGAATTAATAACACAATACTATTTTATCCTTCTGATTTAAAATTTTTTTATTTCAGACGGATGACAAATTATCTTTTAATGAATATATGAGCAGCCCACTTGCAAACAGCGTTATGTGATTTTATAAAAGTAAGCCATAAATTTAAAAAAAAACATCTACGACAACAAGTAACATCCGAACTGTATCTTTTTTTATTACCTGAAAATTTGGATAAATAAGAGCCTAATACCATTCAAAAAAATAAAATTGCAGGATGGTTGATTTGCAAATTTTATATTTAAAAATTTAATATTGCAAGTTTTGAAACAATAACTTTTACATAGCTAGCTTTTTTTCGCTTTTCGCGTTCTCTGCTCTAGGAAGATTGGTTTGCTTCTTTTTTGCGACCTCTTCCACTACACGGTTAAAAATTTCGGTTTAAATTCTAAACTTTTTGGACTACATATATGACCAAACTAAATTCAGTTTCAAATACAAACCTTCCAAGTTTAAAAAAAAAGAGAGCACAGATGTTGGGTTTAGAATTTAAACAGTTCGATTTAAATTTTAAATCCAAACATTGTCATAATCAAGAATAAAAAATAAAAAATCTTAAGTTTCATGCTGCGTCTGATGGGGATTGAACCCGGACAGCCTTGGTAGCAACCAATTCTATCAGCATCTTTGCACACTCAGCTACAGCCACGCATGTAAATGTGCTTTCATATGTTGAGTTTGAATCAACACCACATTTCGCTGTGTGCAAACATTTTCTATTTCGGTTTAGATTTTAAACCAAATTTTCTATATATGAAACCTAGAAACAAGAATTAAAACATTTTGGTTTGATTTTTAAACCACGAACTTTTTGGACAAAAATTTAAACCACAATATATTAAAAATTGCTTAAAACTATTGACTGGTTTAAAAAGTAGACTATACAAGATTAAAAAAGGCAGTAGTCCCAGCCCGGTTTAAAAATTAAACCAAAATTTTTGACCGTGTAGGCACCGAAACTACCATGTTTTCTTGCAGTTTTCTAAGTTCATACGAAGAGGAGACTTTTGAAAGTGTATAAATAAGTATTATAGCGACTTTTGCAAGAGTGCTGTTAGTGTACATGAAACCCACCAAAAACTAAAAATTGAAAAAAAAATTACATAGCGCACTTTGCAAGTGGACTACTCAATTGTTGAATATGCTATCTTATTTGTCCCTTCTTTTTATACAATTAAGGAGCGGCTGAATGGTTTAACGATGTTAGCGGTACATAATGATGTACCGATTACAACACAAGAAGTAATTGAAAAAAATATGTGTTAAGCAACGAAGATTAAAAATCGCTTTATAAGTAATAAGATTTTGTAGACTTATACATAAATAAAAGTAAATAGATACACGTAAATATATAAATACGCAGATATATTCAATGTGTAAAAACTGAAGTGTATACTTACGAAACTTCTACAAAACAAAACTGGACTACACACTAATTAATTAAAATGGTGTAGTAATTTGATTTCTTAAGTTTAAATAAAGCATGAATTCCCCATGGAATAACCGAGTAGACAAAAAATATATAACGGTAAAAATGGCACATACATACATATATGAAAGAATGCCCACAGGCAACGCCTCTATCCATTGTGTATCACAACTTTAAGTTATCGATGGAAATTTTCTTTAATCCCCCCCCGCCCCCCCTTCCCCTTCCCCAAATCCTGGCTACGCCACTGTTTCGAAATACTTTACGTAAATACTTACGTACTTAATACACTTTACGTAAATACTTACGTACCTTTGAATACAATAAAAGTTTAATAAGAGCAATTCTCTGTGCATACATTTGAAAAAGACGTTTTTGGGTAGGAAATGACGTTTTTTCAGACCAAAAGACACGTTTTTTCATGCTGAAGACCTGGCAACACTGATTATCATATCCACATGTGCATTCCCGCACACATACATACATACGCACTGTAATCAAAACAAACTTTCTGTTTTTTCGTACTTCTTAACTCACCACTGCCGTGACAACCCTGCAAAAAAATGGAACTAATCCGGGATGACTCCGGGAGCAATCGCAAAGGAGCATGCGACTAATACCACTTTTGATCTCTTTATATGGAATGAACTGATCGCTTTTGTTCGAGCATGTCCTATGAAGAGACTAATTGTTCACCTTTATACCCGAACGGGTATAAAAAGCGACTATTCACATTTAAAAAATGAACATACAAATTTTTGCCGGCTGAGATTCGAACCCGAGTGCTCAGTTTTGTTAGGCGAATACTCTCTCTGTGTGCCAACGCCGCAAATGAAATTTCATTGACTAAGTGCGTACATATCATTAAATCGTTAATAGTACCAGTTAGAGATGAGTTGGGGACTAATTGATCTCCAATTATACCCATAAGGGATGAGTCGAGACTAATTAACCTACATTACTGCCCGAAAGAGACTAGTTGGCACCAGTGTTGCCGCGCCCTCTCAAGAAAATGTATCCCTGACCAAGCCAAAAATGTATCCAAATGTATCCAATTTACTTTTTTGACATATACATCTCATAATTTGTAAAAAAACCAAACATTTTCATGAAAAAGACATAATTTAACCCATCCTAAGGACTTGGAATACATGTGCATAAAATCAAACATTTGTAATTTCAATTTATAAAGTACATTTTTTGGGCGTAAGTATTTTGCAAAGTAAATATAATAAATAGCAAGTACACTCTAAAAAGAGCATGTAAAACTTCTACTGAAAAGTATCTATTTTTCAACAAGAATCTGTATAAATATACGTATAGGTTGTTCAGTATTTGATTTTGAACTTGCGATCTTTAAGATATACACATAAATACACATATGCAGAATGTTTAAAATTGCAAAAATTTTCAAACTACAAATACATTTCCTACTAATAATAAACATTACTTTATTTTAAACATTTTATGTGTAATTTTGCTCTTCCGACAAATTCGTTATGTAAAAGTAAACAGGCAATGATTAATTTTATTACACCGCATGCAAATATGCACACATTAAAAGAGGAAACTGGTTACTTCTCTCAATATGCGAAAATAAACAAAATTTTTTTAGAGTGTATTTAAAGTCTTTTCAGTAAAATTCATAAAAGTTTCCTTAAATAAATCAAATTTATTTTTTTAAACTACATTGAAATCTTCTTTCTTTTTAAATTAACAAGTGAAAATATGTGATATGAAAGAGATTACTACAGATAGAGTATAATTTACTTTATATATATCGTCGTTTAAAGTACAAAACCGCGCATCGTCATTCTGCAAAACCGCGTAACTGACATTTGCTGCCGAAAATTGGATTTGCTCACACAAGCTCTTGGCTCAATCCTTATCCATTCGTCCTGAAATATACTTGCCAGAAATGCGATTGCTTTATAAAAAAGAGAACCATTTTGAAATATAAGTGTTTTTACTCTCTAGAAAATAATTTATGCAACGTCACATACGCGGTTTTGCATTATCTTGATACGCGGTTTTGCATTTTGTTGATGCGCGGTTTTGTACTTTAAACGACGATATGTATATTAAGATCTTGCGTAAAGCATCCTTTTAAGCTAATTAAAGCAATTGCGCTTATACTTATTTTGGTGAGATCTCTTCATATGTTCATTGCTTCGTTCACAAAAAATAAAATGCTTTAATTTCACGCTTAAGTAGCGATTCTTTATACGTTTAGACAACGTAATGCGTTCTACCATCTTTAATGAAAATCGATTTTTGAACGAAAAAAATTTTATAGGAAATATAAAATTTTGGCCTCCAGTATCCACATTTATACTGACCGGAAAAAATAAGTATCCCGCAAAAATTCGTCTAAAAATGTATCCAATTGGATCTATTTAGATCCAAACGGCATCCCTGGTTGGCAGTAATTAATGCCCAATTGTACCCGATTGAGAGTAATCTCGGAATACTCTCTTTAGAGATTAGTCGCACAATTTTTTGCAGGGAAAGCATCGCTTAGCCATATACTCGGCTTCATACGAAAATATTTGTACATACGTACATTTTTACATTGCACATATTCTGCACATTTGTACATACGTGCTAGCAAAGAATATCATCACACGAATATTATCTATAACGCGATAATAAGTGAGTTCAAGATATCAGATACACGCAACCCAGTAGGGAAAGCTCCCGAATTGCATTGGTCTAGATAGTGATACATAACCAATACTTTTTCAGTATTTACATAATTATTTATATCACATTAAATATATATACATACGTATATTTCACCACGTATATAATAGTGATAAATGTTTGTGACTTTTTTTCTCTTATTGAAATTTTTCAAATCCATATTCCGCGGCTTTAATTGGGACGCTCCGTTTTCCACGTTTAAAAGTGGTGAACCAAAGATTAAAGCAAATATAACTTCACGTAATTTGCAAGAAACACAAACACCGCCACAAGATCTTATAATTTTTTCTTGATTTTGTGTGGCACAAAGTGCAATTTTTCCGTTTGACAAAAATTTTCTTATTTTTTGCGAACGATATCTGGGTGGTACTCAGCTATTTTTAATTAAATTTTCTATTAATTTATATACGTCTGACCTTCCACGACATTCAATATGCCACTTGGACGTGGACTGTGTCTGTTTCTGAAATGGAGACAAAGTCAAAAGGTGCTTCACAAGAAGCCACCGGCGGTAAGAGGGAACCCTCAACTCGCCCGAAATCTAAAACTTTTGACCCATACGTTCAAAAGTTTATAGCGGAAAGTGACAGTATCATGAGATACTGTGCAAAATTCAGTGATGCACCAATCACTAGATGATTGTTGGGCACGGCTTCAGTCCGCCTACGATTTGGTATTTGAAAAGCCAGATGACAGCCTACCCGAAAACTTTAAGACTTCGGTAGAAGGCAAGTACTTCACTTACCTTGAATTGTATGAGGTGACCAAAGCTAAAATTGCCGATCAACTGTCGTTGATTAGAGCAATCGCCGCACCGAGTCCACCAAACCGCGTGGAACACACCTCGGCAGAGGCAAACATTTTTCTTCAAGTCCCACCTTGTGACACGGAGACATTTTACGGCGGTTACGAAGAATGGCCCGCTTTTCGTGACATGTTCACAGCGGTGTACATAAACCACCCGAAGCTCTCCCGTGCTCAAAAATTGTATCACCTCCGATACAAAACCCAAGCAAAAGCCGGTTCCATCGTCAAGCAATACCCGCTCAGCGATCACAACTTCGAGCTGGCCTGGGAAGCTTTACGGTCACAATACGAAAACAAACGTATCCTGGTTGACAACCAAATTAAAATTTTGATGACTTTGCCGACTATTCAATCCGAGAATAGCGAGCAACTTTAAAGGCTGCAAACATCAATCAACAACTGTCCGTCAGTTCTTAATTCCCAAGACGTCCAGACAAACAGTTGGGATCCCATATTGGTGTACATATGCTCATCCAAATTGCCCGAAACCACACTGTCACTTTGGGAACAATCTCTCTCTTCTCGAAGAGATTTACCCTCGTGGTCACAAATGGACGATTTTCTTACTTCAAGATACGAAGTAGTCGAAAGACTTAACTGGCTTCATCCAAGCCAAAATAAACAAAAACCAGTCGCTCATTAAAATGCTGCGCAAAACAGGTCCTTTAACAGGACTCAAACCTTTGTGGCAGAACCTAAGGGGGAAGCAACTTGCTCTCACTGCAAGTCCCCTCATCCCCTTAGAGCCTGACCACAATTTAAGCGAATTTCGGTACCAAACCGAGTACAATTCGCAAACCAAACCAAGCTGTGCAAAAACTGCTTTGGTAATACCCATAGCACTAATGAGAGTCCGAGCAAGTGGTCATGTACACATTGCCAACAACAGCATCACTCCCTGCTGCACATGAATCCCAAACCACAATCTCGACACTCCAGTGCGCGAGCGAATGAAACCGCCGCACAACACACTACTGCCCAGTCGACACCTCCCGCTCGACCCGCGCAGTCAAGCTCCATTTCCAGCGAGCAACCGTGCTGTTCCAAACAAGCACAAATACAATCATTGCACACCGACAATGATAGCAAAATTCTTCTTCCAACTGACATGATCGCAGTTGAACACGAGGGGGAATTGTTTCAACTTAGAGCCTTGATTGATCAAGGCTCACAGAGAACTTTCATTTCCTCGAAAGTTCAGAAACGGTTGAAACTACCATTCGAACATTCTAAGTTCGAAATTTCCGGCATGGGTGGACACGTAGTACAAAGCTCCTCAAAGCTTTGTCCACTCACATTGGTTGCACCCAAAACCATGCAACGGATAAACACACAGGCTATCGTGTTACCTCAGCTCACGAGGCACATGCCAATAACCGAAAATGTGGTGTCATTCTTGACACAAGTAGAAGAGTGCTCGAACACAACTCTCAGCTCTCAGCTTAGAAAGTTTTGGGAAGAGGAGGAGATTCCACAACCTCCCCTAATTTCCCCTGAAGATCAGGCATGTGAGCATATATATGCAACAACAACGACTCGTGCCCCAAACGGCCGATACATTGTGCGACTTCCATTCAAGGAAGAATTTCCAACAAAGCTGTCTCTGGGCCACTCTCGGTCTGCTGCACTTCAGCGATCGCTTCAGAAAAAATTAGACTTAGGCATAATGTACAATAATGTGTTGCAAGAATATCTCGACCTCGATCATATGGAGCACACGAAGCCATGCGAGATAATTTCCAAATACTTCTCTTTCTACCTGCCACATCATGCGGTCGTCAAACCAGATAAGGTAACCACCAAAGTTCGCGTGGTATTCAACGCCTCAAAAACATCTGTTTCATGAAAATCCCTGAATGACGTGTTGCACATTGGTCCCACACTCCAGCCAGATCTCATGCTGCTCATTCTGCAGTGGCGAATGCACAGTTTCGTGTTGAATGGCGACATTGAAAAAATGTATCGTCAAATACTCCTCCATGAGGACTATAAAGATTTTCAGCAAATCTTATTTCGCACATCAGCTGACACTCATGTCACCGATTATAATCTTAAAACCGTAACGTTCGGCGTTAATTGTGCACCATACCTCGCTATCCGTACCCTGCATCAATTAGGAGATGACACGAGAGCGACATTTCCATTGGCGGCCACAATACTCAAAACCGAAACGTATGTGGATGACATCCCATCCAGAAGTCATGATATTGACAACGCCACTGAATCACTTTTTCAAGTGATAAAAGCGCTTAAGTCAGCTGGCTTCATACTCAAGAAACTAACGGCCAATCCTCCGGCCATTTTAGAAAAATTTCCAAAGGAGGATCTTCTCGACTCCAACTTTTTGAAATTTGAGAGCGCTTCCACAACCAAAACTCGTGGTATACAATGGAACGCACTCACAGATACATTTTCGTACACCATTCTGCCTGCATCGACATCGAATGCCGTCACAAAGCGACAAATCTTATCCTCGGTCGCAAAACTTTTTGACCCGGCAGGATGGCTATCGCCAGTGATGATTCAAGCCTCAAGTGATGATTCTTCTTCAAGACCTTTGGCTAGATGGCGTTGATTGGGACGAATTTGCCAAACCTATATCCTTAGCTAAATGGCATCAGTTCGCAGAAAATCTGCCAGCTATCTGCCACATCGAAATCCCTCGGTGGGTTAATTTCACTCCGGGGCAAGATACCCAAATCCACGGGTTTTGTGATGCCTCGGAAAAAGCATATTGCGCTGCGATTTACATCCGCGTAGATGCTAGCAACCAAAGATATTCCACTCTCTTGGTTGCAAAAAGCAAAGTCGCAGCATTGAAGACGGTAAGCTTGCCACGCCAGGAGCTGTGTGGTGCAGTCTTACTCGCGAAACTGGTCGCAACTGTTCGAAAACAGCTCAAATTGGAATCGTGCAACACATTCTTATGGTCAGATTCAGAGATTTTGCTAGCTTGGCTTGAAAAGCCACCATGTACATGGAAGACGTATGTATCCAATCGTACCTCCTAAATCCGGGAATATCTTCCAACCGGAACATGGCGCCATGTTGCCAGCCAAGACAATCCAGCAGACCTCGGCACTCGTGGTTGCAAACCGCAGGACTTGGCAAATTCCCCACTCTGGTGGCAAGGACCAAAATGGCTCTCTTGCCACATGGAAGCAAGGTCAAAGGCATGCAGTGCATCTCCACCAGAAAAGCGCAAGGTGGAGGTATATCACGCGCTCGAAGAAGAGGTCGATTTTCCTGATCGCTTTTCTTCTTTCTCTCGAGCACTCCGCGTGACTGCGTACATGTTTTGCTTCGTGAGCAATGCCCGCAACAAATCAAAGGGGTTAGCTACAATCACCTATCCACATCTGATATATAACGAATTTCAATATGCAAAAATTCGTCTTATCAACGCAGCGCAATCACGCCATTTTCCGAGCGAAAAAAGCGCTTTGTAAGATAAAAAGCCACTTAACAACAAAAGCCCTCTTCTTGTTCTCAATCCTTCGTTGGACAAAGACGGACTTATACGGGTTAATGGCCGATTAGCACACTCCACAATGAGCTATAATGAAAGGCACCCAATAATTCTCCCTACAGAATCGAATTTCTGCCAGCTATATTTGGAGTTTTTACACTCGCTGCCTCTTCACGCAGAAACACGATTAATGCTCCAAATGGTAAGGCAAGAGTACTACGTACCAAAGCTAAAACCTCTAATTAAAAAATGCATTTTTCAGTGCAAAGTGTGCACGCTTTACAAGCAACAAACACGCACCCAAATAATGGGCGCTCTACCACCTGAGCGCTGCAGTTTCTCACTCCCATTTTCCACAACGGGACTAGATTTTGCTGGGCCATTCCAAATTAAAGCATCGGTGCTAAGATCTCCAACCCTTATCAAGGGATACGTTGCAGTTTTTGTCTGTTTTTCCTCAAAGGCAGTGCATCTCGAGCTATGCTCGGATCTTACAAAAAAGGCTTTTCGAGCAGCATTCGCCCGCTTCATTGGCAGACGAGGCTTCCCCTCAAAAATGATGAGCGACAATGGAAAAACGTTCATTGGCGCCCAGCGCGCAACAGAACACGACTTCGTTAAATTTCTTAACGAATGTTCGGCAGACATTGTCAAAAAATATGCCCCTCAAGGCATCAACTGGCAATATATACCACCCAGCGCCCCCCACATGTGCGGCTTGTGGGAATCTGCAGTGAAAAGCTTTAAAATCCATTTAAAGAAAACCGCTGCAACCCACAAGTTTACTTTCGAAGAATTCACGACACTTCTGGTGCGAATCGAAGCAGTCCTCAACTCGAGGCCTCTGTCCGCACTTTCCCAAGACCGAGCTGATATGACAGCGCTTACTCCGGGTCACTTCCTTCGAGGTGCACCGCTGTTGGCCATTCCCGAGCCTAATGCGGAAGACCTCTCCCTACTAAACCGGTGGGAGAAAGTCAAAGCACTTCACCACCAATTTGGTCGCCGCTGGAAAGAAGATTACCTCAAAGATGTTCAGAAGAGATACAAGTGGAAAACCCTACAACGCGATCCTCAGCCAGGCGACCTCGTCGTGATCAAGGGTCTTAACTTCCCGTTTAAATATTATACCCAAGTACTCCTCGTTTCTCTGCCTTTGCTTCTACTTCCAGATTGAAGACATCATGGCATCGCGGAAGGCATGCCCCCTGGCTCCAACGGCAGAGACGGATAACTGCCTACAATGCCGGCTCTGCCACCGGTACCACGCCTTGAGGACGTGGCCGGCCTTCAAGGCAATGAAGCTGCTACAACGGTTGGGAGTGGCCCGCGCGCAGGGCTACTGCGTCAACTGCCTCGCGCTCACCCACAATACCGGGGAATGCGACTCACCAGGCAGTTGCAAGACCTGCGGGCTAGCGCACCACACGCTGCTTCATGTGGCAGCCAACACCCATGCGCGCAAGGGGCCAAGGGAACAAGGGCCCAAGCAACGAAAACCGGCCACAAAGGCCCCAAGGAACAACAAGCGGCGCGCACCGCCGAAGAGGAAGGCGCAGAAGAATGCGCAAAACCGCGGAAGGCAGGCGCCGCAACCACCGCGCAAAAAGACCGCCCAAAGGATGATCGCGCGCAAAAATAAAAGTAACTTTTTTTCATAAGAGTTTACAGAATTTAAATGATTTAGCAGGATTCTAGCGATTTTTGTTTATTAATCTGGCGGGACGGCAGAAACAGAAATGGCAACACTGGTGGTGAGTACCTACTTGCTTGCGCGCAGATTAGCTGTTTTGTAATTCACTTTCGCAATCTCAGCGTTCAGTTGGTCGCAAATTTTTAAAGGGAGGGGTTATTCTTGCGCAGATAATTTTTCGTTAGAAATTTGCTTGGAAAAAAAGGACAATCATGCGCAGGCATGGGCAGAGAACGAGCACACGCTCAAAGAGAGTAAACATCGCGTGTACGTATACAAGGAAGAGCGTAACGATGAGAACGCGGCAGCATGCAAAATGAATTAGGCACACTAACACATTCTCACTTCTAGCGAGCGTTTGTTTGTGGTAGTGCCCACCTCTGATCATGCGCAAAACAACCTTTTTATATGGCGGTTTTCTACCGACTGAGCCTAGTACAGTGTACGGACTTTACCACTTCATTGGTAGATCTGCCAACTTTTTAGCTAAATTACATTTTCTACCATTTTTACCAACAAAGGCTAAAAATCTACCAATATCTTGCGGAAGGAAAGCAAAGAGGTTTAAATGAACATACATATTTTGTTATCGAACACAAGTTAACTTTGACGGAGAATAATTGTTTGTTTGAAATTTCTTTTTGAGCATTCGGTAGTTAGTTCACTTTTTCAATTCAAATTGAATAGGAGAAAAAACGGCTGTCATCTTATTTCATTCGTTTGGAATCAAGTTTCATTTGATAAGGGATACCGTGATTCGGGCCCAGTTTTATGTAGGTATAGGTTTTTTGTTGAATATGTTATTCACGTGAAATACATTTTTGTTATTTTATATAAAAATGCAATTTATCCCAAGGCGAATTCATATTAGGCGATAGCAGGAGTACAAAAACAAAAATTGCACTAAAAAAATGTACGCACAATGCCAGTAGGAATTACAAAAATAACATTATTTTGACATTAAGAACCACCGAGGCGAAAATCCAGCAGCTCTGGTACCACCATCTTTTATGAATTCGCCATGTTTTATCCTATTTGAATAACAACTATCTGATATTGTTTCTTTTAAAAAATCTACCAACTTCTACCATTTTTTGCATGTAAAATCTACCAATATTAATTTTTTGGAAGTCCGTGCACTGGCCTAGTATCAGCGCTCGGCTCTCTTATTTACGAACACATGCGCAAGCAAGATCGTTAACACGTTATTGTTCGCCAGTATGAATTAGCCCATACTATTTTTTACATATGTATAATCAATTTAAACTTTATTGATCTATTAATAATAAAAATTTAAGTATTTGCCAATGTTATTGTGGCTTATTAACATTTTTTATTTTTTAATATTTTTATTGAACTTTGTACCACGATTGTTTATTAGGAAAAATTGAAAAAGCAACAAAGTCTAAGCGGTAGAAGTTATAGCTATTTCGGAGATCACCACATCTCCTCATCAGACTTCTTTTTTCTAGACTTCAGCAGGGATCGAACCTACTTAATCGATGTTCAAAGTCAGAAGCGTTAACCACTGAGCTATGTACATCCCGTAAACTCTTGTTGCTAATTCATTTTCCTTATTCAACCAACTACTATCAAGTGCAGCTGATTTGCCGCTATTTAAACTCGACAGCGTGGTTGTTGTTGTTAATTCTATACATCCATTTGCTTATTTGCTTTTTTGTATAGTTTCAGGCAGGCTCGTCCTAAACTATGTATTTGTCAATGTTATTGTGGCTTATTAACATTTTTTATTTTTTAATACTTTTATTGAGCTTTGTACCACGATTGTTTATTAAGAAAAATTGAAAAAGCAACAAAGTCTAAGCGGTAGAAGTTATAGCAGCTATTTCGGAGATCACCACATCTCCTCATCAGACTTCTTTTTTTTAGACTTCAGCAGGGATCGAGCCTGCTTAATCGATGTTCAAAGTCAGAAGCATTAACCACTGAGCTATGTACATACCGTAAACTCTTGTTGCTAATTCAAAAAGGTTTTTGGATAAAATATTAGCTTTTTTCCAGAGTTAATTGTTTTTCTATACCATTACTTATTGAAAATGTTTGCGTGTATACTTATATATACATATAAGTATATTTAAGTAGAAAATTTTAGCTACCATTTTTAGCCACAACGACTTTTTTGGCTCTTTTTTAGCTCTTTTTTAGCCTTTTTTTTAAAGGAATTTGGCTACCACTAAAAATGATTCGCTCAACACTACTCTCAACTGCAGTTAAGCTTTTGGTGGAAGTGTGCTATAACCCTGCAGTGAAACCCCAAACTAGTCAGGAAAAATACTAGTTTACAACTAGAATTTCCTGACTGAAACCGAACTAGTTCGAAAACTACCAGACTGGTACCAAGTACAAACTATTTATTCATGCCCTGTTTTGACTTCGACAGTTTAATACCATAAAGTATACAAAATATTATAACTTTTATTTGGGTATATTGTAAACCATTAAATAATGATTAATATTCATAATGATTATTAATTAAAGCATGTTTCTTTGGATAACCGTTTAATGAGTATTAATTAATTACGTAAAAAACGTTAATTAATTCATTAATTTTAATTACATCATTATTTTGTTATTTTTGATCATTTTCAATTATTTTTGACTTGTTTTAATTACACGATTATAATTATTCGATGAATTTCTATTATTTATCATCAAGAAAAACTATTGAAAAAAGCTAAGAATATTTAATAACTGCTTGAATTATTTATTTATTTCATTCTTATACAAATCTCAAATTTTAAACATTAATTGTTACTGTTGTAAAATTTGAAAAAGAAAAGACTGGAATGTGCAAAGTTAATGAGTTTAATTTATTTTAATGAAAACTTTTATTTTTATTTTAGTTCACTCAAAAATGAAGTAAAGTCTTCATTTTATTTTTAACTAAAATGTTTTCTTTTGCATATTCAATATTATTCAAAAAGATAAAAATATAGTATTTATTGTACCTGAAACCTTTTACTTTTATTAACCCTTAATGAAAAATTTATAATATATTAAAGTGTACTTAATCAAAAGTGTTTTATTGTATATTCGTGAATTACTTTTATTTTTTTACTCCCAAAGTAGTCGTTTTGGTCCTAATTGGCCTAGTATTTTTCTGTCTATTTTGAACTAGTATGTGACTGGTATATTTCTGACCGAAATCTGACAATTGCCATCTCGTAGGACATCCCCATGTTAAAAGTACCAGTTGATTGCATGGAAAAAAGATAGTTGGCTGACTAGTTGGGCATGCGGCTCATACTAGTTGTGAGGTAGTTTACAACTAGTACGTTTGACTTTAGGGAAGTTACCCGAGTCCCGTAGTTCCCAGTAAGTAATGATGAGATAGAGAAAATCTTATTGGAATTTTACTAGCATGTATGAATACTTACGATTAGGCGTAGTTTGATTAAGGCCCAAAAATGGTCGCTTCCTTAAATTTAAAAAAGTTTTGCCCCCATTGTTTTCAATATGCCGGTAGTTTCACAACCCCCTGCGGCCCAAAAATCAAGTTTTAAATTCTCTGCCACCGAATTTATATATCCACGTTCTTGCAGGTTCCGCTTAATGATGTGTCAAATTTTGGTCGCCGTAAACTAATCGATAACGAGAATTATGCGCTCCTTGAAAATCCGTGGGCACCGGATGCTGCTTTTAAATTTCCACCTTCGACCAAACGTAATTTGACATTTCAATTATCATGTTTTAAAATGTGCCAAAGGTAATTTTCTACATTTAAATTCAAATGCCATGCTAATATTTAAATTAATATTAGTGGTATTCATCTAAACCGATAGCTTTATCAAGCAGATATTATTATAAATTTAAGAGCTCTGTTACATGAACTCCCTGTACTCTCTTTTCGTTTACACTTGCGACAGAGTTACATTGGCTTCAGGTTATCAAGATTATTCAGTGATATCGTTGTAGAAATTTATCAGAAATGCGTAAACGAGTTTTCATACAAATTTTGCAGTTGATTTCCAAAGTTTACACAATTGTAATTTTATCCGGTTTATAAGGTTTGATGAATACCCTTATTATGTATCTTTACAGGCATTTTTCAATGTACCTACGGAGCATAGTCCAACACCATTCCGAAACGCTCTTGATGTTTGCAATCAATCACCATACCTAAAGGTATACCGATTCTTGCAGATAGGCCCAACACTTCCTGTGACACTTACTTCCAGTGAACGCTCCTTCTTAAGCTTAAATCATATTTACGAAGTAAAACTGGGGAACAAAGATAAGATGGTTTAGCTTTACTTAGCATCCACAGAAATATAGAAGTTACGAATGAAAAAAATACTGATTACAATTTTTTCTTTTAAGGCGAAGCAGTAGAGAAATGATATTTCACATTTTTCATGCATACATACATTTGTAATCACTCGAATTTTTTGAAAAAAAATATAGACATTTTGGACCACCGAAACGCATATTTGGTGCAACTAATTAAATGAAAAAAATAAATAAATTTAAAAACCCCCCTTATCTTATAATGTGTAAATAAAGATATCAAAGTGATATAGGAATGGTTAAAATATGGCAAGTGTCGCTTAAAGCATTGATACAGTCATATTAAACTATTTTGGTGGTTAAATCATAGAAAACCAGGTTCACCTGATATAATTAAACATGCAACTACAAAAATAAATTAAATTAAAAAGTTTGATTTTCCGACATTTGTCCACCTATATTTGAAATTCAGACTACTGTGTGACGCATAGAACCAACGCAAATGCCTGCAGTCTTGACGCCTTTGATACTTTCGGCATGTGTGAATATTAAAATTAACTTTCTAATTAAGATTCCACTTATTCTTCCACCCAACGCTCGCAACGCCTGCTCTTGCCACGGAATTGTAAGAAATTGTTGTGATTTAACGTTTTTAATTTCGAGGCATACATAGTGCGTATACGTGTTTTTAAGGATGGTATGCTTGGTATGGGCGTAGTCAGCAAACACCGTCTCCACTCTCATAGGCACCACGACAAGAGCTATAAGTGTGTGAATAATTGCGTTGTTACGTGCCGACTTTGGCATGTAAATTTCCACCACTCAACCCCATGTCAAGCCCCGGACAGGACTGGGCGAGCGCGTTTTTACTGAAGTGGCTGAAAGTATGGGGAATCCGGCAGCGTGGGAGTGTGTGGACTATGGACGGTGCGGCGTGCGGGAAAGGCGAGTTTGCTCTAAAGTGTTTATGCAAATTAGTTGTGCGAAAACTTTCCTGAAGAAAGGAGAAAATGATCTCTCTCTTAAGTGGTTTATAAGCATTTCTCAATTAATTATGTTTATATAACAACGATGACTATGACCAAGTTAAAGATGGGGCCACGTTTGTAATGATGATGACAACGTGTATTCAGTAGGGTTAACAAAGACATGAAGGAAATTGTGGTAAATATCACGAAAGGAGGTATGTAAACATAAAAGAGCGTAATTTCGGTAGATTGCTTTTTCACACTTAATGATTAATGATTTTTCAACACATATCGTGTATATAAATTTAAAAATCAAAAAAAATTTTTCTAAACTTTCAAAACTTTGTGAATTTGAGAAATTTTAGTAAATCCCAATAATTCAATATAATGATGAATACTTCTAGAAATTTTTTATTTTTAAAAAATTTTGAGAATTGTAGGATTTCTAACAAATTTTTTCTATGTAAAAGTGTCGAAAATATAAAACTGATCAAACGAAACTAAAAGTTTTCGAATGTTGAAAACATTTTCATATTTCGTCGTTTTTGACAATTTAAAAAATTTTCGTAATTCTTGAAGATTCAACAAATTTTTGGACGTTGATGTTTTCAAAATTTTCAAAAAATTTTAAATTCTCAAACATTGTTATATCAATACAAAATTTCGGAAAAGTTCAGAAAAGTGAAACAACTTTGGTATTTTTCAAAAATGTTAATGGGCCGTATGAATAAAAATAAGCAATTGCTTTTTCTTAAAATTTTAGTTCATTTACTCAATTTATTCAAACAAAATTGAAGTAAAAGGTATGAAATTTTAAGAAAAAGCCATTGCTTAGTTTTTATTCATACGGCCCACTTTCTTTTAGAATTCTAAGAATTTTCTACTTTTTACACACAAGTACCATGAACATAAGAATTTTTCGACAATTTTTACATTTATGATGGATTTTAGGATAAATAAAATTCTCAAGATTTTGGAAAATATAAAAATTTCTAAAATCTCAATAATTTTGTACATTTCAAAATATTCTCATTTTACCAAAATTTCTAGAATCTCCCGGATTTCGATAGTTTTTGAAATTTTGGAAATTATCCTAAAAATAAGAAATCTCAAGTTATTTAATATTATAAAAATCAAAATTTTGGAATTTTCGTGAAAATATTCAAACTTGCTGTGACTTTCAACTGTGTAAAATAATACAAATTCGAAAATATAACAAAAAAGTAAAAATTGAACATTAAGTACATAATTTAAAAATTTTGAAAATTCAGTGAATTGGAAAAACTGATAGGCCTACTTAAATAACATAATACTATAGCTTAGCACACAGCTAAAATTTCAAACTCAAGTGAAGGTCCAAGGTCCGCCACTTGAAGTGCTCTTAAGAGTGAAAGTACATACAAAACTTTCATTGCGTCAGCGTCAGCGGTGCTTATGCGCCAAGTTACACACTATTCGATTGACATTGCTCCCGTAAAATCAAGAACTCGCTCTTCGCAAAAATTGCGACAAACTTTTGCAATTCTTCTATTAGCTTTTCTTCCATCATATTTTGCATTTCTTTTTTAAGTAAATCCAAAAATTTTCACAAACTGGAAAAGTTTACTTTCAAATAAATATGTAAAAACACAGTATAGTTGTCACTTGATGCAAATGCATAAAGGTTTTCTTATACGATATGTATTTGCATCTGTAAATGTGACATTTTCAATACATATGTGATTGCGTATGTCTGTCAAATTCACAGTCTTTATTTAACTATTTAAAAACACGTTCTTTGAAAACGAAATAAACTAAACTCAAATGATTCTATCGGTGTGTCAGATGAAAATATATAGAAACATTTCTATTTCGTATGTACATGCATCTGCTTTGTACAGAAACAAATCTAATTTGCGTTTACACGATATGTTGGCATTTCCATATGTAAAAAGTGGCATGTACACATGCAAATACATATCGTCTAAGAACACCTTAAGCAAAATTAAAAGTTAAGCTAATTTCTGCGTCACCGTCTCCGCCAGCTTTGTGTTTGTAACTTACTATATGCAAATACACCCATTCAACTTCTTTGACAAGTGACGTGGTTGTTACTATATACTATGAGTAGACAAATAATGAAAATTAAAAAATATTAGGAAAAATGGTCAAATCTTGTCAAAATGTAAATGCCGTAATGTTATGACAAGGTCTATAAATTCATAGTATGTATTTGCATACCCATTGTTGTAATTTTTGATTTAAGAGATTGACATGCTTTCTTATTCTATAAATAATCTTGTGCAAGCCTACAAGAGCGATTATGATTGAAGATTAAAAAAAAAATAAAATTTTTTTTTTGTTTTCAAATTTTTCGTTTGAGGTAATATATTTTAACCGAAATTTCCCCTGTATCCACCACTGCATATGTATGTATATCATACATTCTTGGATTGTCAGCGATCACATGGAATACACGCTCATAAGTAACTATTGAGCGGCAACAGCCAAAATTACACCAACGAAGGTGGATTTTTGGTATCACGGGAGATTTAATAGTTTGCATTTCAAACCTACATATCGCATACCATCTTCAAAAGTGACACAACTTATAATTACACGTTCGTCAGAAAATGCGAAAAACTATTTCTTAGCGCAGGGGTGGGAAACGCCGAGGCCGAAAAGAGCAGTAGGTAAATTCTAAATGCGTCAAAGAGCCAAAAAAAATTTTATTTTTAAATAAAATAATTATTAAAAACGAAAAGCATTAATTTTATTATTATTCTAATGTACGTAAGATAGATGGACCATGCCCATGGTGGGACATTTTACTCCAGAATGTGATAAATTGTTAGTTATAACTATGTCGTGTGAACTTATACAACAGCGAAATATATTTTTCAACATAAAACGATAAGTAATGTCTAAAATTGCTTTAAAAAAAAATACCAAACGATTTCTTAGTTTTATGTAACTATTATTTAAATGAATGTGACAGGTGGGACACTGAAAAGAACCCTATTTTACCCTTATGCACTCAAAGATGAATTTTTTCCTTAACACTTAATATACAAGAACGATATTTTCGTGTTGTAAAATATTAGTTATACGCTTTCGTTTTCAATAAAAATCAGGTTTATATAATCTTCATAGAATTATTTAAAAATATTATGAATTGTGACTAGTGGGACATCTCCTTGTGACTGGTGTAAACAGAACACCTACACAGTTCACTGACTAAACGAATAATTACTAACTTCTTACAAGTTTAATTAGTCGCATTTTACTATTTTAACTTCCAAACCATCAAATTCAATTTAGGGATTTGCGTAAATTCGAAACAGCTGTTTATACCTTTCATGAGCATGAAATGGTATTATAACTTTGGTCCGATGTTTGTAAGTACCAGAATAAAAAGAGATAGACCCATTAAAATGTATACTTATATGATAAGAACGTCGAGCTGAGTCGATTTAGCCATGTCCGTCTGTCCGTCCGTCCGTCTGTCCGTCTGTCCGTCTGTTTGTATGCAATCTAGTCTCTCAGTTTTCGAGATATCCGGATAAAATATGGTAGGTGGGTGTATTTTTATACATTTATGCAGCTAGGAACACGAAATTTTGCAGTACTTGCACCCATTATCAACAGAATACTTACAGTGAAAATTACAAAGATCGGGTCACTATAATCTATAGCTCCCATACAACTGATTGTTCAGATATAAAATTTTTCGTTATAACTCCTCCATTTATATAGCTAGGAACATGAAATTCCGCACTGTTTTCAATAATTACCAACAGAAAACTTACAGTGAAAATTAAAAAGATGGGGTAATTATAACCTATAGCTCCCATACAACTGATTGTTCAGATATGAGATTTTTCGTTATAACTCCTCCATTTATGCAGCTAGGAACATGAATTTCAGCACAATTTTCACTCATTATTAACAGAATACTTACAGTGAAAATAACAAGGATCGGGTGACTATAACATATATGTATCTTCCATACATCTGATTGTTCAGATATGGGATTTTACTGTAAAAATCCTTTATTTGAAAAGCTAAAACCGATAAATTTCGTAAGATATTTTATAAATAATAATACAAAGTCTACTGAGAAAATCGTCAAAATCTATGCTGTATAAGCTTTATCTCCTATACCATTGATTGTTCAGATACCAGTTTTTGCGATATATCTCCTTTATGTAGGAAACTAAACCCAATAAATTGTGTTACCGGGTTACATACCGATCACATAGCAGTGAAAATCACTTAGATTGGTGCTAATATAAGGTATATCTTCCATACCTCTGATTGTTCAGATGCGATTTTTTATATAGGTATGTAACTCCTCTATCGATGTATGCAGATGTATTCAAAAGCAGTAATCTGTCAAAGTAAAATTTGCAGATGTTCATGAAAGGTATGAAGCCTTCGGCATAGCCGAAGACAGCGCTGCTCTTACTTGTTTCTTGTTGGCAAATTGCTGTTGGCAAACATTTTTCCAGCAGAAACTAGCAGCTTTCCCTCAAAATGAAAAGTCCCTCAATTTCCCCTACTTTGCAAGTTTTTTGCCTACGCGATTACAAAAAGCTGATAGTTTTTATAAATTTCAATAATTATCAGGTACGCGAATGCAACTAATTGTGAATGGTATTTTGACTTTACGAATTTCATTTGTAATAGTGTGGAAGATATTCTAATTTTACAGCGATGCTGACAAATAAACTCGATTTAGTTGAAATAGCTAAAAATCACACTCACTTTGTTTCCTGTTTTTTCGAAGGAGGCCATTTTCTAGTCAGTGCTGCCTATGCTGCTGACAGCAATGATACCACCTTGACCAGCGTTGCAAATGGCAAGAAGGCACACGGTTGCACCGATACATAAAATAATAGCTTCACAATAATGTTTACAATAAGGTTTACAACTCGGCCAATCTGACATGTGATCGACCCTGATCGATTAACATCAAAATATTGTTATTTATAACCAATTACATTCTAACTCAAGGAATCCTTCATATCATCGTTGGTAAGCACACTACTGTCGTCTACATATAATTCATCATTCGATACATAGGTACACTGACTGGGGATATATCGGGCTTTACTAACCATTTCCGCATTCGATTGGCCTCGATTATACCATCATATGCCAACTGAATAAGCTGACAGTTCTCCACATCGCGAATGGCATATCTGTCATTTTCCAAAATTTTTTGGACGGTATATGGTCCCTTATATTTGGGAATAAATTTCTTGTTTGTTTCAACTACAGTGCCCACATTTTTGACAACGACAAAGTCACCGACCTCGCAGGTTTTGGGAGGCCTACTATGCTTTAGGAAATAGTTCAGATTATATTCCTGCGATTTATCGTTTGCCTTCGATGCTTTCGTTTTCGTCACTTAAATACTCAGTTAATTCGTCCACTTCTTCACCGCGCTGCTCAACTCCAAATAAAAGCAAGCTAGAGGGAATTCTTCGTCGTACTATGGATTAAAGTATTAATCGCATATTCTACTTGCATCAATTTACTAGCCCAATCGGCATGACTAACTGGGTCACTCAGCTTTCCTAACATTGCCTTAATCACTCTACTGACGCTCTCTACTTGCCCATTTGCCCGCGGCGAAGCAACTGCTACTTTTACATGAGCTAATAGTTGCGTTCCTTATCTCCCAGAAATAGTCAGAAAAAGTCCGAAGTAGTCAGATTTAGTCCAAAAAGCGTTCCTTAACTCAAAAATGACAGCAAAAATGAGAGAGCAACACTCAGTGAGAGTGACTCTCTTCAGTCCGAAGTAGGCAGATTTAGTCAGAAGAATTTTTTCTGGCAAAATCCTGAGTCCTGAGTGTCAAACTCAACTGAATTTAAATTAACGGAAATTAAAGAATACAGAAAAAGTGAGAATAACCTAAAAAGTAAAAAAAGTGAATTGAAATTGGAAGGAAGCAAAAAATAAGTGACTGAAGTGTTTATTGTGCTTGTGCTTGTGTGAATGTGTTTTGTACATACATTTCCATTCTTATTTGACGTTAGTGTTGTTGTTGCCATTCTTTGGACTAAAAATTTGGTTTTTTGCGTTCCTTTACTTTTTTCGGTTATTTTTTTTTAGTGAGCGCATTTTGCTTACGCTCTGGCATTTTGACACTTTTTAGATTTTAGTCTAAAAAGATAAGGAATGAACCTAATATATTACGTTTCAACATAAAATTTTCGAGCTCTAATGATGTGAAGCATGTGCCACGGTCAGATATGATACGTTGCGGTCGACTATAATAACTAAAGTACTTATCCAGTGCAGCGATAACTTCTCGCGTACTGGTGGGGGTATAGCTAAACGAATTTCGTAAACGCATCGATGACGACAAATATATGCATTATGTTTGAATTAATACACGGCAGTGGACCAAAGTGGTCAATGTGAACTGAGTCAAAGGGTACTGGTTGTTTCTTTATGTTTAAAAAGTTCCTCTCTGTTTCCCGTACGGGCGTCGCATGCATAATACATTTGATGCCATTGTGGACAAAATGTTCGATCTTTTGTATCATACCCAGAAACCAGTAGTACATCCTAATTGTGTCATAGCACTTGTCAACCGATTTATGACCGATCTTTTCGTGTATTAATCTTGTAACATTATCCTCCATCTCATTGGGGACATATAAAATTCTCTGTTTCCCGTCTTTTAGCCGATAGACAAGTCCATCTGCTAATTCAAAGTTATCAACCTCAGAACTTTCCATCTGGATTTTTATGCCCTTGATAATCTCATCACGTTCCGGTGCGACCGGGATATGAGAATCAACATCCTCTGCATCTAAAATGGATGCAATCTGGCACCGGCTGAGAGCATCAACATAACCCATAGAGGCGTCCCCTGTGTTGTGTATGATAATTATAGTTCTCCA
Source organism: Rhagoletis pomonella (assembly GCF_013731165.1). NCBI lineage: Eukaryota > Metazoa > Arthropoda > Insecta > Diptera > Tephritidae > Rhagoletis > Rhagoletis pomonella. Next base: position 40,778,621 of record NW_023458557.1, read on the forward strand.
ATTCTAACGCCCATCTAGCAATACGCGGATTAATTTGCTTTTTGCTTAACGTCATAGTCAGCGAGTTACAATCGGTTACTATCTTGAATTCTATGCCCTCTAGGTACACTCGAAACCATCTCATAGCATATATTATGGCAAGTGTCTCTAGCTCAAAGCTATGGTATCTAGCCTAAGCGTCGTAGAAGTAGTTTTTGATAAGAACGATCTGCCACCATTCTGTCTATGCAGCAACACAGCGCCAAAGCCGAAGGTGCTAGCATCGCGATGCAGTTCCGTTTCTCGTTTAGGGTTATAAATGGTGAGTTCCGGGACTTCAACTAATATTGGTTTTAGAAAATTAAATGCCTCGATACATTGTTGATTAAATTCAAAGTTGGTGTAAAAGGTTTTGTAGTGGTTTAGCGATCCTCGAAAATTATGGCATAAAACGTCGGAAATACGAGGAAAGTCCTAAACATGAATGTAACTTCCTTTGGTTCTTCGTCACTGGGTATTTCTTTATAACGGCAATGTGAGACTCACTTAACGATATACCAACGGGAGATACTGAATATCCTATATACTCTATTCTATTATATTCAAATCTACATTTTTTGAGGTTAAGCTGTAAATCTCGTGAGGTAGTGCGCTGAAGCACCTCCTTAAGGAGTTGGTTATGCTAATTAAAATCTGTTGAGGCTATCAAAATGTCGTCCATGTAAATTATAACTTTCCTGGCCTCTACCATATTCCGAAAAATTGTATAAATAAATCTTTGAAAAACTGCAGGAGCGTTCTCCCAACCAAACGGCATTCGGGGTAATGAAAGCAGTATGTGGTATAGATTCAGGGGAGATGCTGACGTGGTGAATCCCACATTCTAAATCAAGCACGGAAAATATACTTTTGCCTTCCAGATATTTTAAACCGTTTTCAATCAACGGTAAAGGATAACTGTCTCTTACCGTTATCTTATTAAGTCCACTGTAATCAACGCATTGCCTTCTCTCCCCGGTTTTCTTCTTATTCGGCCTAATTATTCCCTCTTTCAGCAGTTGGTCGACTATTCCTTGCGCAGTGGTCCGTTCTAAATAATAAAGTCGTCTTGGCGTACAGTGAAATGGGACATCTAACTCAGTACTTACATCATTTCCCTTTAAACTGTTCTTATAACTACTGTCAGGTATGTAGCTAAATATGCTTTAAAATGTTACATCTTTCAATATTTTGTAATACATTTGACGCCAAAGTGCGAAAATTAGGTTTATTTAACAATAGTAATAGTTTTTTTTTTTCATTAAATGAATTTCAAAACAACGTAAAAAATTTCGTCCACAATTATGGGCATCGCCATAGCGTCATCCGGCAAAATAAAAAGCCCAATTTTCTTAAAATTACTTCGAAATTTACCGATACAGTTGGTTACACCCAGCACATGTAGCTTGTGTCCACCAATTCCACAAAAGTTATTTGTCTTAGACACCTCGAAAGACTTTACTGGTACGCAAGATTGTTTTACAAAACTAACGAGGCTACCCGATCCAAAATAGAAAGTAATTGGTTAAGTTTTGCACTTCGATCCGACCTAAAATTAAAAGTAATACTACCCCAATTCAGCTGAACTGTTCTCGTATCCATCTGCATCGCCTATGGCATGTACAGTGGGAACCTGACGCAGGATCTTCTTTGGGTTTGGACAAGAACCATTTGGTCGCAATGGATGTGGGCAATTAGGTTTAGTATGCCCCGTTTGCGAACAGTTGAAGCACAAGATGTCGTCCTTAGCCTTAGCAGTCTTTGGCATTGATGCTTTGCTTTGCTTCGTTGAACTGATGGCTGCATCTCGTCTCTGTGGTCGTAGATATTTTTCTTCGTACCGGGTTATCAGCATTTGGAGCTCATCCAAGGTGCGAACACCTAGCAACAAATGAGTATTTGTTAAACTGCCACTGACACTACCGATTATAAAATCGATGAGTTCGGTCTCCCTAATTTCAGTCGCTTTGCGATAGCCTGCATATTTAAAACATAGCACCGAAGCCATTCTTCTTTTTTGTTCCAGCGTCGTTGTGCCATAATCCTGTACACTTCCTGCCACGTCATGGATATATCGAATTCTTTGATGATTGATTGCTTCAGATCGGCATGCGTGATTGCAGAAGTTGTCGTCAAAAATAAGCGTGCCGTACCCGAAAGGGAGCGCCGCAAACCTTGTAACTTTTATTGTCTCATTACTCCTTCGAAGTCTCTAAGAAAATTTCGTATGGTATGAGTTGGACTATCACCCGAGAATTTGGGTATGGCGTGTTCGACATCAGCGAAACCGACTTTTCGCTCACTACGATTAAGTACACCACCAGTGTTGCCACAAAAAAAATACCAAATTCCTCAAAAACAAACGAAAAATCCTCAAAATCCGAACAAATTACTCAAAATTTGCTTATTAGAGATATGAGTATTGTGTACTGCATACTATTTACAGGTACTTAGTATAAAAATTAATTACATTCTCCAATTCAATTGGTACATTTGTTCGGTTCAAACAAAGTATCACCGTTATTTTTTTATGCCTTGGTTTGTATATAATATTGCTGAAATTATATCAGTGCTTAATCTGGCCTCAAGCAAGTCCTACACAGAAAAGGGTTATATTAGTCATGCAGATATAATTTTTTTTAATTGGGAAACTTATATTAACCTAAAGAGTCTTTTAATTCACAAACTTTTCCTATAATTTTCTGGATCTAAGTAATGAGGAATTAATATGAATATCCTTACGATCGCACAATGCGTGTTCTCTCCATTCGTTACCGAGATTTTGCAAGTTAAAAATAAGTTGAAAATATAACGATGGAATGAAAAAAATTATCGATAACATTTTGAATATTTAGTAGCAAATGCAGATATGCCTAAGAGCGAAAAACACCACACAAGCGGCTTGACAAACCAAGCAAAATATCTCTTTCCTTACAGCTATTTATGTTGTGTATGGGGGTGTTTGAAGGCTTGACAAGCCGTTTGAGGAAAAAGTGAACAAAAATCAAAATTTTTTGATTTTCTGGCCGCCATGTTGATATTTGATCAAACCGCTTACATTGTGTATAATAAAATCGTCTCATTCGCAACGGAATGAGGACGCTAGAGAGAAAAATCGAAGAAAACCAAAACCTTTTACATTGTGACCCGGAAGAAAACTAAAATTCTTTGCTAGAACGGGGCATGTTTGCATGGCGAAATGGGAAAAGTAGGTTTGAAGAATGTTTGACAAGCCACTTGTGTATTTCGCTCTTTATAAAACTTCGGAAAGCTTTTTGTTAAAAAATTTGCAGAGAGATTTAACAACTCTTGTGTAAAACATGGCTGCATTTGTTATCTGCAAATATATGGAGAGAAAACTCCTCAAAATAGAAATCCTCAAGCGTACCCGAAATTCCTCACGTTTTGAGGAATTACTCACAAAGTGGCAACACTGTACGCCACCTTCCAACTCGTTTATCTGCTTCCGCAACTCCAATATTTCGCGTTCTATTTTCAGCGTCTGTAGTGCACGCTCCAGTTCGAGATTATCGGCAGCTGCATTAACATCAGTAATCAGCTTTTCGGCGCAACGGCAGCGGAAAATGTTCTTAGATTTTCCGCAACTGGAACAGCACCATCAAATTTATATCTTTGCTTTCGTCACAGGGTATAGCTGCATTGTCTGATAAGTTATTCGCAGTAGACTGGTTCAACTCATGGTAAAGGCGTTTTAGTTGTGCGGCGGTAGCAGTTGATGGAAACTCCACTCCGGTAATTTCCAACAAATCCATCAAATTTTGCTTTGTATAGCGTTCTGTCATTTTCACCAAACATTTTTTTAAATTCGTGTGGCCCACCCCATAACTGAGATGTAATAGTGGGAAAATATTTTAATTTTACAGCGATGTTGACAAATAAACTTGATTTAGTTGAGATAGCTATAAATCACACTCACTTTATTTTCAGTTTTTTTTCGAAGAGGCCATTTTCTATTCAGTGCTGCCTATGCTGCTGACAGCAGTGAAGCTACCACGACCAGCGTTGCCAGCAGTTCAAATGGCAAGAAGGCTCATGGTTGCACCGATACATAAAATAATAGCTTCACAATAATAGTTACAATAAGGTTTACACATTGCAGAGTACAAAGGCTAACAGTTATACGTTGTACCAAAAATTTAAAATATACGGCACGCAGCTGTTTTCAACAGCGGATATTTTAAATCTGGTACTTGTTGACGGAATTCAAGCAATGGGAAAGCTTTATGTAGCATTTTCAGTGCTACATCTTCTTTTAATTCCAAAACCTCCAAATCTTCTTCGCTTTTCTTAAAAAGGATGATTCGGATATTGCAAATTCTTCCTCAGTTATGTTATACTAAAAATTAGACATACAAAAGGCGTCCCTTGTTAATCTGTAGTTATAAAATAATCCAGATTTAACGGATAACTTTTCGGTGTCCAACTTAGTTTTATCGTTTATTTTTTCGAAGAAGAGGAGAAATTCCAAATGTAAAAGTAAACAAAAATGGACGCTAGAAAGGAAAAGGGGTTTGTAAAGGTATTTTTAATAAAATATTAAGTTGAAATATATTTAAATTGCTTAATATAGCAGAAAAAGTGATCACGGTGGCACAGAGAACAAACATAACTTTTCCTTGAGATGTGAGAATAACAAGGCCAACAAATTTGACGGCTAATAATCTGAGATTTCCCTGTGTAAACGGGGTGATTAAAAAACGAGCTTTGGTTGAGATAATATTTATATGTGAACATACTTTTACTTAAAAAAGGTTTTATGAAGTATACAAACGTACATTTAAATGATTTCAAATCGGCAAATCTTTTTTCAAAATCTGGTTTTAAATCATGTGCAATATTTTTTCTTCTAGCCACGGGAAATGATGAAATATCCTTTTTTTATATCATGAATAAAAAGACCTAGTGTCAAAAACATTTTTATTCTCTCCTTGTGGAGACAAATTCAGGTTTTGCAAATGTTCCATCATATCGGTAAAGAACATTAAGTCAGAAAGCCAATTTTCATTCTCCTGTTGCGGGCAATGTTCCGATCTCAATTTGCATTCGTGTATATAAAAATTAAATAAAAAAACAACACAATGGAAAAGAATGTCCAAAAAGGTTATTGAAACTGGAAAAATCATATTTCTCTAGAAATATTTTTACTGAAGATTTTCTAACGAAAAAAACCTAAATTTTTTTATTAAATTGTAAATATTATACAAAACTATAGCACACTATATTTAAAAACGGAAAATAACAACTTCATGAAGTCATAACAGTTTTACTTGACTAGATCACAAAACATATGTACATGTATTTTTATAGCCACATATTATTCAAACATGGGAATTAACAAAAAATTTACAGATAACTGTAAAAATATACAGATACGACACACATATATAGTATGTACTTATAAGAATGTATACGATTTAATTTTAAAAGTATTTTAATAAATTTTAGTTCTCATTTAAATCTATATCATGGCACTCATGACCGTACCTTTTTAAATGATCCTTTGTATAAAGAATACCACTTATCTGGTGGTTTCTAGTTTATTACGAATCTTTTTTTGTTGAATTTTATTAAAGAAAAAACTCTCTCCCGATCTGAGCATTCCTCCTCGCTAATGATATTGTTTCTATAAAGTTAATTGTATAACATTTTATTTGTTAACTTAATTTTACAAACCAAAATTACTATGCCAAAATTACATTAACTTGTTAATGTAACACTCAGGGCACGCCTCAATGTAGGATTTAACGTACCTTCGCAACCGGGGAAACCAAAAATGTTCCTGAAGTCGTTGAAGTGTCTTTTCAAGAGCGAAGTGCCTGGCGTCGTCATGGTATGACTTTGTGATGCGCCACCTTTTTGCTCTCGGCACAACCAGCTGCTTACGACCGTCGATGTCTCGGTATAATCGCCCTTTTTGTAGACAATAGTGTTTGAGTTCGTCCAGTTTCTTCTTCTCACCACTATGCAGACCACTGATAATTTCCCTGAGTCGTTCATCTTGCCACTGCATCGAGCCTAGCCAGTCATCGCCCCTTTCACACCTGAAAAACAAGATCCGCCACCGTCTCTACTTTACCTGGTGGTAGAACAGGCGCTCGGCTCATCCCATCTACATGCGCCATCTTTGACCCTGGTCGATGTTGGCATGCGAAATCAAACTCCTAGAGCTTCAACCACCAGCGATCAATACGTGGTGGCAATGGCGTTGTGGCCTTTGTTGTTGCGACTGCGTTGCAGTCGGTCACGACCTTGAATGGTCGCCCCAACAGATACGTGCGAAATCTATGCAAAGCCTCCACAATTGCTAGTACCTCCAATTCATGGCTAGCATACTTTTGTTCAGCTTCGCTACACTTTCTACTGAAGTAAAATACTGGCTTGTATCCAGCCGCTTCGTCTTGTAACATAACTGCATGGAACTAGCGTCCGTATGGACCTCGTGATCTCGTCCAGGATCAAACAACGTTAAGACTGGCTTCGTGGATACGATCTCTTTTAAACGTTGCTTGAAGAGATCCCCAATTGAACGTTGTGTTCTTTTTTATTAGCGTCGAACGAAGAAGAACGATCACGCTATAGCTATGCACAAACTTGCGGAAAAACCCGGTAAGGCCCAGGAACTGACGAAATATAGTTGGTGAATTCGGTGTTGGAAACTCGCTTATACACTTAGTTTTCTCTGGTCCTGGTCGAATGCCATCGCTGTCGATCACATGGCCCAATAAGTTTACGATTTTCGCCAAAAATGTGCACTTTGATGGTCGAAGCATCAAATTAGCTTGCTTAATAGCCCCCAGGAACTCACACAACACCTCTCGTCCTTCCGCCTCATCCTTCGTAGCGATGATCACCTCATCTTCATAATTTATAATCTTGTTCCGGTTTGGAAGCCGCTTAATGATATTGACAATCGTTTCTTGAAACACCATTGGAGCATTCACCAGCCCAAACGGCATCAGATTATGCTCGAACAGGCCTTCGTGCGTCTGGAATGCGGTGTATGTTTAGAACTTCTCCTCAAGCGGGATCTGGTAATATTCCGAAGTCATATCTAATGTCGGGAAAAACCTATTACCAACCAGTCGCGACAACTGTTACTCAACTTTGGACATTATATATTTTTTCTTTACGGTGACCTCGTTCAGTGCCCGGTAGTCAACGCACATCCGATTATCACCGTTTTACTTCTTGACTAATAAAACCGATGCATGAGGAGAGTCACTTGGTCTTATTATGTCGTTATCTTAAAATATCTGATAATCTCGGACGTTGAGAAAATGGTACCTGATACCGCTTGCCAACGATAGGCTTTGTGGTGGTCACTTAGATGCCCATCTCAGCATCCTTGCATTTTCCCAGGTGACTGATATCCTCTGCGAAACTTGTTCGGTAGGTGTCTAGAAGACTTAGTAACTTTTCGCGCTCCTCCTTGTCTAAGCTGCTGGGAATGTTGAACTCCTTACTGCTAACTTCATCTAAGCGAAGTACGCCGCCATCAATTACCATGCGGTACTCACTGTTCTGCAGACATCGCGACCCAATAATATATTGGAAGGTAGCATGTTGTCGTATACAAGATATAGTGTGATTGGAATTGGCTTGCCATCTATAAGTGCGCTTACATCTACTTTGCGCGAAACCTGAACTTCTGACCCTCCGAACCCGATGAATTGTTTGTAAGTTTCGATCCTATTCATACCTTCTGCTGCCTTTGCCCTGATCAATGAACTCACGCTACCTGTTTCTATGAACGCTTCAAAATTCTTCCCATTCAACACCACAGTTTTATTTACCGGAGGTGCTTCGACATTTTCCACTCGTTCCATTATCTTCACCACAGTGGGCTTGTTGCTACAGCTTTTTGCGTCATGACCCAACTTGGAGCACACTGTGCACCGTTGTTTGCGTTGTGGTCGCGGCATTTCTTTGCTATGTGTCCTTACTCGTTACAATTAAAGCACTTAGGCCCAGCTGACTTACTGCTGTCTTTGCCTTCTATTTTAATCTGCTGTTGATTGTGAAGTGGAGCTGCCACTGTAGCCCCCGTAATCGCAGTCAAATTCTTTAATAGTTCTAGTAACTCACTGCACATAGCAAAATTCCTAGTTGCTAAATTTCTTGTCAACGCCACATCATTGAGACCGCTAATGATATGGGAAATGATAGAATTATCGTCAATGTTGTCTTGATGCCCCATCGTAAGCATTGTGTAAAAGTATTCAACATACATTCTTACATTTGCGTCTCAATAGTGCTTTGTGTGTTTCAGCTGTGTTGCACTTAACCGGAAAATCCCTTTGAAAAGCATCTACGAATTGCTCCCAACTGCTAAAAACGGCCTTCGAATTCAACCATCGTTTGGTTACGCCTTTCAGTTTGTGCTGCATTGCTGCGAGAACCAAATCTTCTCGCCAGCCGTACGCTCGATGTAATTTCTCAATTCGGATAACGAAATGCTGTGCTGAGGTAAGGTCCTTGATGGGATCAAAATCCGGCATGATCCCTACCATGTCTTGTATTGACATCGTTACACGCGTTGCTGTTGTTTGCACATTAGTAAAATTCCCCGCTGGAACCGTCGGTGCTTGTGCTAAACCCTCTTTGTTCTGCTGCGCTTGTATGTCGGTACGATCTAGTGTACGCGTGGCATTCAAGGTGCCGATGGCTGTCGCCAACATAGCCATGGCCTCCTTAAGTCCGTTTATTTGTGCCTGGAAATCGTTACCGTCTTCCTCTAACTCTGTCGGATCAATCTCGTCGGTGCCCAAAATTGCCTGCAACTTTGCTACCTTATGGGCCTTCGTGCCCGTCATCGCAACTTTGTTGTTCTGCAGCTGTTGATTAATCTGATACTAATTTGATCATGCTGTATTAGATTCTGTTTTAATATTCAATTAATAAAATGCGCCCTTTTTTATTTTAATCGATGACCATCGATTTCCTGCCTATCCGCCCTCTTTGAACTGCCAAAAAAATCTTCCTTCCTTCTTTTCTTTTTTAGTGTTGTATATCTGTGTTGCTATTCTTCTCGAATTTTCTCCCCTGCTACCGACGAGTATGCGTGAAGCAAAAAACTTGCGTTCCTCATTTTCGTTGTACTTCCCTTATGTTAAACGTTGTTTTCTCCGTCTGTCCTTCGTTGCTTTTGACTTTCCAAAAATGTTCCTTCTGTCGTTGCTGTCACTGCGGTGTTCGTTGAATCATTGTTCTGCTTCCAACAAACGTTGGCTTTAGTTGCGATCCCGTACGAGTCCGGACTAGTCAGAAATAGTCAGAATCAGTCAGATTTTACTGGAAATCGATCCCGTACTCGGTTCTCTGACTATTGAGAGGACAAAAAAGAGAGTAAACACGGTTCTCTCTCTGTCAGAAGTTACCAATTTTATTCCGAGAATTCTTTGTTGGTAAATTCTGGTAAATGTGTCAAACGATCAGCTGTAGTGTGTTTGGCAACCAAATTGTAAACAAAAGAAAAGTGCACTCTGCTAATTCATGTTGAAAAGTATTTAATTACTTGTTTAAGTGGATTGTAATGAATTTGAAAGTATTTTTGATTATTTACATGTGTGAGCTGAGTGTGTTTACATACAAAATAAGCAAAAATTTACAACCAAAATTTGGAGGTTATGTTGAAGTTGACAGAAGTTACCATTTTTCACTAGAAAGCGATCCCGTACTTTTCAATGTTACTCTCTCGCTCTGAGCGAATTTTGAAGTTTTGACAGTTTTACTAGTCCGAGTCCGAGGAATACGGGATTGCACCTTTTGTTTCTATTCTTTTCTATTCTTGGTTGGTAAAAAAGTAAACTTTTTCTCATTTTGGTAGATTTTGTTGAATTATTTTGTTTGAAAAACAAATAAAACTTTTCGTTCCCGCTTTTTTTTCTTAGTTATCTTTATAGACTTTTAAATACATACGTATACATGTAGATATATCGATAAAAGGCGAACATATCGTGCTCCATTCCAAACTCATTTTATGGGAATCCCGAAAAGCTTTAGATTGCATAAATATTTTAAATGATTATTTAAACAAAAAGAAACAAGTAAGAAAGTCTAAGTTCGGGCGGAGCCGAACATTAAATACCCGGCGCAAGTATTAAATATATGTTTGTCACGAAATGTTGAAGCTTCAAGCATTTCAGAAATTTACCGCTATATGAAAAGCAGCCTCAATTTTAGTCCGATTTCAATAATCTTCAACGTTTTGCTTCTATGTGGCAAGTACAATAACCATACCGAGTTTGGCACAAAGTGGTAGAACGGTTACCGAGATACATATATGTGATCATAAGTGGGCGGTGCCACGCCCATTTTACAAAATTGTATCATAAACTTATTCATTGGTAAAGAATTGTTGCAAGCATAAATTTTGAATAAATTAGCTTTACTATTTACTGATTTATCGATGATTTCATATTTCTCTAAATTACCGTTATATGGGATGTGGGCGTGGTTATTGTCCGATTAAAAGTTTTCAGCCATTTCGTATGTTATATCAAGGCCAATAACTGTGCCAAGTTTGGAAGAAATTGGTACAGCGGTTACCAAGTTATACACATGTAACTATAAGTGGCCGTGGCTACGCCCATTTTCCAAAAATTGATAATAATTTTATTTTTCTTCTGAAACTTATTGTAAATATCAATTTTGCGTGAATAATCTTCAGTAGTTACTAAAATATCCCAGTTTTCGTATTTATGAAAATTACCGTTATATGGGAGGTAGGCGTGGTTATTGTCCGATTTTGCCCATTTTCAATACCATCCGTCCTACGCCCGAAATAAATGCACGTACCAAGTTTTGTTAAGATATCTCAATTTTTACTCGAGTTATCGTGTGCACAGGCGGACGGACGGACGGACGAACAGACAGTCACCGCTTAATCGATATCTCTTTTCATTCTGATCATTTATGTATACATTTTTTCTATATCTATCTCGTTTCGTTTTGCCTGTTACAAACAACCGTTATGTGAAGAAAGTTATAATACCCTTGTACACAAGTGCGCTCGGGTATAAAAATGGACAGGTATGTAATTACGCACTATGATTTTTCGCAAAAAAAGTTTTAATGAACGCAGTTTTTTCAATGGCAATTGTTAAATGAAAAAAAAAACAAAAGACTGGCGGACAAAAAAATTAGCAGAGATTTTTAGCTGCACATTGGTGGTTATACTCAAATATTATGGGCAATAAAACTCCATAACTTAAATTGTTTGAAAAATTCAGAGTGATAAGTGGACGAAAATTGTTGGAAGCAGAAACAATATTTTTTTGCAAAAAAAAATACCAAAAAATCTTTTCTTGAAAAATTTGTGAATATTAAAAAAATTACCAAGCGGTTTTTGGGTGACTGAATTGGTCTATAATAACTGCAGTTGAAGTTTTTTCAAATGATGAAGCTTCGTAGCAGACCTTTACATTCACCCCTTTCGCTGAATGATGAAGCAAATGATAAAGCTTCGAAGCAGGCCTTTACATTCGCCACTTTCGCTTGGGTTGAATGAGACTGAGAATAGCCTTTTAATATGATCTCAAATACCGAACCTATTGTGGCGAATACTGCGGCAACGCGAAGCGAACATCGAGAAATAGGCAGAATGATCGAAGAATGACGTAGAATGTTCCACAAAGAGAAACGTCAAGTTGGATGAACACTGCGAACAGCGAGCGAAAGAGAATGAGCGATAAACTTCAGAATGTTCTAGAGTTGCCATAAGTGCCAGCGCAGGTATATAAGGGCGCCGCCACAGCGAGGTGAGTTAGTTGCAAGTCAGCAAGCTACAAGTAAAGTGAGCAGAGAAGCGAGTTGCGAATAAGCAAGCTATAAGTTTAATTGTGTGTAACAAGTTCAGTAAAGCGTTGTAATTGCTTTAACAAGTATTGTAGTATTTTTACTGTATTAGCAAGTATTGTAAAATTGTTTGTTGTACAATAAAGTTAATTGTACTACAATTCGGTCATCGTTAGCATTTATTTAACAATCCAGCGATACGAGCCCGAGTATATTTGGGAAATCCCTCAAGGTTTCGAGGATAATCGTAACAATTGGTGTCAGAAGTGGGATTGTTAAATAAATCCCGAAGGATAAACTACTGAAAATGGCGAAAATTCAGGACTTAAAGATTGAGGAGCTGAAACAGGAGTTGGAAAAGCGTAATTTGAAGAAAAGTGGAATTATTATCCCGTCTGCGGGAGGCTATGGAAGCTGAAGGCATCGACGTGGACTAATACGACTTCCAGGGTAAATCCGACGATGCATCCGCAAAGGACGAACAGAAGGATAAGGCTGCTTGTTCGTCGAAGGATGTGCAGCAGACATCCGGGAAGGTTGAAGAACAGCAAAAGTCTCCAAGTTCATCAACAGCTATGGACTTGAACACGTTATTGGCTGCCATGTCACAGATGTCATCACAGCTGTCGTCACAGATGCAAGCACAGGATACACGCATGTCACAGATGTCATCTCAGATGCAAACACAGTTGTCAGATATTTCGTCGCAGCTACAGGCACAGAAGACACACGTATCACAGTTGCTGGAAGTCCAGGATGCAAAGATTACACAACTGCAGGAGAATTTGGCTAGAGATAACGAACAAATCAAGGATAGACAGGATAAAGTCGAGGCTAAGGTAGAAGAGTTGGAAGGTCCGAGATATGCAGTTGAATCGTCCACCTTCTTCGACCAGCGCGCCCAAGGTAAAGACTCCATCCTTTGACGGCACGATTCCTTTCCAAGTCTTTAAGCTCCAGTTCGAAAAGACGGCTACAGCTAACAACTGGAGCATGGACGATAAATCCGCTGCTCTGTTCGTGGCATTAAAAGGACCTGCAGCGGAAATATTGCAGACTATTCCCGACTGTGAAAAGAACAGTTACGATGCCTTACTGGGTGCAGTGGAGAGACGTTATGGTAGCGAGCACAGGAGGCAGATTTACCAGATGGAGCTGGAGAATCGCTGCCAGAAATCCAACGAGACTCTACAGGAATTCGCCTCCGAGGTTGAAAGGTTGGCTCATTTGGCAATTGGAGATGCATCTGGCGAGCACCTCGAAAGAGTAAAAATCCAGAGGTTCATCAACGGAATGCGGGACGTGTATACCAAGCGAGAGACGTACGCGAATCCAAAGCCAACATTTGCTGAAACTGTCTCGTATGCTCAGACGCGTGAAACGGCGGCGCTCCTAAGTAGACCAGCCTACAAAGCACATCGCGTGGAAGTGGAAACACCGGACGAGGCAAATGAAATGCTGAAGAAGATTATCCAACTGCTGGGCGAGAAAAAGCATGGCTCTGGCAAATGTTTTAAATGTGGAAAGCCAGGCCACTTCGCCCGCGATTGCAGCGCAAGTTCCAGTGCGCTCAACAATTCAGCAGGACGCAAACGCAGGGCTGAAGGAGACGAATCTAACTCCAATCAGTCGTTAAACTAAAACGAGCCAGCAGCAAGGGGCGCGCGCTGGCTCCCGCAATTGAATGCCCCATAATCTCCGTCTCGCGAATTGGCAGAAAAGCGAGCAACGTTACTGTTGGTGGATATGTGGACGGACATGAGCGAGTACTAACTGTGGATACGGGCGCATCACATTCCATCATTCGATCTGATTTGGTCACTAAAGGGGTAAGGCCATTACCTGGAGCAAGGTTGAGAACAGCAACTGGTGAGGACACCCAAGTTGTAGGAGAGGTAATATGCAAAGTCGCAATAGGGAATGTGATGGTGTTACACAAGTTCATAGTTGCGGCGATTATGGATGAAGTCATCATTGATTAGACTTCTTGCTTGATCAAGGTATGCAGATCAACATGAAGAACAGGATTATGACGTATAACAACATGGAAGTGCCCCTTAGTTTTGGGTATGATGGTCCGTACAGCAGCAAGCGAGTGATCCTAGAGGAAAGCGAGCAGATTCCACCGAAGTCAGAAGCAGTTGTGTGGGCAAAGATTGATGGAGATTGTGGGACAAACAAATTGTGGGTTGTTGAAGCAACACAAAATTCTACACCGGACGTACTTATTGGTAAAACCCTGGCTAAGACGCAAAAGGATGGACGTATCCCAGTTCGAGTGCTCAATGAGTTCAAATCACCAGTCAAACTCCGAAGAGGAACTGTACTGGGGCAATGTCGAGAGGTAGCGGCAATCTTCAACTGCGAAAAGTTACCTGAAAGCGATTCCATTGGCGAGAATGACATTGCGGAAGACATTAATGCATGGACGGAAGGGTTGGAAGAAAAATACCAGCACAAGGCTAAGGAACTTCTCCGAAGATACTGCAACATATTCGACAAGGATGACGACAAACCAGGCAGGACTAACGTTGTGAAACATCGCATTGATACTGGCGATGCAAGGCCAATCCGTCAAGCTCCTCGGAGTGTTCCACTTGCCAAACGTGAAACTGTTAGCCAAATAATAAACGAAATGAGCGAGAGTGGTGTGATTGAACCATCAGCGAGTCCATGGAGTTCGCCGGTAGTACTTGTGAAGAAGAAGGATGGTCAAATGCGGTTCTGCGTAGACTACCGGAAACTAAACGATGTGACGAAAAAGGACAGCTATCCTCTTCCCAGGATCGATGACACTCTGGACTCGTTGACTGGAACAAAGTGGTTCTCAACACTCGACCTTAAGAGCGGTTATTGGCAAGTGGAGGTAAGTGACGAGGATAAGGAGAAGACAGCTTTCAGCGTTGGAGACGGTCTGTGGCAATTCACGGTGATGCCCTTTGGATTATGCAACGCTCCTGCCACTGACTTATGGACCATGTGCTCAAAGGACTGCATTGGAAAACATGTTTGGTGTATCTAGACGACATTATCGTATTGGGTAAAAGCTTTGAGGAACACCTGAACAATTTGGAAGAAGTTTTCCAGAGCATAGCTGGCGCTGGTCTGAAGCTAAGTCCTAAAAAGTGCTCACTGTTCAGGAACGAGGTGAACTACTTAGGGCACAAGGTGACAACGGAGGGCATCTGTACTGCGAAGGAAAAGATAGAACCAGTAAAGGATTGGCCAAGACCTAGGAACCTGCACGAACTACGAAGTTTTCTTGGGCTATGCACCTACTACCGCCGATTTGTTCCGAATTTCGCCAACGTTGCTAATAGCCTCCACGAGCTCACTAGGAAAAATAGAGCCTTCGAGTGGAACAAGGAGCAGGAGGAGGCTTTCCAGACTCTGAAGGAACGACTATGTACTGCACCTATGCTAGCGTATCCCGTTCCAGGGGCAACGTTTATTTTGGATACGGATGCTAGTGGTTATGCCATAGGAGGCGTACTGTCGCAGGTAATTGATGGGCAGGAGAAGGTAGTTGCCTACTATAGCCGGTCGATTGGAAAACCAGAGAGGAACTACTGCGTAACTCGGAGAGAACTACTAGCGTTGGTGGACTGCGTCAAACATTTCCACAAGTACCTCTATGGGCAACGTTTCCGAGTTCGAACGGACCATGCAGCGCTGAAGTGGCTACTACAGTTTAAGAATCCAGAAGGACAGCTAGCTCGGTGGATTGAGAGACTGCAAAGTTATGACTTCGCCATTGAGCACCGCAAGGGAAGTGTCCACGGTAATGCTGATGCCATGTCCCGCCGCCCAAGTAGCCTGGAATGTAAACACTGCTCAAAAGCTGAGGGAAAAGAGGACATTATAGACGTCCGTCTAAAGACAATAACACAAGCGGAAGAGTGGAAGGAAGAACAGCTACGAAAGTGTCAGCAGGAAGATCCAGATCTGAGCTTTTGGTGCATGGACTGGAGGGGACAGGAGGCCAACTAAGGAGCAAATGGCAGCGGAAAGCCCCATCGCAAAGGCGTACTGGGCACAATGGAACAGCTTAAAATTAATATCTGGCTGTTTGCATAGGGTATGGGAAAGCGAAGATGGCCAGTGCTCCCGCAACCTGATAGTAGTTCCAAGGGTAAGAATTCCGGATGTACTCAAGGAATTCCACAATGGTCCTAATGGAGGGCACCTGGGAATCACGAAGACCCTGGAAAAGGTTAAGCAGAGGTTCTATTGGGTTGGTTGTCGGCAATCGGTCGCAGAGTGGATTGCTAACTGCGCGGAGTGTATTGCAGCTAAGGGGCCGAAATCCAGAAGTCATGGCCAGATGAGGCAATATAACTCAGGTGCACCTTTCGAGCGGATTGCCATGGATGTAGCCGGTCCATTTCCTATGAGCGCACAGGGAAACAAATACGTCCTTGTGGTTATGGACTACTTTAGCAAATGGCCGGAGGTATACCCGATTCCAAACCAGGAAGCAAAAACAGTAGCGGAGGTATTCACCTAGAATTGGGTTGCGAGATACGGTGTACCTATAGAGCTGCACTCTGACCAGGGAAGAAATTTTGAGTCTGCGGTGTTCCAAGAGATGTGCCAGATACTGGGTATCCGGAAAACTCGAACGACGGCTCTTCATCCCCAATCAGACGGCATGGTGGAACGGTTCAACCGAACCCTGGAAGAGCATTTGCGGAAGGTCGTGGACAAGAATCAAAAAGATTGGGATGTCCGCATACCCTTGTTCCTGATGGGATACCGGTCAGCAGTGCATGAAACAACGGGTAAAACTCCTGCAAGGGTAATATTCGGCAGTGAGCTCCGTTAGCCTAGTGATCTGAAGTTTGGGGTGACTGGTGATGCTAGAAGGATTGGAAAAGAGACGTCAAACATCCTGGAAGAGGAGCTGAGAGAGATACATGCTCTTGTGAGACAGCGCACACAAATTATGAGTGACAAGATGAAAGCCAGGTTTGATAAGGCGATGAAGTCCGAGGGTTTCCAGGAAGGAGATTTTGTGTTGCTGTATAATCCACAACGAAAGAAAGGTTTGTCCCCAAAACTACAATGCAACTGGGAAGGTCCGTTGAAGATTGACAAACGGCTGAAGGACGCAGTGCATCAAATCCAGACAATGGGGAGACCGAGGACCAAGATGAAAGTGGTCCACTTGGAAAGACTTGCAGCGGTTGGAGCGGCAAGTGTGTCTGATCGGGACGATCAGACTTAGGTGGAGGGCAGTGTGGCGAATACTGCGGCAACGCGAAGCGAACAACGAGAAATAGGCAGAATGATCGAAGAATGACGTAGAGTGTTCCACAAAGAGAAACGTCAAGTTGGATGAACACTGCGAACAGCGAGCGAAAGAGAATGAGCGATAAACTTCAGAATGTTCTAGAGTTGCCATAAGTGCCAGCGCAGGTATATAAGGGCGCCGCCACAGCGAGGTGAGTTAGTTGCAAGTCAGCAAGCTACAAGTAAAGTGAGCAGAGAAGCGAGTTGCGAATAAGCAAGCTATAAGTTTAATTGTGTGTAACAAGTTCAGTAAAGCGTTGTAATTGCTTTAACAAGTATTGTAGTATTTTTACTGTATTAGCAAGTATTGTAAAATTGTTTGTTGTACAATAAAGTTAATTGTACTACAATTCGGTCATCGTTAGCATTTATTTAACAATCC
>NW_023458557.1:40801129-40826656 GCF_013731165.1 Rhagoletis pomonella
AAAAAGTGTTACACCATGTTACAGTTTTGCCCGTCACTGTACATGCACCAGCAAACGTGGACGGACACCCAAGTGATCCTGACCTTCACAAGATAATATATTTATTAATATTTGTATTTTCTGCACCAGCCATACGTGGACGGACACACAGGGATCCTAGCATGCAAAACTTACTTGCAACGGCTGCACTTGTCGTAAAACGCTACTTTTTGAATACAAATTATGAATAACTCCGATACCCTGCAAATAAATACGTAAATTATTGTTTTAATTCAAAATGTTTCCATTATTTTTGATTTTTTTGCCATATGAATTTCCACGAAACAATCGATGATCGAATCCATATAAAGAGATCAAAAGTGGTATTAGTCGCATGCTCCTTTGCGATTGCTCCCGGAGTCATCCCGGATTAGTCCCATTTTTTTCAGGGTATGGAATGAACTGATCGCTTTTGTTCGAGCATGTCCTATGAAGAGACTAATTGTTCACCTTTATACCCGAATGGGTATAAAAAGCGACTAGTCACTTTTAAAAAATAAAAATAAAAATTTGCGCCAGCTGAGATTCGAACCGGAGTGCTCAGTTTTGTTAGGCGAATACTCTCTTTGTGTGCCCACGCCGCACATGAAATTTCATTGACTAAGTGCGTACATATCATTAAATCGTTAATAGTACCCGTTAGAGATGAGTTGGGGACTAATTGATCTCCAGTTATACCCATAAGGGATGAGTCGAGACTAATTGGCCTCCATTAGTACCCGTATGAGACTAGTTCGGACTAATTAATGCCCAATTGTACCCGATTGAGATTAATCTCGGAGTACTCTCTTTAGAGATTAGTCGCACAATTTTTTGCAGGGTATACATACACGTTGCGCTATCACTGCTGTGCAGTGTTGCCGTTTTAGCACTTTGGTGGCTAAATTTAGCTACCACATACTTTTTTTGGCCACATAAATTTAAAATTGCCCCTAGCCCTTTTTTAGCCCTTTGGAGAATGTACATATTCATGCTTGGCGTGAAAAAGCTGGATATACCTAATTTGATCTATTTTTTTTTATTTATGTAAGATATGAATTTCTAAACTAAGAAAGACTGATATATATACATATATGTATTGTATGTACCTTACGTTTTCATACATACATACTGTAAAATTGTTAGGGCTGGCTGTTAACTTATCCATTAACGATTTAACTATAGTTTAAAATAGATAAGTTTACGGCCTAGCATAATATGCTTAATTTGTTAAATGGCCCATCAAGTCGATTGACCGTGTATGTTCTTGTGGTGTGATTGTACCAGCTGCTGGTGCGGCTTCAAAAACTATTTGAAAATTTTATGATTGTACCAGCGTGCTGGTGTCGTGAGTGGTGAAATGAGCTTAATTTTGTGTTTTGGCGGAAATTTCTTGCACTATATGAATCAAAGCCGTGTGTGTGGAGGATTAAGTTCCCCGATATTGCAGTTGTGAACTGAAAAAAAATCATTGTTTAACAAAATAGTAGAAAAATTATGAAATTTCGGCTTCAATCATTTCGATCTTTCCTCGACCTCATTTGTAAAGAAATGAATATTGTAGCAGCATGCTGGTATGTTATGTGCTTCGAGCCTGAGGGTAAAATCACTTAATGGAGCCAGCAAGCTGGTGTCGTATATTTTCCCTTAAATACAAAACGGTTGTTGGTTGGAAAAATATTTCCAGAGTTCATTGTTTTTCTATACCATTACTCATTGAAAATGTTTGCGTGTATGCCTATATGTATATGTTTATGTAAGTGAAAAATTTTAGCTACCATTTTTAGCCACAACGACTTTTTTTAGCTCTTTTTTAGCCCTTTTTAAAGGAATTTAGCTACCACTAAAAATGATTCGCGGCAACACTGCTGCTGTGTTCGTTGAATCGTTGTTCTGCTTCCAATAAACGTTGTATTTAGCTCTGATCCAGTACTCCATGAACTTACAGGATTTTACACGAACTTGCAGGAAGTTGCAGGAAAAATGTTCCCGTACTCCAAAATCCTCCAAAAACCTGTAAATGAGAGCTTTTGAAGAGTTGTGTAGAGAATGAAGTTGCAAGATTTTAGCCGAACTTTTTCTTCTGGTAAAATCATGAAAAGTGTCAAGCAATCACTGGTTGACGCTTTTACAGGAAAAATGGTTTTTTTGTTCCCGTACTTTTTGTTGTTACTCACTTTTTACTCTCACTTCAGAGAGTAATTTTGCTGTTTGACAGTTTTACAGGATTTTTCACGAAAAGTATTAGATCAGAGCTTTTATGTGCCTCTTCGTAGACGTTTTCTTTTTAACGGTCGTTGTGTCGTTGCTTTATTTCCAGTCACCGTCGTGTGCGCATATACATGTGTACGTTGCGCTGTCACTTTAACCCGAAGGGGCTCGTTATGTAGTCGTCTTGACTCGTTGCTATTAACTTTTGGTGTCGTTGCGTTTGGATGGCCGCTGCTCTCCTTCAGCAAAAAAAAGTTATCTCATTTGCTTTTATTTGAATTCTCAACGATCGGTTGCTTCCTTCTCGTTCAAGATTGCCGTTCGCCGTGTTGCGGTGTGAATGCACTGTAGTACAGAAGATATGTATGTATGCTGTTATTGCGGTCACGTTAGATTTCTACGTTCGTTGGACATTAATTCTAAATATGACAAATTGTCCGCTCTTTATTTTTTTAACTTTTGTAGACGTCAGTGAATTTCACTTCTGACTTGTTAAGAATAAACTCGAATGTAATTAAAATTAATTTCCAAATTTATTTGGTAAAGATTTGTAGAAATATATATATTGGCAAATCTAAAAAATAGGTACACTTTCAAAAAAAAAATTAATTTTTCAATTTGTGAGCACACCTATGTTTTATATATCATTTTATTCGTAACTTCTCAATAAATCGATTAATATAAGTGACATTCATTTTCATCAAGTGCTTCAAAAGTTAGACGAGGAATAAGCATGAAATAGAAAACAAAATAATAAGCTGGGTTGAAATTACGCTGTTCAAGTTGTAAACTTTGAGGAAAGATTTTGAAAGTTGAACTCACTTAATTGGGATGTTCTAAATTCAATGACATGCCCTGTTTTACCAGATTGGCTCCGGTTTTCGAGATAACGGTACTTGAAAATTTGATTAAATTTTAACTGATCTATAAATAACTCCCTTAGTTTTGAAGTTATTTTACTAAAATTTTGCACATAACAGTTTTTTAATATTACCTTAATTATTCCTAAAAATTATCGAATACAACTGATTACTCAGATATGTGTTTTTCCGCAATAACTCTAACTTCATATCTGAATAATAAATTGTATGCGTGCTATATGTTAAATTGAACCTATACTAAATTTTAACCTGTTTAATTGAAGGAGTTATAACGCAAAACAACGTCTCTGATCAATCAGTTGTATGGGAGCTATATGTTTTAGTGAACCGATTTCGATGATTTTATGGAATAGTTAAAGTAATATTAAAAAACGGATATGTGCAAAATTTTAGTAAAATATCTTCAAAACCCAGGGACTTTTTTTATAAAATAGTTAAAATTTAAGCAAAGTTTGAGGTACCGCTATCTCGAAAAGTGGAGCCAATAGGGTAAAACTTAGGACGCCATTGAATTTAGAAGACTCCAATTAAGTAAGAGCAACTATCAGAACATTTGTCGAAAAAAGTTGCTTTGATACCACTCTCGAAATATTCTGACTAAGAGAAGGAGCATCATTAAAAGTAGTAAATCAGGGTTTTTACACACTTCTAGAGACAAATTTTTTGAAGCATTTTACAGGTATATGTAATTTTATAAGGACTAGCAGTTATAGAAAGATTTAGATCGTTTCGGCGTATTTTCCAAATGTGCCTTTAATTAAAGTGTTTTTGGAATAAAAATTACGCTAAAGATCGCAGAATATTTTATCTTTAAAAGTTGGTTTATTCTGAAAGCACAGCTCTTGCTCAGGTATCAAATTATTCGTAATTGTTTGTAGTACACAATACATACTTAAAAAGTTCTTAAACTTAAATGCTTCAAAAACTATACGCGATAAAACGAAAATTTTGAAAATTGTGAAATGTGGAATTACAGATTTTGAGTTACTTGCCATTTCGTTATTTTTTAATGCACACTTTTCTTACCTACTACATATGAAGTGTACACATAAATACTAATTGCACATAAAATTTCAAATCAGTATATGGTGTGCTTCAAAAGTTATGACATAATTAGTTTTTCACCTCTTAAAAATTACATAAAAAATTCCCTTTTTTTCAGTATTTTTTTTTTATTTAAACATCTATAATTCAAAAGTTATGCAGCAAATTGATCTAAATTTTTTTTTGAGTCTTCAAGTATACGTCAATGAATTATATCCAAAAGCAACCAGCTTGATATAGTTTCCAACAGTGAAAATAAAGCTAAACAACACCAAGGTTACCTGTTTTTTAGATTTGCCCATATATGTATTTAAAAGTTGATTGTGCCTATGTACTCTGGCCAGCAACCGATACCATATACGTACGGTGACCATCCGTCCTGTATTATACGGGACAGTCCTCTTTTTTGACCCATTGTCCTGGTAAATTATTTACTTTATACGGGACGCCAAATATTCTGTATTTCTTTTGATGCCCTATATTTGTCCCGTATTCGGTGTCTGGTATTTCGGAGCTTTAACCTCTCATTAAAATGGCATGCCTATGAGCCAGTTTTAGGGGATATTGGTATATGATTGTAATTTTCTCTATGAACAGGGCATGCATCATGTAACTTTGACACGATAGTCGTTCAGACACTGATTCATGTATTTTTCTTACTTACTATCGTGTCGACTAATGTAGTGTCTTTAACAGTTTGAAAATCACTATACTAGAGTTCACTTTTTGATCGGCAGTTTTTTACAACAAACATACGGCATCGTTATGGCGCCGTTTCGCACAAAAGCACAGCAAAGCAACAAAATAAACGCTGATTTTTGTCTTTCGCATTTTCGCATCAAATAGTGAACTCTACTTATATTTTTTTTTGTTAAACTTCGATATTTAAAATTTTAATAATAAATATAACAATTTTGAAAATAAATTCAAGAATTAATTTTTACCCTGGTGTGTCAATGGTGGTCTCGGGTTCAACTAATAGTGACAAGGATTTTTTCATTTTAAATTTTTTTGTTTTATAGCACATTTTTATCTGATACTTTATTGCTATAAGGTAGCTAAGCAAAGGTGAGTCTAGCGGTCTCCAAAATATTTGTGCATACATTTTTTTAAATTTCCATTGATACTGCTTCAGCTGGAAGATGTGAAGGCTAAGTAATGTGAAGAGAAGATGATGGATATTCTCTTTACAATAACGGGCGCTTAGTTATAGGATGTAGCGAGAAGTGTTGGAGATAAAATAATAGCCGTTTAATATATTAGCGAAATTTAAAGCATACTTGAATGTTTGCGATGCTTTCGGAGAACATTTCTGTTGAAAATTGCGTGCATCTTTTAACGCATCTTCTAAAAGGACTATGCAGTACTTTATAAAAAGATTTTTTTTGCTGTAGTTAACACAAAAATCCCATAAGATACATATGTAGGTCGTGTCAGCTGACATAGTCGCTAATTTTCATGAAGCAAGACAATCGGAAAACACGTGTGGAAAGTGCTGCTCTTTTGCTTCTCTTTTAAAAAATTGTCGAACATAATTTGTATGAAAATAATGCGTAGCACCGGCAACAAAAAAAATCCAAAAATTAACGGTAAGTCTCATCAACTGCACTTTGCACTTTATTACACTAAAATTTCACGATTTTCTTACAAATTTTGCGGGGTAAAAATCTCGAGAGAAATATCCTACATATTTGTGATGTTACTATAAGAATGCTGTTTAAGATCTGTAAGTTTTTGTGAAAAAAATTGGAACATTTTTTTTGTCCCGTATTTGGCTCCCATAAATATGGTCAGCGTACATATACGTCTTCCTCGCTTCGCTTGCTCGCAACGACTTCCTTACACGTCACATCAGTTTACTTTTAACCCATTTCGTCATATCAGGGTATTTTGAACCATTGAAGTGAGCACATCGCGGTAAATTGCAAGTAAGCGATTTTTATAAGATTTTTTTTTGAATTTTTGTAGAGAGAAGTTGCGATTTGACAAAGTAAAATTGAGAAATATAAAGATAGGAATGAAAAACAAAAATCATGGAAAAAACTGCTGGAGAAGTAGACAAAACTGCCAGGATAGAAACTGTAAAAAAATATCAGGGCGTACGAGCCTCCTACCGGCGGAAATTATTAAATTGGTAATTTATTACCATTAATTAAAAATATGCAAAACTATGCAAACTTGCTTTAATGTGAATACTAGAAATAAAAATAAATTTGTGTTTTTAAGCAAAAAAATATGAATGTCCTTATTTTATGTCGGTTTAAAAAGCTAATAACAAACTGAATAAACCATTTAAAATTCATTCATATTGTATTCGCAGTCATTTTTACAAAAAGTAAAAATAAGAGATCATCTTTGTGTAGTAATATTAGTATGCCATATGGTATGTATATATGCTTATGTATATATACAAGTCGGACGGATTTCGTAAAAAAAATGATGTCATGTCTCCGATTCGCTTAAATTTTTGTATGGGTTCTATACATGAAATAAGCTAACACGTATTCGATGAATTTTTTTTTCTTCGGAGATATGATCTGTCAAAGTTCAAATTTTTTCGTGATTCTGACCGTTCATGTACATCTTCAAATCGTTATATCTCGGGCTCTACTCATCGTAGAGACGTCATCTTAACGTCGTTTTGAAGATAAAGAAACCGGCTTTCTATTGAGGATTACGATTGCCCTAAAGTTAACTTAGCTATTAACAGTTGAACTATTTTAAGCTGATTTGCATAGTAAAGACAAGTCAATTTGGGATTTTAAATTACATCATCGTAATCCTTGTTTAAATCTCTATAAAACACATGTTATAAAAAAATGGGAGCTTTTCAAGAACTGTTTTTAAAACGATAAACAGAACCCGAGATATAGCAATTTGAAGAAGTACATGATCATTTCGTCAGAATCTTGAAAAACTCCAAAATTTTACAGATCATATATCCGAAAAAAAGGAAAAATGTGAAGCCAATCGAAATTGTGACACCAAATTTGGTGTCCGATATGAAAAAAATGCCTCATATATATGTTATATATATTATGACACAGAATAATAATAATAATAATAGATTGGCGCTTACACATATGTTAGTGTTTGGCCGAGCTTCTCCTCCGACTTGTGGCGTGCACCTTGATATTGTCACACAAAGCGGAGGGACCTACAGTTTTACGCCGACTCCGAATGGCGATTGTATTTTTATGAGAAGCTGTTTTTCATGGCAGAAATACACTCGGAGGTTTGCCATTGCCTGCCGACGGACGACCGCTGTTAAGAAAAAACCTTTTTTCTATATTTTTTTGCGATGTTGCTTTGACCAGGGTTTGAACCCGGGTGCTACGGAGTGGAAGCGCGCACGGCTTACCACTGCACCACAGCGGCCGACATAGAATAATAGTAGTGTAAGAATTGTAATACATATATTATTTGATTATTTGTAGGGTTGCATTTTATAATTCTTTTATGACATTACAGTGTCTGAATGTCGTTTTGTTTTAATTTGGTTATAATTTAAATTATATCCCGGGATCCCGAGGGCTTGATCCCGGGATTTTGGGACTCAAAAAAAGGGCTTGGGACTCCCGAATCCCGGTACTGGATGCCTTAATCTGTACATATATACTTGTTTTCGCTTATTTTCAAGGCTCTTCATAACCAGGCGCTTCGTATGCATAAAGCGGACAAAGAAATGCTACCTAAATAGGGGCAAACGGGGGACAAAATATGCTCCTGCTCCTCTCTTGTCATCCACAGAATAACAATATGTATTGTTTTTTTTCTATTTCAAAACAATTCACTCGTACCCTCCCAATAAACATCAAAAAATATTTCTCCAACCTTGGAGAAATTCATAGTTCTCAAGTTGATATCCGACACCATTCTCCAACTCATATCTAACCGACCCGCAGATACGTACAAAGTGATAGAGAAACGAATTTTTAATTATCAAGTGAAAAACTAAAGCTATATGAAGAGGAAAATTGCCAACAAAAAGTAAAAAAAAAAACTTCAAAGTATCCTCAAATAATCTTGAAATAAAATAAAACGCGAAGTGAATCAAGTGGCAAAATTACTATCGGAATGTATACTGTGAAGTGAATTATTGTAATACGATATTGATTAACTCCATAATTGATAATGAAAAATTTATATTTAAATTCATCTATGTATGTCGTTTCAATCAAAACGGTATAAGGTATTCTACTATTTCAATTTTAGTATTTCAATGATATGTTTGAGACCAATTGGAGAATTACATTGGAGTTCAAGTTGAGAACTAGGAGTTTCTCAACTTGAGAAACAGTAATTTTTTCATACAAAGAAACATGCCCTTTTTGTTGAGAACGCTACGATCCTCCACTTGAGGTACTGTTGAGAAACAACGTTGGAGATTTGAGAAATACCTTAGTTGTCAACTTAACCTCAAGTTGAGCTCAAACCTAAATGTTTGTTGGGCTTCCTTCGTTTTATAACTTTTTGTTTTTTTTTACGCATAAATAACCAAACACGCAACCCCGTTACCCGCTTCGTCGCTCATGTTTACTCGCCGAAGTTCAAGTACGATTTGATTTGTGCGACGTTAGTGCAGTGATCGGACTTTAAAAAAATTCTGTGTGGTAGAATCTGAAAAAAATGTGGTAGATTTAAAAAAAATGTGGTAGATCTCTGGGTTTGGATAAAAATTTGTACAAAAATTACAAAAATTCTGCCGTGGGACTTGCCGATTTTGTCAATTCTCAAGTAAAAGTAAACAACGCCTTAGAAACCTTAGATGCACTTAAATTTGCTAATACTTTCACAAAAATCGCCATTTTTTTTTAACATTTTCGGATTCTTTTTTTAAATCATTTATTTTGCAATTTAACACAATAAAACCGCGTTTCCTGTCGACAAATTGATTACTGAGAAAATTTACTATCTTACATTTTGTTTTATTCTCCCATTCGGCTTTGTTTACTTTTGCTTGAAAAATTTCATCGTCGTCGGGAATTCGAAATCTTGTATTATATCATTCTTGTTACCATATAGTGTTTAGTGTTGGACAATTTTTTCTCTTAAAATTAAGAAAATTATGTCAAGCAAAAATAAAACTACTCAAAAGCGCGAATATGTGGTAGATTTCAGACCTTGTGTGGTAGATGTGGTAGATGCTCAAAAAAGTGGCAGATCTACCACAATATGGTAGAAGTCCGATCACTGCGTTAGTGGCGAAATGCTGCGCGAACCGAACCCGTCTGATTTATTCGCTGTTAGTGCCTATCATAACTGTGAGAAAATGCCGTGTACACAGAGTGCAAAACTCATCGAATAAAATGCTGTTAGTTTTTCGGAAGAGAAGTGTACACAATTTTCACAGTTGAAACTCATTTCACACTTGCTGAATTGCAAAATGAGGAAGTGTACATACTTTTGACAGTTAAAACTCACTCTCACACTTCCTGAATCTCAAAATGAAGAATGTACACAATTTTCAGTGTACACTTGAAAACTCACAGTTACAGACAGTGCACGGATTTTACCACTTTATTGGTAGATTTACCAACTTTTTAGCTGTATTTTATTTTCTACCATTTTTACCAAGAAAGGCTAAAAATCTACCAATATTTTCCGGAAAGAAAACAAAGAGATTTAAATAAGCGCAGTGTATACAAAATTCCTCATCGAATACACCTAAAATAAAAGTAAAAAGTTAACTCTGACCATAACCAATTTAAAAGTGAAATTGCATCTATTGTATATCAGCTGTTTCTGTAAATATTTTTTTTGGTTGCAATACGTTTTTGAGGCCAAACGAATGGTCTACAAATTCCAAGCATTTCAAATCTAATTTTAATCAAACAAACAAAATGAAGAGTAACTGTTTTAAGCCCTTTTTAAATTATCAATTTTTAATCAAAAATCTTTTAAAGATTAAAGAATTTGGTAGCGAGTTCGCTTTTTCAATCTAAAAAGTATTTGAGGGTAAATAGCTGTAATTTCATTTCATTCGTTTCGAATCAAGGCATAACAATTTAGAATTGATTTCGACATTTCTCTCTTTTGAACTGCGACTGAAATGTCAACTCTTAACCCTTTACTATTCAACATTTTTTTTTTAATATAAGATTTCAATTGTGATCTCTGCGACTGATTTTAAATACATAATAAAATGAAAAGGAATTGCGAGCGGTGCGTTGTGTTTGCCAAGAGCCTGGACAACAAACTTGTGCGTTATTTTAAACCTTCGAATTGTCAAGTGAAGCGACAACGGTGGGCAAATTGCTGCGATGTTTCATTAGGAGACTCTTCACGTGTGGTCGTGACTTTATTTGTTGCCTATCGCAGCCAAGTATTTCTAAGTGGACGCGTTTTGTCCCAGGTGCAGGATTTATTATACCGAATATGAAAAGAAAATCTCCCTTTCATATACATAGATGGATAGGCCAAATTTCAAATGGTGGTCTGATAAAACCTAAACCAGTATTCCTTGTTGACATAAAGAAACTGAAAGTAATTTTTAGTAAATTTAATGGAAAGGAAATTTTGAATAGCAAAAATTTAATTGCTAAATTATTGAAGTTAGGTTCTGATGTAAATTTAGAAGAATCAAACTTTTTTTAATATCTAATATACTTTAGAATTAAGTATTTGAATAAAAAAATAAATGCTCAAAAACATTGGGATAGTAAAAGCTAGAAAATTGTCAAAACGGTTTTATAAATGAGTGTGTTTCATTTAGTGTGTAATTTTGAGTAAGTATGCATTTCTACATTTACATTAAACCGAAAATGCAGTAAATAAAATGAATCTGATTCTAATGAGATTTTAAATATTTTCTTATGTACAAAAACTTTCATTTCAAAAATGTTGAGTTCTATTAAATATGGTAAATGCATAACAGAGGGTTAATTTCTTTGTTTACATATTTTGACATTACAGACAGCTATGAGAGAGCTCGACTGAATTGTCACTTCTACCTTGTTGAATATGCCTTGTTTCGAATCGAGCTTGATTCGACCACGGATGCCCTGACTCGGACCCAGTTTTATGTACATGTTTCTTGTTGAATGTTTTATTGGCGCGAAATATATTTTTTTTGTTTCATAAAAAAATACAATTTAGTTTATACTCATATAGGATAAATCAATTCATATAAAATTACACTAAAAAATTTGACGCATAAGGGCAGTAAAAATTATAACAAATACATACATAATTTTAACATTAAGAACCATCGATGCGAAAATCCAGCTACTCTATTGTTTCTTTTAACAAAAGATACGAAGTTCTATCAATTTTCGTTACAGAATCCATCCCCAGACCTGTGCATTTATGTATACTCGCTATCGGATGATGATGATGCTCCTATAGTTATTTATAGAAAATTTAATTTGTTAATTTAAATTTATAAACCAAAATTACTTTCCTTTTTGTTCTAACAAATATCGCTCCATATTTTTATCCTGTGGAAATTCACAACGTTAGTTTGTCGTGCAAGGTAAACTGATGACAAAAGCGATACGTTTTTGTCGTCTACCAGTGGCAACTGCCAAAAACCATATTTGGCAATAGAATTCTAGCTGCAGCAGTAAGTTGATTACAAAAACGAAACATTTCTTGCCAACATTTCAAAAAAGAACATCTTCAAGTGCTGGCAGATATCTTCATAGTGAAGATTTTTTGTATGAAGTTTTATTTTGCTGTAATTATCTTCATGTGAAGATTTTTTTGATTGTTTATGAAAAATTTCTTCATTTTGAAGATAAATCCCCACTTTTGGAAACACTGTTCCGAGCACGAAATGTGGTTTTTTGTGTTTCTCCCGCTCTGGGCACTTTTAGAACGTTTTGACAGTGTTGCCAACTTCTGGGTTTCAAAAAGCACCAAACGTTGGGAAAAAGAGCGTTTTAAAGCACTAAAAGTACTAAATTTTTTTTTGTATCATAGGATACTCTTTCTTCATAACAGTTTGTGGTAAACAAAAGTAAAAAAATTAACACTTTACATGTATAAATAAATACACATTCATGCTTACGAAGTAATACCGCAGTACTGCACATTAAAACTGGTAAATCTGGAGAAAACACAATCGAATCGCAACAAACGATTTTTAAAGGGGACGAGTAATACTTAATGATACTCAAAGTAGAAATGAGCGAAAAAATTTGTTGTTTTATAATATAACCTCAAATATTGCGAAAAACCGTGTTTTTACACTTAGAGGTTCGGATATCTCAAAATTCTGACGTGGTAGAGAAATTCTGCAGCCAGATTTGGATTCAGCACCGAAAAATCTACAACAACCGATCACTTAGGTGGCAAAAAAAGATAAAATTTTTCGAACTGTGTAATCAATCAATAATCAAGAAAATAAAAAAATAAATACTTAACTTATCTGCGTGCTATCATTTTCAACGCGAATACAATTTAACAAGAACGCAAGAACGTGGGTTTGCAACTTCATCTTTTTATCAATCAAGGTTTGCATTTTAGTGCATTAAAATTTGTAGATTCTTGTAAATTCAGAAATTTTAGTTCAGAAAAAAGCACTAAAAAGGGCACTAGGCACTAAACCATTTTTTTGGCGTCTTAATTTTCAAAAAGCACTAAATCTAGTGCTTAAAGCACTAAGTTGGCAACTATGCGTTTTGACACATTTTTTACAATTGTGAGAGAGTAGCTAATATTTACTCTCTAATTACCGAAACAGCCCGGAAATCGTGTGGAACAAAGCTATTGTCATATCAGTTAAGGCCGGTCCACATAGAACTTTCGCGTTGGCTTTGGCGTTGGCGTTAGTTTGACAGAACGCACGTTAAAAGTATGCTTGCTACAATGAACGCTTGACATCGAATGCTTTGAGCACTAGATTTACATACTAATGACAGATAAACTAATATTTAATATCAATAATTGCATGAAAAATGATATTTCTTACCTACATTTGATTAAGAATTAAAAATATTTCACATAATTTTATGTATTTGCAACAGCTGATTGACAACGCGCGCAAAAAGATGAGAGATGCCCATCCTTTTGTGTGCGTTAACTTTGGCGTTGGCGTTTCCGTTGACATGTGGACATATAATTGTTGTGGCCCATATAATTGTGTATATTCATAGTCAGCTGTTAATCCACGCCGACGCCAAAGCCAACGCCAAAGTTCTATGTGGACCGGCCTTTACGGTCATTTGACATGGCGGCGTCGACGCTCTACTCACGGCTAAACGAATGGATCTCAATTTTAGAAGCGAAAAATTAGAAAAGCGACTAAATGACAGAACATAATTTTGTGTAATAATTCATTGCGGTTCAAAAATATTTTAATGAAACGAAATTTAAACAATCTTATACAGGAAAAGGGGAAATACATTTACCTTGAAACATTTTGTAGCTCATTAAATGCAATTGAATTAAACATATTTAATAGTTATTTGAAGTCTTAGTCTTTTCGTTATTGTGATCAATACTTGCGAATCTATAATTTGCGCAAATTTAAAATTCCATTACTTCTAGTTAATTATCGATTAACGACCGGTTCTGGGGACTCCCGCTTGCCGTTTGCGCACAGTTCTGGTAGCCAATTAAAATTTGTTCAATTAAAAATTTACGATTAACAGACAAGACTCATATGTATTTTCATTTCCAAAAGGAAAATTTTCTTTGAAGCTAATAACATGTATACTTAAAATACTTAATAAGCAAGTATTATTACCCATCTTCGAATAAGGCTACATTTGAATGTATAAATAGACAACTATCAGTATCACTGTTTCAATATTAAGTAAAGAGCTATCTGGTGTGGCGCACGGGATGAAACAGCAGGAAAAATGTTTCAGTGGGAGAGCGCAAGTCCTTTCGGATACTTTTTATATGTAGTTGTCGTCATATCCACCGCTACAAGTGTGATCGGTACTTTTAAGAAAAATCCATTTCTACCTCCCGCGCCTGTGGCGCAACCACAACAACCAGTACATTATCACCCGGCGCCTGCTCCAGCACCTGTAGTTTACCATCCAGCACCAGAGGCAGTACCAGTGTATTATCATCCAGCACCTGCACCACCACCGCCACCTCCGCCGGCGCCTCCAAAAATTATTATTGTGCCCGTACAAACCTATCCCGCCCCACCACCACGTCCAGTTCATCCAGCTCCACAACCCCGTCCTGTTCATCCTGCTCCACCTCCACGCCCTGTTCACCCCGCCCCACAACCACGGCCAGTTCATCCTGCCCCACCACCACCACGACCAGTGCATCCAGCTCCACAACCATCCAAGGTAATTCAGCCAACTTTCGTCATACAGCCAATCGTAGTTAAGCCGGTGCCTGTTGTTACTGATGGAGTCGGTGGTGGAGGAGGTGGAAAGGGAGGCAAAGGCTGTAAGCCATGCCATGGCTAAAGCGATAGTAAAGTATTAGACCTAAATATGCTGCAAATAAAAATAGCGATGGATATTGAATTTACTGGAAATAGCCAGGGCAGTGATTATATTCACATATGTATCTGAAATAAAGTATCAGAATGTGTGAAGCGATATTTGATAGCGAGATTAAGTATATACATAAGAAACTACTGATTACTCAGTTTTGTTGTTATTACTTTTACCTCATTTTAGTAAAAATGTTAGTATTAGCCGAAACCTTTCAATTATGATGCGAAAACAGGAACAACGTCCATACAGCAATGCCTTTCACCACTGAGAGCGAATTGTTGGTGTTTACTTTTCATTTACATATATGCTTCTAAATCATATCCAGTGTTGCCAGAACTTTTTGGGCCAACTGGCTAAATTGGCAAAAAAAAGCGCTAAAAACGGGTAACATTTTTCAACTAAAATTAACATGTTTTATTTAAATAAATCACAAATACAAAGACTAATCAATTCATTCAATTATTTTTGGTTAACAGAGGTTATACGTATCTAAGCTCTACACCACGTGTTAAATAAATCACAAAAACACAGACTGGTAAATTCATTACAAATTATTTTCGTTTAAAAAAAGGAAACTGTCGTTTTACCCATGATATAAAAGGAAGGTAGTTTCATTGTCACTTTTCTGGCGCATATTAACTACCTGAGGTTAAGCAGATTGTGGAATTTACTGCTACCATACCCCGTGATTCAATAATAATTTTTTGTCACAAAAGAAAACAAAAACAACAAGGAGTCAAGGAGTCAAGAAAATTTTCACGTTTTCAGTATTTAAGGCACCTGTAAAATTAAGGACCGGTAAATATATTGCTCTTCTCGTAAAATACAGTGGTTATTTTTCTTTTTCGTAGAGCACCTTATGAATGAAAGAATTATTCAATCTACGCGCTCAGCTTGACCATTGTCGCCAGGCATTCAAAGTGCGGCCTCAAGATGCTAAATTAGGGCTGCCATAATCCCGAACACATCGACCAGGACATTTATTCCCTAGTCTCTTTGGTTCTGGCGTTGCATTATTTTCTGATATTATAAGCAATGAAGTTTTGTGCACAATCCGTAGAGCTGAATGGTTTAAGTTCTGAACACATTGAAAATGACGAGCTACGGGCCACAGCTTCCCCTGCAAAAATCGCGACTACTCCATGCATGCGTGTAAAGAGTACGCCCTAAGGACCAAGGAGTACTGCAAAATTAACCACAATTCATATAAAAATATGGTCCAATTAACATTACGGTGTCCTAGGGCAGGACCATATACTCGATCCCTGCATTATATCAGAGTAGCACAAAACTACTCCAACATATTAACAATGGCATTGTTGTTATATTTTTTCGTTTGTACACGCTTATGTTCTTCACTTCTCAAACGCTTTTTCAAAATTAATAAAATCCAAGCCAAAAATTAAAAATTACATGTTGCCTCTGACGGCATTCGAACCCGAACATGCTTGAAGCTAAGAACTAACAGCGAGCTACACGTTCAGCTACAGCCAGGAATGCAAATCTGCTTTCAAATGCTCAACTTCAATCACGTTTCGTTAAAACACGAGCAGTGATCGGATAACAAACAATAAGCTGGCGCAGAGACACGAGTTGGTCCGCTACAGCATGACAGAGGAACACTTTTGTAAGTACTCCAATTTACCACAAATAGACTACATGGTCCAACGATTTTTGCAGGGAAGCTGGCGCAGAGATACGAGTTGGTCCGCTACAGCATGACAGAGGAACACTTTTGTAAGTACTCCAATTTACCACAAATAGACTACATGTCCCAACGATTTTTGCAGGGATCTTCATTATCTAAACCAGCGATGCCCAAGCCCTAAGCACTCGGGGCACATTTGTTTTTGTAAAAGCACTTTGGTGGGCGCTGATATACACACTCAGCACTCCGAGCGAAACAATACAAAATATACAAACAATTTTTTCTACTTCGCTTCAAATTTTTTTCTTGGCATATGCACAAGCACAAAGCAACAACACTTTCATATGCGTTGTTGGGACATATTGACGACAGTTATCTTTAATAGCCCGAACACAATGCAAACGACGAGCTACAAACCACAGCTGTCAAATTTTTTTAACACTTACGATGGCTGTGGTTGTGGCCAGATTAGATCTATTTCTATTTTTCTGGCGACAGATAAGGTTCTTCCTCTTCTTTTATGTCAAACTCATACAAATTCATGATGTCGCTGCCGCGTTCAAAGAAATCATGTCGTCATCGACAAAGCGTTTAGATAATGAAAATGCCAAATTGGAAGCTGTGGTCTGTAGCTCGTCGTTTTCAATGTGTTCAGAACTTAACGCAAATTTGGTTATTGCCTTGCGTTTGATCGCAAAAAATGAATAACACTTGGAAAAATTGGTGTTTATTTTAACTGAATTACATATCTTCAGTAGAGAAGTGGGAAAGTGATTTTTTTTTTCACTCTCACCGCCCTATTCCTACAACACTGACAAAATTCATCATATGACTATTGTCACAATTACTGCGCCTAAAACACAATATAAACATTGTTTCGCCGTTGTCACTTACTCAGTAGGTCATAACAATAAAACTGACAATTGTCATACGACAGCTTAAAATAAATTTTGCGGTATAGTATTAGGCGCAGTAGTAAAGGCAATAGTCAGCCGCTGAGTTTTGTCAGTGGTGTGGGAATAAGGCGGTCAATTTCAAGGGCGAAGCACAATGTATGATTTTTTTTTTCAAATAATCCCCCGAACAAAAAGTAAATTAGCGAATTTTTACAGTGTACTCGTACGTTTTAATAGGGCGTTTTCAATGTATTGGTGCGGGCACTTCCATTTGAAAACTTTGGGCACCGCTGGTCTATACTGTGATGCGCACACCGAAACAACTCTCGGCGATGGCAAAACTGAAACTGAGCCAAACAAGTCTAGGCATGTTATAGCCAGTGTTGCCGCGCCGTCTCAAGAAAATGTATCCCTGACCAAGCCAAAAATGTATCCAAATGTATCCAATTTTCTTTTTTTACATATACATCTCATAACTTGTAAGAAAACCAAACATTTTCATGAAAAAGACATAATTTAACCCATGCTAAGGACTTGGAATACATGTGCATAAAATCAAACATTTGTAATTTCGATTTATAAAGTACATTTTTTGTGCATAAGTATTTTGCAAAATAAATATAATAAATAGCAAGTACACTCTAAAAAGAGCATGTAAAACTACTACTGAAAAGTATCTATTTTTCAACAAGAATCTGTATAAATATACGTATAGGATGTTCAGTATTTGATTTTGAACTTGAGACCTTTAAAATATACACATAAATACACATATGTAGAATGTTTAAAATTTCAAAAATTTTCAAACTACAAATACATTTCGTACTAATAATAAACATTACTTTATTTTAAACATTTTATGTGTAAAAGTAAACAGGCAATGATTAATTTTATTACACGGCGTGCAAATTTGCATACATTAAAAGAGGAGACTGGTTACCTCTCTCAATATGCGCAAATACACAAAAATTTTTTAGAGTGTATTTAAAGTCTTTTCAGTAAAATTCATAAAAGTTTCCTTAAATAAATCAAATTTAGTTTTTTAAACTACATTGAAATTTTCTTTCTTTTTACATTAACAAATGATATGTGATATGAAAGAGATTACTACATCAAGAGTATAATTTACTTTACATATATCGTCGTTTAAAGTACAAAACCGCGTATCGTCATTCTGCAAAACCGCGTAACTGACATTTGCTGCCAAAAATAGGATTTGCTCACACAAGCTCTTGGCTCAATCCTTATCCATTCGTCCTGACATATACTAGCCAGAAATGCGATTGCTTTATAAAAAAGAGAACCACTTTGAAATATAAGTGTTTTTAATCTCTAGAAAATAATTTATGCAGAAAATAATTACGCGGTTTTGCATTTTGTTGATACGCGGTTTTGTACTTTAAACGACGATATGTATATTAAGATCTTGCTTAAAGCATCCTTTTAAGCTAATTAAAGCAATTGCGCTTATACCTATTTTGGTGAGATCTCTTCATATGTTCATTGCTTCGTTCACAAAAAATAAAATGCTTTAATTTCACGCTTAAGTAGCGATTCTTTATACGTTTAGAAAACGTAATGCTTTCTACCATCTTTAATGAAAATCGATTTTTGAACGAAAAAAACTTTATAGGAAATATAAAATTTTGGCCTATTTAAAAAAGTATCCACATTTATACTGACCGGAAAAAATAAGTATCCCGCAAAAATTTGTCTAAAAATGTAACCAATTGGATCTATTTAGATCCAAACGGCATCCCTGGTTATAGCACACACTTTTCTTTCTCTACCTAGCGCAGTGATCGACATGCCATAGCTTATTGAGCGCTCTGTGACCACACGCGTGTTTCACCCATATACGAACAGCGGTAGCGGAGCAATGATTTCCATGCACACAGTCTTATTCATTGAATCGTTTTTATCATAAAAATTTTATGCAATGGTCGGCATACTAGCGCATTCAAACGATTCAATAAGTGGGACTGTATGCATTGCTTAGCTGGCGCCCTTCGTATGTGAAACACACATGCGCTGAGCATTATTTAGGGGTGGCTCACATGCATGAATATGTTCCGCTCTCAAATCAAATCGTGGTTGCCTCAACTAAGATTTGGTAACTATGACTAAACCATGTGTTGAAAGAAAGCTTATCTGTATTAGCAGAGCTTAATGACATCCTTTTATGAACTTACTTAACGTATGGAAGTTGAATAAAATTTGTAGAAATATGCTTCAAAAAAATATTTATTAGTATTTACCAAACCCTTCAACTAAATTAACGATTTGGTACAACCTAGATGAATATTAGAAGCTTTAATATATTTAGTTATAATTACCAACCCATGGTAATAGTTCCCAATCCTTGGTCACAGTTCCCAAATATTGTCAAAATTCGGGAACTAAATATCTTTAGTGGTCGAAACTAATCCTTTTTCTCAGTGTGCACCTGGGAAAATCCACTTTTCGCACGTGCCCCACTCGTATGGAATAGTAGCTTATTTCAAGAGGCTGGTTTTAGTATAATGCGGCATTCGCAGCATACCCTCACTGGCGCCGAGTCGTTGAAGAAATTTTGGCAAATAAACGTGCAAGAAATAGTTCCGATACTAGCAAGTCCATATTCTTGTTAAGGGTCATCGAAAAGTTCCTTGTGTTGTAAATAATAAAGGGAATGCCGGATTATACTAAAGCCAGCTTTCCGACATAAACTACTATTCCATACGAACACTGAAATATAAATGTATCTAAAACTGAATAACTCAAATCAAATTGGATTGCATTTGCATAATATTCCTAATATTGGAATATTTTTTGATCGTAAAAAATACAACTTGCAGTCATTTAGATTATAGTTTTGAAAGAAATTGATTGCAATCGTAAATTGTGTAAAAATTGTTAATAGCAATCTGCCTTAAATTTATGTTCCCCATGTAAAGGTTATAAAATACGTTAAATCCGCACTATCTGCATTAACAAAAAATATACATTGGAATATTTAAAATAAAACGATTCATATTTATTTTCTAATAAGAATTGTTTCTTAATTGCAAGTATTTAATACTAATATACTGTAGTAGTTAATGTTTAAAAATTAATTCGCAATATGTCCGCAGCTCAGGTTGATTTGAAGAAATCCGTTTAAATTTTTCGAATTACATCTACTTGAATGATAGGCAGGGTTGCATACAAATAGTAGTTCCGTAAATATTTAAAATACGTTAGTTCATTCAATATTTACATCTGGGCCAATAAATAATAACAAATATAGCCGAAAAAACAAATTTTCGATTAAAACGAGTTTTTATAACCCCCCATAAAATTCCGATTAGTTTTAAATACGAAAATAACGATATTTTTTCATGGAGAAGTAATTTTTTCATATACCTAGGGACACGAATTTCGATACGATACGATACCATATCGATACTTTTGGCATTCGATACCGATATTTTTTACTCGATAGTTTTACAACGATATTTTTTGGAATCGAGTACCAGAATCCTAGTATCGTATCGAATGTCATAAACTCAAATTAGTCAGCTTTCAGACACGTCAACTCTTGCTTTCGAGTCTGCTCGTTCCATGGCGAAGGAGGTGAGAAGAAAGGGGAAGATTGCAGATACCGCCCATTTAAAGAACCACGAACTTGAATTCAATAAAAGTTGACGCGTCTGGAAGCAAATAGAAAACACAAAAGAGAATGCGAAAAAAATGCTTTCAAGACTTATCTGATTATCAACACTTCCCGATATAAATTGGGCTTTAAAGAAGAGAAATTTTTGACTATCGTTAGGATTGCATGTGGCGGGATTTGAACACGCGGTTTCGGTGTTTTAAGTCAACACCTCAATCTCTACGTGTAAAAATAATAGATTGGCGCTTACAAAATATGTTAGTGTTCGGCCGAGCTTCTCCTCCGATTTGTTGCGTGCGCCTTCATGTTGTGCCACAGAGGGCGTTTTTATGAGAAGCTGTTTTTCATGGCAGAAATACGCTCGGAGGTTTCTAATCAATTTCTCAGATATTTCGTTTTTTTTTGATATAGGTATCGATATTTGCGATATCGAGTCTTTTTATTCCGATGTTAATGGGTACCCGATATTTTTCCAGCGATACTTTAAATGAGTACCATATCGATACTTTCGGTTCGATATCGTGTCCCTACATATACCTTGTTTATACCTACATAAGAACCGCATTAGCAAAAAACCGATTGGACTCAACATATATTTCTATTCAAAAGTAAACAAAACCTGCTATTTTTAAACGACATTTTTTTAATAAATAGTTTGCGCGGTTGACCGAAATGGAAACAAACAATAATTATAATTTATTATAAAAATAATTCGAATTTAAAACGGTATGTATAAAGAAAACCAGCGTATTGTCACTTCGCTTCAAATGAGTGATGCGTTTATACTTGTTTCCTAACTGATGTGAGAAACAAAAAACCGATTTGAAAACAAATAGAAGTCAACACATTTTTCAATTTCAACGCGTTTTGAAATTTAGTTTATGCATCCGTTTTGAATCACAGCAAACTGGGTCAAAGCGCCTTATGTGTCGGTATAAACAAGGTAATAGAGCCTTTTGATTCTTAACAACATACATCAGACATTTTATTTAACTGTTGAAATGGTAACAATTACTATGCGCAAAAAGTTACTATACATTAAATTTTTGTTTTATAAAAATACATTTTTTTAATTTCGCTTTAATTTAGACAGTGGAAATATTTTAATTTTAAAAATGTATCACATATTTTTGAAGATTTTCAAAGCTTTCAAAAAATATTGCAGAACACAGCAATGAGCCTTAGGAATAATAAATAAGCAATTGCCTTTTCTTAAAATTTCAGACGTTTTATTCGATAATAAATAAGCAATTGCTTTTTCTTAAAATTTCAGAGCTTTTATTCGATTTGTTCAATCAAATTTAAATAAAAGGTCTAAAATTTTAAGAAAAAGCAATCGCTTATTTTTGAATTATTTTATATACTTCTTTTCTGTCTTAATATGGCTTCTCGGCCATGCGGTGGAGTAAATTGAAAAACGAAAAATATTTGAATAGAAATTTGTTTAAGAAACCGATTTAGTTAATAAAAAAGGAGATTGAACATTAATCATGACGATAATGCTTCATTAGACGCCAGTCCAATAACCTATTTCATCAAACAAACATTCGTTTGCGGGTGCGGAAAACATCGTCCCAATTGGACGTTTGTCTCCAATTTCTTTTATTAATAATTGAATAAATTTAATTTAGTTTATTTCTACTTTCCGAAAATTTCCAATGGTGCTGATTGCTGCAAGAATTATTTAGCGGTTTGGAGCATAATCAACACAATATATGCACATAAATATGTATTATTTCACAGACCTCAGGGTCAGCTTAGAAATACGTCACCAAAATTATATAAAATTTAAGTAGGAATTATTTTTATTTATAACGTAAAAGCGCTATCTGACCCAATCTGATAAGTATATTTCCCCTAAAGTTAACCCATTTTATTTAATTTGTCTCTTTTGAAAATATATATTTTATTTAAAATTTTCAGATATATATTTTAAATTTTTGCTTTAATTTTTGTATCCTTTTAATATTTAATTAAAAACCTTAAGATTAAAATAAGCTTAAAACGAAACAGCACAGCAACCCTTTTCTGTTCATCTTGAGAACGCAAAACCCTCTTTCGTTAAAATTCGGCGCTGCACAAAATCCTGGCTTTTATATTTTCCAACAAAATATCACTTCGCAACCCTAGATTTTCACGAAACGTTTCATTCGGGTCGTAGTTTTGCAACTTCGGGCCATTCTGTGTTGTACGCCATACTGGCTGCCATATTGTTCACACTGTCATCGCCATATTGAACACCCTGTCAACTATCTGTCAACCCTAAGATATCTCACTTGTATTCTTCCACAATGGTTAATATGGTAGACAGACGGAGAAAATTAATTTGAATTAATAAGCATAAATGCAAATTAAAATTTTACCCTTACAGACGGCAGTAATGCGAATAAACCATCCGCAAGGTCGTGGGTTCGAGTCCCACGGCCAGTATACTTTTTTTATTTCTTTTTCATTCTTTTTTTTATAAGTTCTATATTTTTTTTACGTTACTTTCAGTTAGTTGTTGTTGAATTTTTAACAAAATTCGTCTCTAAAAATTAAAATTAACTAATAGTAAAATAAGAAATGTGATATAAAATAAAGCAAATGAAAATAAAATAAAGTAAAATTAATTATTGTCGGCCGCTGTGGTGTAGTGGTAAGCAGTGCGCGCTTCCACTCCGCAGGACCCGGGTTCAAACCCTGGTCAAAGCAACATCGCAAAAAATATAGAAAAAAGGTTTTTTCTTAACAGCGGTCGTCCGTCGGCAGGCAATGGCAAACCTCCGATTGTATTTCTGCCATGAAAAACAGCTTCTCATAAAAATACAATCGCTGCTCGGAGTCGGCGTAAAACTGTAGGTCCCTCCGCTTTGGGTGACAATATCAAGGCGCACGCCACAAGTCGGAGGAGAAGCTCGGCCAAATACTAAAATATGTGTAAGCGCCAATCTATTATTATATTAAAATTAATTATATAAATAAAATAAAATAAAAAAATATAAAATAAATAATAAAAACAAAAAATTTTTCGCAATCGCTCCAACCGAGTATCGAACCTGGCAGCTACAGGCTTGTAGCTCGCTACTCTCACCACTCGGCTACCGCGTACGCGAAACTCGGCTGCTTCGTTTGCTTACTTGTACAAAAGACTACAACTGGCCGTTTTTACCAGTGTTGTCATCGAAAATTCCCCGGATCCGAGTTAATTCCCACAAATTTCGTGCATTTGTTCGGCTGCTTATGCTCATTTTGAAGTGTAGTCAGAATGTGGAGAAGTTTGTTAATCAACGGAAAAGCATATTCGTCGTCTCATTTACCAAAAACTTCTGCTGCTGATTTTAGGTATGGCTTTTCGCTTACCTCATTTGTTCATCGTTCTGACCACACTTTATACTCTCCTTCCAAACTGATAGCGTCTTTTTGTAGCGTATTATACTCCCTAATTTTACATGTATGGAAGTAATAGTTCAACTCAAAAATGTTTATGTAATGTATATTTCGGCAATCCTTCTCGGAGATCGAGCTTAAATATTATGCAATAGCAGTATAAGTATTATATAAGTATT
The DNA here is from genome assembly GCF_013731165.1 of Rhagoletis pomonella. Lineage (NCBI taxonomy): Eukaryota > Metazoa > Arthropoda > Insecta > Diptera > Tephritidae > Rhagoletis > Rhagoletis pomonella. The sequence goes on from NW_023458557.1 coordinate 40,825,422, forward strand.
ACATTTCGATAATAATCTTCGGCGCTAAATGCACGATAATATAATTCCTTAGCGATATCGGAAACTAACGCGGCAAGCGCTTTTTCTACGCGTTTTGCTGTTATCCCCCTACGAATGTCTGGTTACACAGTTGAATGTGAAATTTTCTACATTCACCGCGGAAATAGACAAAAAGTAGTATCAAAAAGTTTGATTCGACATACAGACATATAGTTCTTATCATAACTTTGCGACACTCACATATTGGCAAGATTTCACCATTTATTTTAAAATTTTTTAATTCTAATTATTGTTTTTTAAAGGTATAGCATATTTTTAACAGAAACCATATAAATCCAAGTTTCAATCTTCGAGCAAAATTAAAAAATAAATCAACAAACTCTGTACAAATTTCGAGCTTTTTAATTAGATTTTTTAGAAACATTTTGAGTATTTATGCAGGTTTGTAACCCAATTTCAAGTACCATGATTTTTGGGAATTTTTTCGTCGAAGGTGTTACTCATTTTCTCCATATAACAAAACAATCGTCGAAAATGTTTTGTATGGAATAAAAGGGCTAACATAGTCAACAAAAAAAATGCCAAAAATCAGTTACTTTAAACTTGCAGTAAAAATGAATGGGCTAAAAAACTGCTTACTCAAAATATTTCTTAAAAACCGAATTGAAAAATTCAAACTTTTTACGAAAGTTTGTTGATTTTTTAAAACGTTGCACAGAGATTCAAGCTGGGATTTATATGGTTTTTGTTATAGGTTATACTATATTTTTATAAAAAAAATAATGAAAATTAAAAAATATTAAGACAAATGGTCAAATCTTGTAAAAATGTAAATGCCGTAAAGTCATGACAAGGTCTATAAATTCATAGTATTTGCATACCCATTTTTATAATTTTTAATTTAAGAGATTGGACATGCTTTCTTATTCTATAAATAATCTTGTGCAAGCCTAAAAAATGAATTATGATTGAAGATACAAATTTTTTTTGTTTTTAATTTGTTTTCAAAATTTCTTGTTTGAGGTAATATATTTTAGTATTTGTCAATGTTATTGTGGCTTGTTAACATTTTATTTTTTAATGTTTTTATTGAGCTTTGTACCACGATTGTTTATTAAGAAAAATTGAAAAAGCAACAAAGTCTAAGCGGTAGAAGTTATAGCACTATTTCGGAGATCACCACATCTCCTCATCAGACTTCTTTTTTCTAGACTTCAGCAGGGATCGAACCTGCG
>NW_023458557.1:40826756-40840441 GCF_013731165.1 Rhagoletis pomonella
ATACTTTTTAGTTCTTGTTGTAATAGAAGCGTGTTTTTAGTTTTTTACTATAATTTTATTTTCTACTTTTTAGTTCTTTGAAATCTTGCAATTAATATTATACTGTTTGTATATTTCTCATTCTGTCCATTTCTTTCAATGCGAAGAAAATTTTCCGCACCCTGCTTTTTAGCTACACTTTTTACCTAACGTGCTAGATTTGACCTTAACAAACAAAATTTTCAATGTATTTCAATTAAATAGGTAATACACATATTCTGAATATAAACCAAATCGGAGCACATTTGCCGATTTTTTAATTATATAGACTCGCATACCTGCCAAAATTTGTTGTCTAGTTATTTCTTTTCATGTAAGCAATATGCATTCGAAATGTGAACTTAGTCGGATCATAAATACGGTTTTTCCAAATATCTCGACTCCTGCACCACCTATCAGCAAAATTTTTGTTGGCTGTATTTCTTTTCATATAAGTAATATATGTTCCAAATATGAATCAGATCAGACTATAAATGCGGGTTTTACAAATATCTCGACTCCTGCGCCACCTAGCGGATTAAGTCATCTTTTGTATTGCATTGTCCTCGAGCACTGAGATAAGTTTGAAGTTTCAAGTCTGTAGCTCATCGGGAAGTTTGTTAAATATTGACTGCAAAGTTCCAGGGCATACAAAGATACATACATACATACATACAAACATACAAGTGAAATTAAATAAAAGCTTGTAATAAAAAGTAATATATTTTAACCGAAATTTTTTTCCAGCTCTGGGGGGGGACGCGGGGATCGCCCCCATCGCCCCTCCCCTGTATCCGCCACTGGAGTAAATAAAAGGAATCTTGGTAATTGCTACTTGAAGAAGAAATAAAATATTGGTTTGAAATTTTGGTGTATACAAATATGAACGGCTAAGTTCAGATTATTGGTGTGGGGTGTTGCACTAGTGCAACTGGCGGGAAATGGGTGTAGCGACGAAACGATAAAACAGACATGAGACTAGACGGACCTTAGACACATACATACATACGGACTATTGTCAGGAATAGGGGACCTTGCGGAGCAGTTGAAGTCGTGGAAGGTCCATGGGTGCTTCGTGTTTATAAGCAGATGGGGAGGGATGACTCCGCCTGACCGGACTTCTTTTCGCTTCCTCTCTTATTCTTGAATTTTCCTTTTCCAAAACAAGGCATGACTCTACTTAATTTTGTTAATCTGGTTGTAGGTGAGATTGGTGGTAATGACCCCCCTACCGACGGGCTAGCCTGGGCTCGCCAGCTTGCCTTAGTACCACCGTAATTCGCCCCAAAAGCAAGCCACATTACAAAGTTGATAGAAGCGTTGTAATAAAAATCAAAGGCTTTGCTATTGAGATTAAAATTAAATATCCACATTAGTGTTGCCAGATTTTTTCCCAGCCATACGGGAGAAACGCATAATTTGTCTCAGAAATACGGTATTTCCAAAAATTAAACGGGACAAATGAGAAATAAAGGATTTGCTTTAAAAGCCCAACAAGAAACCACATTTTAAGAAAGGTGATCCATTTCAACCAAGTTATGTTCAGATTAGTTATAAGCTTATGATAAATTTCGTTTATTTCATGACAACACTTTGTAATTTATACAAAAATATGTATGCACGTAGGCAAATAATTGACAAAACAAAAACAAAGTAAGAGATAAGTTGCAGTCAAACAATAGGAGCAAAATTCAAAACAATAGCAGCAAAATTCAAAATTATGCTGTTGGTAACTTATCTTTAATTATTTTTTGTTAAAAATTGGTATATAAAATATGGGTCGCTCTGTATCAGACACCACATAAATAAAAGTTTTAAAGCTTTCACGAAGTTCACAAAAACTAATTAATTTTAAAAAAATGTTCATAAAATTTTTTTATTTATTTAGATTTCCTAGAAATATTTCGAGTATGTGGTTTTATCGCCCATTCAATTCTAGTATAATAAAGTGGAATTTTCAAGTCGTTAAAAATTACCATTGGTTTTTTAGATTTTTTTTGTGTTGCGCATATAAAAGTCCATACAAAAAGTTCCATATAAAAGTCAGTTTTGTTCATGCGTTATATGGAGGAAAATTCGCAACACCCTCCACAAAAAAAAAAATCTAAAAAATCATCGGTAATTTTTAGCTATATTTCTCTTACAGAGTTGCATGCAATGACCTACTCACAATAGCCACGTAAAGCATGACCATGTTGAGAAGAAGTTTACAGGTGCTGGCGCAACAACTTAAAATCTTAGAATGGTTTAATATTTTGTGTATTATTAATTCTGGTCACCTCATATTGTGTTTTCTATGTTCTAATTTCACTTGTTTCATTTACTCTATTTGCTTATACTTCTCTGACCTAGTTCAGGGATGATAAATGAATTTTTCGAGACTGTACCAAACGTCAAAAAAATGTACACTGAGAAAAAAACGCGTTGTAAGAATAAAAAATTTTTGTTTGATTACCGTTTAAAAATATTCGTACTTAAATCAAGTGAAAAGTGTTAACGAAATGGATTTTATATAATGGAAATATTCAATTCAAATACGCCCGTATTAAAATGAACCATTTTTCAATGCACGGATGGCGTTTTGCACGTCTCGGATGCTTTTTCATATGTAATTAAGAAAGTATATGTATACTGTCGAAGTGGATTAATTCCACTTCATTGTATTTAGGGGTCTCGCTGGAGCCCTGGCGCTCCGCCGGCGCTGCTGCCGGCCAACGCCTGCTTTGGCGTGGGAGCCCTAGCGCTCCGCTGTATGCTGCTGCTTGCCGCTGTCGTGCTAAGTTGCAATGGCCCCGCTTGTGGGGTGCTTAGCACGCACAAATATGTACTGGAGCAGGTGCTGTACTCCCCAATTGCCGGGCAGCCGAACCCGCTTTATAAAAATGAAGCACAACTTGTCGCTTGAATGGTACGCGCAATAATGCCGCTAATTTATTTTTCACTTTCGTCTTAAACCTAGCTGCTGTTGTACATAGAACAGTGTTGCATTTTTAATATCGAAAATTATTGTATTAGATTAGCTTTAGGGTGTGTTCATACAAGGTAATTTGTAGGTTTGCAAATTGTATGCTTTTATCGCATTACATCACCCTCCTTTGGAAAAAGAAGAATTTGGCAACGTGATCAATTTTGCCATATTCTTCTTGCCCAAAATTTATAATCAGAATTAAATTGTTTTGAAGGAACGAATTAAAAAAATGCTTAAGGGATATTCCTCCCTCTTTCATTCGTTCGTTCAAATCAATTTAAGTTTTGGTAAATATTAGATATTTAAATAAAAGCTATTGTATTTACTTAATTATTACTTATTTTATTTATTAAAAGCTATTTAATTGGCAAAGTATCGTATTTGTGAAATAAAATTGGGTAATTATTTTCGTAAATAACTTATGAGGCTATTTGATTGAGTTTTACATAAATACATATTAGTTGCTTATGAAAAATCTAATTTAAATTTTTTGTTTTAATATTTGCATTTAGATTTTCTGAACTATAATTTTAACAATGTATGAAAAATCCTTTTGGTTTAATAAATTCATTTAGTATTTTGGAAACAAAAAATCTTATATTACAATTTTGTGGAAAAATATATTGTAAACATTTGAGCTAGATTTCATATATAAAATTTGTACATTTCAGATTATAATTTTTTTGTTTTGTACATTTTTGTTTTTGTTTATAAGGTAATAAAGTGAAAGTAATTATACATACGTATATACATATAATAGAAAATTTTGTATTATTTTATTTTATGAATTCTATTTTTGTGTACTGTTTTTTCTTTGTTTTTTGCTTCATCAAAAATTGTGACGTTTACACCGTCAATTTTTGTTATAACGTATGGCCCTTGGTATATGTTTTCATGCTTATTGCGTGGTTCTTTTTGAACAAGAACCCTGTCATTAACGCTAATTGATAACGGACGCGCCGTTTTATCATATATTAGTTTGTTTCGAATTTTTTGTTTATTAATTAATTCTTTAACGATTTTGTGCGACTTTTGCATTCGATATTTAACTTCTTTCGCGTAATTTTCTACATTGTAAATCGGGTCAATTTGTTCTTTTTTTAAATCTTGTGGCACTGTTGCCTTTTTCCCAAATATTAATTCAAATGGGGAAAATTTATTATCGAAAACTGTGTTAGTTGTTGTGTTGTGTAAAAATGTAAAATATTTTAAATAAACATCCCAATCGGAAAATGTTTCATTTAAATATGCTCGTAAATATTCATTAAAAACTCTGTGGTTACGTTCGATAGTACCCACAGTTTCATGATGGTGTGCGGTTGAAAAATCGTGTTTAACCTTTAAAAGTTTGGTTAATTCAGTAAAAATTTAATTTTTAAATTCGGTGCCTAAGTCTGATTTAATGGAATTCATTACACCGTAAGTTAAGACAAAACTTTCGAAAATGGCAGATGCAATCGTTTTAGCGCTTTTATCTGGTACAGCTACTGTTACTAAATACTTTGTTAAATCGCTTACAATAATATCAAATGGTTTGCAAGGTGTTGGCGTTAAAACAAGATTTTCCTTGTTTTTAGGTTTAACCTTGTTTAATAAATATTTTGAAAAATTTTTAACAAACTTGGATACATCAGGGGTCATATTTTTCCAGTGATATTTTGTACGTAATTTTGCATACAGTTTTTTAATTCCACAGTGTCCGCCTGTTATAGGGTCATTATGGTAAATGGTCATTAATTTTAACTTTTTATCGTCGTCAGTTACTGTTTCTACCGGTTCTGTTAAGATAATTTGTAAAAATTTTAAAATATTGTTACCGCTGGTTTTTAAATTTGAAATAGAGAAATAATTGAAAAATATATCATCTTTTGGCCATTCTACTTGCTTAATATTGCGATTGCCGGCTTCAGCATCAAGCCTCAAAAGTAACTCGTCTAAACAAGTTGTTTCGTTAACATTCGCAAAATTAAGTAATTCTTGTTTTTTGTGTTTTAAATGTGCACATATTTGAATATTTGAAATTTTGTCATTTTTATCGTAGCGAAAATGCGTTACTATTCGCGGAATATTTTTAGAAAAATTGTATGAAAATGTATCGTAAACTTGTACTGTAGGGCTGTCCGTGTAATTGTTTTCGTTTTGTAATTCTATTGTTTTTGTCATTGATCGCGTTTTCATAGCTAAAACATGTTTTGTAGAGTCTTTTAGTTCATTAATGGTAATGCGTGAAAGTGCGTCTGCTCCCACGTTTGATTTGCCTTTTATGTACTCAATAGTGAAGTCGTATTCTGACAGTTCTAGGCGTATTCTAGCAAGTTTTGAAGATGGGTCCTTCATGTTAAAAAGATAAACTAAGGGTCGATGGTCAGACTTCACCTTAAAGTGAGTGCCGTAAACATAAGGTCGAAACTGCTTTATAGCAAAATATATAGCTAAAAGTTCTAGTTCTATAATAGGTTTATTTTGTTCTGCTTTGTTGAAAGATTTAGAAGCGAAACATATTGATAAGTCGTTGCCATTATGATTTTGGCTTAATATTGCACCGCACCCGTTTTTAGAAGCATCTACAGTTATTAAAAATTCTTTAGTAAAATGAGGATATTGCAAAAGCTTAGGAGACATTAGGGCTGATTTTAAGTGTTGAAATGCAGTTTCACAAGCGTTGTCCCATAAGAATTCGAAATTTTTTCGACTCAGTCTATTTAAAGGTGCTGCCAGCGACGCAAAGTTAGGTATGAAGCGTCTATAATAATTTGCAAACGCAACGAATCGACGAACAGCGTCTTTATCTGAAGGTTTTGTATACTTTTTTATTGCGTTAATTTTTGAATCGTCTGGCAGCAGTCCCTTTTCTGAGCACTTGTGCCCTAAGAATGTTACCTCAGAACGAAGAAAATTGCATTTTGTTGGGTTTAGCTTGAGATTAAACTTTCTGCAAGTTTCGAACACTTTAGCTAGATTTTTTAAATGGTGCCTCTCACTACAACCTATAACTATGACGTCATCAACGTACAAAAAAGCTTGATTTGGAGAAATGCCTGAAAAGGCTATTGACATCATTCGAGAAAAAGAATTTGGTGCTACATTTAAACCGAATGGTAAAACTTTCCAGCGAAAAGCTCCCTTGTCAGTACTGAAAGATGTTATATCTCGCGAGTTTTTATACAATGGAATTTGATGGAAACCAGAAAAGAGATCTAAAGTCGAAAAGTATTTTGCTCGACCAAGGTTGTCTAATATGTCGTCCACACGTGCTAGTGGAAATTTGTCAGCGATAAGCTTTTTATTAACCGCCCTAAAGTCAACGCACATGCGGTACGATTTTTGGTCGGATGGATCTTTTTTTGGTACTAAAATTAATGGACTGTTATAATTAGAGGAGCTTGGTTCGATTAAGTCATTTCGCAGTAAAGTATCGACTTGTCTATTTATTTCTTCGCGTTGTGAGTACGGCAATCGATAGTTTTTGATATAAACGGGAGTCTTGTCATCCAGTCGAAGTTTCTGTTCGTAAAAGTTGTTGAGTGTCATACGGTCTGTTTTTAAGGCAAATACATCGGCGTATTGTAAACATAATTCGAGAAATTTGTTTTTAGCATATTTTGGCATTTGTTTTTGTAAAATTGACTTTAGTTCCTCTAAACGTTTTGTCTCTTGGGAAGTTTCGTTTATTTTGTAGACATTATAGTTACTTATATCCTCAGCTTTGATGTTATAGTTACGAACGTATTTTACCTCGTCCGTAGTATTTATTACTTTTAAAATCGGATTTGTTGTGTCAACGACACATTTTGATGTAAAAACACCAGAACAAAGCTCGTGAGAGTCTACGAAAATAGGGTTATTGGAATTAGTCAATTTAAATAAACGAAAAACTTCACATCTTGGAGGAATTACTAAAGTGTCGGTATTTGAACCGTGTAAAATTGCTATTTTAATGCTTTCTGTCCCAATGCCGATTGTTATACTGTCGTTTGCGTAGTTAATAATACATCTGTTCGTCTTTAAAAAGTCCTTGCCTAGTATGCCGTCAGAAGGTATATTAAAACTGTCATCTACAACGTGAAGAGTATGCGGAATAAAAAAATTTGATACAACCAAGTTTGTACTTACGGTTCCCAATGTTGTAACCGTTTCTGTTGTTACACCAATGATATTAATTGTTTTACTGCTGTTAATTGCGGAATTTCTTGCTAAACTGGAAATTTTGATTAATGAGATGTCTGCTTGTGAATCTACGAGAAACGAGCATAATTTGTAAGAATCGGTACAATTTAATTCAATAAAATCTGAATAATTAAGGTTCAAGCAGTAAATTGATTTTTCAGGGGTAACTACGTTTAATTGCTTAGTTCCTGCTCCCCCAGTGTTCGCTCCTGAGGGGCATCGGCGTTTAAAAATCGAACATTAGAATTTGAACGAGAAGAGTTGTTTCTGTTGCTTGCCGAACGATTGCTTGTGCTATTTCTGTAATTATTTTGTCTATTGTTAAAATTGTTACTTCTATTGTAATTATTTTGATTATTGTGCCTTGTGTTATTGCCATTATTGTCCCTATTTGTATTGCCGTTATTAAATCTGAAACTATTGTTGTGATAGCCATAGTTGTTATGCCCTCTAAAACCTCCTCGAAAACTATTTGGTCTACTTGCCCGTGACCTAAAAGATAACACCTGCCGCTCTTTGACTTCATTATTGTGTTCTACAATCATTTTTGCGACTACATCTTTCGAATCCGTAATAGTGGTTGATGCTAAAATAGATTTTACTAGTTCTGAACGACTGTTCAGTCTGCAAACATTTACTGTCTGCTCTACCGCTAACTCATGGGCTTTTGCTTCAGTCATACCCTCAATAATTAAAGATCGCTCTAATGCATCAGATAATTCCTCTACTCGCTTCGCAAAATCGGCATAGTTGTTATTAGTAATATGTAATGACGCGATTTTGCCAGAGACAACTTTGGAATTATCTGGTTTGATTCTGCTGCGTAGCGCAACCTTTATTTGATCCACTGAAATTATTTGACTGGGTAAAACCTCACGCGCTTTGCCTTCGAGTTTTGACTTTAAAAATGCTATAAATGTTGTAGTTAAACTTTCATCCGATAATTCTTCAATTAAATTTATTTTGTCAATGAATGAGTCGAGCGATAGGGGGTCACCACTATAGTTTTCTCGGATTATAGACGCACATAGGCTAATAAATGATTTCTTTTGCTCAGGTGTTGCCATCTTTATTTCGTTTGTATATTCAGTAAAATTTATATTCGGTGAACTAATCGTTACGCAAGGCGTTTCTTCAATTTGTAAAAAAAACTTTAAATGAAGGCAAAGAACAACTTTTTTTAACGGTGGAAACTTCTGGTGTACCAGCTGAACAAGCGTCCGCAAAGTCGTCGTCGGAATCTACTTCAGAATTTAAAATATCTTCTTTTATAAGAACTGAAAAATCTTCGGGTACTAAAGCTTTACACCCAATTTTTTGAAAACACTGAAGTAGTTTTTCTCTGCACCGCGGTAAACTTTTAATTATAGAAGCTGGCTTGTTTCCTTGTTGTTCCGAATTTTTTTTACTTGAATTAAAATATCGTTGTAAGTTTCGATTAAAGATTTTTTATATTCGTCAACCTTTTCCCGATTTGTTGAAAGTGGACGGCTTTGAAGAACACGCTTGGTAACTTTTGAAAATTTTGCTTGTAAATCTTTAAATACAAGTTCGACATCTGACATCTGGCACACACGCAAAGCAAAAGATCTATAAAAATCTATCGAACTATTGTATTATTGAAAAGAATAAAAATTTATTGGAATAAAGTTGTAATATTTGAAGTTTGGCTAGCACGCCATAGAAAACTATAGAAACGTTTATTGATAATTATAATCGTTGAAATATTTTACCATTTTCAAACGAAATTCTAAAAGTTGTATAAAATCACGGCAATGGCACAGGCGAATATTCGTATTAAATTTGTATCGAATATTTGAAAAAGAAAAACTTTTTGAAAATTCCAAAATCTGACTCCTGCCTAATGTTGCAAAGAATCGAAGAAAAATTTTGTAAAAACTTTAAATTGTCCAAAAGTTACGTTTCAAAAAAAGTATTAGTATTTGCACATGACTGTACCACTGAAGCTGAAATTCCATAAGAAAAAACAGTAACATATACATATATATAATCTTAGAAATATAATCTTAGAAATGTGTGTATATAATTTAAATGCAAATTATGTGAATGTATGTATGTAATACAAGTGAAGTACAGTAGGTATTTAAAATTTTGTTTGAGAAAACAATCCAAAGTTTCAGAAAATATTTAAGTTGTAAAAATTTTAGCAAAGTTTTAAAGGAATATAATGCAAAGTGTTGAATTTATTATAAAATGTAATGGTGTTTCACAAATAGTACGTCATACCCAAAAGCTGAAAACTGCTACTCGTTGATGTTGTTGTTGCTGCAAATCTTGTAGTCGTCTTCGGTGTAGTTGCTACGCAGATATCGCGCCTTGGCTTAGCGATATATGTATGTATGTATGCATTTGGCGTTAGGTGGCGTGGTTATATATGCCGTTGTAACGGAGTTACGGTGTTTTGGCGTGGTTTTATGCGCCGTTATAACGGCTGTTGAATGGTGGCGTGGTATATCTGGTGGTACAGTCACGCACTAAAACAGCCTTTTTTTCGCGTGTTTTTAATTTAGTTCTACGTTGTTCGTTTATTTGTTTTAGTTTTTTAATGGAACAATTTTTAATGAGTTTGCAGTTTTTGATTGCTGTACCACCAGCCACTGTTTTTGTTTTTATATAAAAAAAACCCACTTTAGCCACCAGCCACTGCACTTGTCTCGCATTTGATGTTTTAAATATTTTAAAGTTTGGCACAACCGATTTTTTTTGGGATTTTTTTTTGGTTTACGTTAGTAATGTACATTTTTTTTTTAATTTGGTACAACCGATTTTTTTGGATTTTTTGAGTTTTTTTTATATTTTTTTTGTAATTTTTCTAAAGTTTTTTTTTCATGTAATCATTTTCCGTTATAACTATGCATTGTTATATTTGTCACATTTTTGTTTTTTGTAAGTTCATTTTAATTTTCGTTTGTATGTTTTTGAACATACATATGTATGCACATATACGTTCTTAGTTTTGTGTAATTTTGAGTTTTCTTGTAATTTTGAGTTATTATTTTTTTTGTATATAGATATATGTGACCTGGTCTACGAAAAGGGAGCTTACGTGCGAAGACTAGTTTTCTGTGAAAAAGCTGTTAAAAGTAAGCAACTCGTTTCGTCAGTTTCTCATTATCTCGTTAATTGTTCTCCGCGCATTATTATTTTTGGCCCATAATACGTTTTTCTAGTGTATAATCATGTCTTTATAGCTTATAGTTCAATGTATTTTGTTCATTACCAATAAATTATATTTTGTCGTATTTTTACTCTTCTTTCTCTACATTTTTAGTACACTTCTAAGCAAGTTAGGATTTTCTGCTTTTCACCACGTGAAAAAGCATCTCATCTTCCATCCGAATCAATCAAAAAGTGAAAATTGATTTTTTGACACCTAAGCCCCCTTTCCGTAGACCAGGTCACATATGTAGTTTTTGGAAGTTTTTTTTTTTGTAATTTTTAAATGTTTTTTATTTTTTTGTAATTCTTTTTGTAATAGTTTTGTTTAATAGCTGCTACCACCACCGATACATTAGTAAAAAAAAGATCTTTAATCAAATTCAATTCATTTTATTTTACTTTTTTTTTTTGGTTATGCACTAATGCACTTTTTTTATAATTTTTTTTTATTGTCTTGGGCCTTTTGCTATGCCCGCGGGCCGCCATTTCGCCAGGCTGGACCACGGTCGCCATGTCGAAGTGGATTAATTCCACTTCATTGTATTAAGTGGTCTCGCTGGAGCCCTGGTGCTCCGCCGGCGCTGCCGCCGGCCAACGCCTGCTTTGGCGTGGGAGCCCTAGCGCTCCGCTGTATGCTGCTGCTTGCCGCTGTCGTGCTAAGTTGCAATGGCCCCGCTTGTGGGGTGCTTAGCACGCACAAATATGTACTGGAGCAGGTACTGTACTCCCCAATTGCCGGGCAGCCGAACCCGCTTTATAAAAATGAAGCACAACTTGTCGCTTGAATTAGAGGTGGAGAAAACATCGATGCACTCTCGATGTATCGATGTTTTTGCATTTTTGTTAAACATCGATAGTTGATTGCGACTATCGATGTTTCCTTTGTGCACCTCTGCAAATGTAAAGAACGACGAGTTAAAAGAGAACACGCAAAAGCTATGAACTATAAAATTATATTAGTTTCAACTTTATAACATTTTTTTAATTTTTAGGAAATTTCATTCGTGGTGGTGGCGACGGACGTGGAGTAGTGGTAATCTTTCAGCGATGGAGAAACACCTTAAAAGTAAGTATTTATCATATAAGTAAACGCGCATGTGATTTTTCAACATGCACATTTCAAACGCGTGCGTATGTACATATGTTTATGTTGGACATACATTGTGTTATGGCTTTAATTGTATGATTTATATTTAATAGGAACATCAAAGGAAAACTGCGAGGCCCCCAAAACGTAAGCGGGAAGGCTCCATTGTTTGGCAGCATTTCGAGAAAACCAACGACAGGACAAAGGAGATATGCACTTACTGCGGAAAAATGTTAAAAACGGCAGGCAACACGACGAACCTCACGGACCATTTAAAACGCATACATCCCAATCGCCTCACTGCAGAGAAACTTCTTGTATCAACAAAGTTGGATGCATTTTTACTTCGTGATGTGCAGTGATAGTATGATGCCTTATAATGGAAAACATTTGATTTCTTTTTAAAATACATATGTATGTACATATGTATGTTCGTAGTCGACAATCTTATGTTTCTAAACTAAAATCAAAATATTTTTGAAGACTTATTGGGTTCATTTGATCTCTTTTTTTAATATGTTCGTAGTCGACAAACTTATTTTTATAAACAAAGATCAAAATGTTTTTAAAGATTTAATTAAAAATATTTTATATCTTTTTAAAAAGATGTATGTTAATCCCAATGAATAAATATGTTACGTTTATACAATCTTTATGTACCAACTTAATTTTGACTTTGAGCGCCTTACTCTTTTCAGAACAATCGATGTTACTTCGATAGTTGGTTTCAAAACATCGAAAACATCGATGGTAGCAAACATCGATGTTTCTCCACCTCTAGCTTGAATGGTACGCGCAATAATGCCGCTAATTTATTTTTCACTTTCGTCTTAAACCTAGCTCCTGTTGTACATAGAACAGTGTTGCATTTTTAATATCGTAAATTATTGTATTAGATTAGCTTTAGGGTGTGTTCATACAAGGTAATTTGTAGGGTTGCAAATTGTATGCTTTTATCGCATTACAATACAAAGCATGCTCATTTACATGTATGGCAGTAGCTGAATGTGCAGAGACGCTTGATACAATTGGCTGCGCCCGAGAGGGTCCGGGTTCAATTACCATTAAACGGAACATAAAATTAAATTTTGTTTCTTCTTAATTACGAAAAGCATCTGTGCACTTCACAACCACATATTTTATAACGTACATACTCAAATTTAGAACGAGTTGGGTTGGTGCTCTTTCATATGCGTATGTTTTTAAATTTAGCACGTTTTTTTTTATTCTAAAATTTTTTTTTCCCTCAGTGTACCAAATCAAATAAACATGTACCAAAAAAAACATTTTAAACGCTTTCACAAAAATAGCGAATGTCTAAAACCAATATTAATTTATTTAACGTCTTTTAAATAAACATCTTGTAAAAATATACATACATGTATTAAAAGTACAGTAAAATCCGCTTAAGTACCTCACGAAAAATGTCACGACTTCTTAAAATTCAGTGTGGCCGAAGGGGCCGGAGATTTTAAACTAAAATGTATGATAAAATACTGAAAACAAATGTAAAAATAAAATTATAGTTTAAAAACTAAAAACACGCTTCTATTACAGCAAGAACTAAAAAGTATAAAATAATTTATAGATATAGCGATTCCGTTTAAGAAGAATAGGAAGTTCCCTAACTTGATTTAATTTAACTTTTTTAAATTAGATAAAAATGGGATTAAAGTGATTGGACCTTAGTCATAGTCAAAATAAAGTCCACTGTAAAGTTATTTGCAGCATATTGACATAATTTTCAACGCAATATCTGTAAAAACACTAATAAATGCAAATAGTTGCAATAAAAATCGAAATTTGAGATTTTGACATTTCTTCTTGGCTAATGAACAAATACAATAGGGCTATTCGCGATTCAGTGCATAAAAGCTGACGAATTTATGCAATTGCAGAAATATGCCATGGATTGTGAGCGACCTTTATTAAACTGTCACCGTAAAGCTTTTGCAAAACAATTTTTGTGCATCAGCTTTGCTTTTGTTTATGAATGCAATGTATAGCATTTTTATGCTATGGATTTTCGGTATTGCAAATTTGCCAAGCCATGACAAATGCAAATGCGTGTATTTTGTTTGTGTATTGCAAATAATTTGCAATACAAATTTGCAATGCAATGATGCTAGGCCATTTGCACCGGATCGCGAATAGCCCTAATATAACATCGAAAATGAATGCTACTTACCTTTTCCTTGCAAATCCATCACAAAAATAAAGTAAACATACCTCTATAAAACAATGGCATGCAAAATAGCAATAAGT
>NW_023458557.1:40840541-40845927 GCF_013731165.1 Rhagoletis pomonella
TTTCGGAAATCACCACATTTCCTCATCAGACTTCTTTCAGTAGGCTTCGAACCGACGATCCCACTGACTCAGCCAGTTGCCTATGCACCGTGCTAAGTAGGCCTTGTAAATTATCGTTTGCTTTTTTCCACTATTTTCATTTTTGTTATGCCAACACAATCAAGCGCAGCTATTCTGCTGCATTCACTTGATCATGGGGTTGTTGGTATTGTTGGTTTTTGCTAATAATTCTATTTTTAGAATGTTTAACTTTTAGGTGTGCTCGTCCTTAAGTTATTTGTTTTTGTTATTTTTGGCCTTTATAACAATCATATTCAACAATTTTTGTTGAGCTCGAGGCCGTTTTTCAATGAAAATTTATTGTGGAAAAGCAACAATAATTTGAAAAAATTGTAGAAGTGATAGCTGTTTCGGAAATCACCACATTTCCTCATCAGACTTCTTTCAGTAGGCTTCGAACCGACGATCCCACTGACTCAGCCAGTTGCCTATGCACCGTGCTAAGTACGCCTTGTAAATTATCGTTTGCTTTTTTCCACTATTTTCATTTTTGTTATGCCAACAGAATCAAGCGCGGCTATTCCGCTGCAATTCACTTGATCATGTGGTTGTTGGTATTGTCGGTTTTTGCTAATAATTCTATTTTTAGAATGTTTAACTTTTAGGTGTGCTCGTCCTTAAGTTATTTGTTTTTGTTATTTTTGGCCTTTATAACAATTATATTCAACAATTTTTATTGAGCTTGAGGCCGTTTTTCAATGAAAATTTATTGTGGAAAAGCAACAATAATTTGAAACAAGTAAGAAAGTCTAAGTTCGGGTGGAGCCGAACATTAAATACCTGGCGCAAGTATTAAATATATGTTTTTCACCTTTCCGCAAGCTACCGCTACACGGTAAGCCGGGGTGTATCAGTTTTGAGTATGTTAGCGTCCTTAAATTTCGAAATATTGAAATTTCAAGCATTTCTAAAATTTATTGTTATATGAAAAGCGGCCGTAATTTTAGGCCGATTTCAACAATTCTCAACGCTTTGCTTTTATGTGGCAAGCACAATAACCATACCGAGTTTGGTACAAATTGGTCGAACGGTTGCCGAGATACATATATGTGATCATTTTCCAAAATTTTATCATAAACGTATTTCTTGGTATATGATGGTTGCAAGCGTAAATTTTGAATAACTTAGCTTTAATATTTACTGATTTATCGAAGATTTCGTATTTCTCTAAATTACCCTTATATGGAATGTGGGCGTGGTTATTGTCCGATTTTTTAAATTTTCGGCCATTTGGTATGCTGTACCAAAGCCAACAATTGTGCCAAGTTTGGAAGAAATCGGCGCAGCGGCGGCCAAGATATACACATGTAACCATGAGTGGGCGTGCCTACGCCCATTTTTCAAAAATTTAAAATTTTCTTATTTTTCGTCTCAAAATTATTATAAATATCAATTTTGAGTGAATAATCTTCAGTAGTTACTAAAATATCGCAGTTTTCGTATTTCTGAAAATTACTTCGTTTGTTATTGGTTACCATTGGTGTTTTAAAAATGGAAAATTCAGAAAAATGTTTCATTGCTAAATGGAATATTGAAAATATGTAATGTATATGGTTGCAATGTGTCGCAACTCTGCATATTCAAACAGTTTGAATACCGCAGTATAATAGTATCCAAACATTGTGTTGTTTTGGAAGTCAGCCAATGTAAAAAGGCATGTTTTTGCCTTCTTGTCCTTGCCTAGCTCACGCATTTAATAATAATGTTGTTTCACAGAGCAGAGAATGTGCCTTTTTTTGCATTACGTTTTAAGAAACGAACACAAAATTTGTTCACCTTTTTCCTTTAATTTAGAATCGAACACGAAAAGAAAATGGGGCAATCAAAAGGCGAAATTTTTTGATAGAAATGAAATTACTGATACTACTAGTAAAGGTGTTCTTCCACGATGTGTACATGCCACTTTTTACATATGGAAATGCCAACATATCGTGTAAAGGCAAATAAGATTTGTTTCTGTACAAAGCAGATGCACGTACATACGAAATAAACATTTTTTTAAATATTTTTATTGAGCTTTGTACCACGATTGTTTATTAGGAAAAATTGAAAAAGCAACAAAGTCTAAGCGGTTATTTCTAATAAACAATCGTGGTACAAAGCTCAATAAAAATATTAAAAATCAAATGTTAATAAGCCACAATAACATTGACAAATATTTCTATTTTCATCTGACACACAGATAGAATCATCTGATTTTAGTTTATTTCGTTTTCAAAGAACGTATTTCTAAATAGTTAAATAAAGACTGTGAATTTGACAGATATACGCAATTACATATGCATTGAAAAAGTCACATTTACAGATGCAAATACATGTAGTGTAAGAACACCTTAATTAATCACACATATCGTCACCTGAAATGCAAAAAGACGTAACAACATCGTAACTGAAATTTAAAAAATCGTTACTAATAATTGTTTTTTTCCTAAAATGATGTGAGAGTTGTAGTTCAATGAAATATCATACACATATCAATCAAAAAGTGAATTTTGAATTTTTATTAGTTACGCCTTTTTGCATTTCAGGTGACGATAGGTTCATATAAATATATCACATACATTTGTATCTACGTACAAAACCCAACCTGCCCTGTTTGGAAAATCGCTCACTGAAGACTGAAACTTGACATTTAAAGCTGATTCACCGTTCGTGTCCGGACACTTTTTATTATTATTACAAGCTTTTATTTAACTTCACTTGTATGTATGTATGTATGTATGTATCTTTGTATGTCCTGGAACTTTGCAGTCAATATTTAACAAACTTCCCGATGAGCTACAGACTTCAAACTTAGCTCAGTACTCGAGGACAATGCAATATAAAAGATGACTTAATCCGCTAGGTGGCGCAGGAGTCGAGATATTTGTAAAACACGCATTTATAGTCTGATCTGATTCATATTTGGAACATATATTACTTATGTGAAAATAAATACATAAAAAAAAAATGTTGCCACTAGGTGGCGCAGGAGTCGAGATATTTGTAAAACCCACATTTATAGTCTGATCTGGTTCATATCTAGAACATATATTATTTGCGTGAAAAGAAATAAATCCGCATAAAATTTTGCTGATAGGTGGCGCAGGAGTCGAGATATTTGGGAAAACCGTATTTATGATCCGATTAAGTTCACATTTCGAATGCATATTGCTTGCATGAAAAGAAATAACTACACAAAAAATTTTGGCAGCTATGTGGCGCGCGAGTCTATATAATTAAAAAATCGGCATCTGTGCTCTGATTTGGTTTATATTCAGAATATGTGTATTACCTATTTAATTGAAATACATTGAAAAGTTTGTTTGTTAAGGTCAAATCTAGCATGTTAGGTAAAAAGTGTAGCTAAAAAGCAGGTTGCGGAAAATTTTCTTCGCATTGAAAGAAATGGACAGAATGAATTGCAAGATTTCAAAGAACTAAAAAGCAGAAAATAAAATTATAGTAAAAAACTAAAAACACGCTTCTATTACAACAAGAACTAAAAAGTATAAAATAATTTATAGATATAGCGATTCCGTTTAAGAAGAATACGAAGTTCCCTAACTTGATTTAATTTAACTTTTCTAAATTAGCTAAAAATGCGATTAAAGTGATTGACCCTTAGTCATAGTCAAAATAAAGTCAACTGTAAAGTTTGTTGCTATTTTTTACAGATATTGCATTGAAAATTATGTCATTATTATGTTTTTTAACTATAGTTTTATTGTTAGTAATTTTATGCGTTCCTTTCCCACCTTGTCTCACTGAGAGCGCGAGAAAAATGTGCTGAACACTCTTTGTTCGAATCAAATTGATTTTGATTTTCTGTCCGAACGCACACTGGATTTTCTGACTAACATGGCTGTTTCTAATCACATTATGTATATTTTGTGCAATAAAATTGTAATCGGAGCTTATCGTCTAAATATAAACATCTATATATCGTGGTTTAAACTACAAAACCGCGTATCAACAAAATGAAAAACCGCGTATCAAGATAATACAAAACCGCGTATGTGAATTATGTAAATTATATTCTAGAGAGTAAAAACACTCATATTTCAATATGGTTCTCTTTTTTATAAAGCAATGGCATACCTGGCCAGTATATTTCAGGACGACTGGGTAAGGATTGAGCCAAAAGCTTGTGTGAGCAAATCCAATTTTTGGCAGCTAATGACAGTTACGCGGTTTTGCAGAATGACTATACGCGGTTTTGTACTTTAAACGACGATATGTATGTATATATATAATGTGTGTACGTTTTCGAAGACTTCGAAACCGCTGATGAATATGATTTTGCTGTTATTGACAGAGATACTCTGGCGTAGTCTAATGGAACCTTAGGTTTAGCCACTATTGAACTCAAAGTAAAAGAGTTGCCACCCACTTACAAACAAAATTGTAAATGAAATAGTTCAAAAGTGGAATCAAATGAAAGGTGATTGAGGAAGTCTTAATCCAAACACATTTTTTTATGTCTTCCCCCTATAAAATAAAAGAGTTGCCAGCTATTAAAAATTACTTTTAAAATATCCAAAACAATTTAAAAACTTCATACATAAGACTAAATAAAAAATCTATCTCATGCTGGAACAATAAAGTCTTTCTTTATTAAGATTAATTACACTGAAAATTTAGGCAAAGGTTCTGACAGTTTTCGAGGTAACGGTACTTGAAAATTTGCTTAAATTTTAGCTTTTTGTAAATAAATCTCTCAGTTTTAAGATTATTTTATTAAAATTTTGCACGTGATAATTTTTAATATTATTTTAAATATTTTGAAAATCATTTAAATCTGTTAACTATAACATATAGCTCTCATACAACTGATTGTTCATATACGAGACCTTTTACTAAAAAATATGTCAATAATCAGTTGCATGGGAGCTATATGGCATAGTAAACCGATTTCGGTGATTTTCAGAGTTATATTAAAAAAAACAGTCACCTACAAAACTTGGGAATTATAACTTTAAGGAGTTATTTAAAAAAAAGTTAAAATTTTAATTACCACTGCCCCGGAAATTGGATCTAATCCAGCAAAACTGGGACGCCATTGAATTTAGAAGGTCCCATTTAAGTACAATGAACTCCTAAAATCTGTGCTCAAGATAAAAAGTTCAAGATCCGAGCACAGTTTTATTATATTTACAAAACAAGAGAGATTGGATAGATATCGCAGATGTCGAAGGTTGCTCTTTATGAATGGAGATACGGAAGACTAAATCTTCCACCATCCATTCATTGTTATTAAAAAAAAATGCTCCCTGCATTTTCCGCTTTTATTCCATTTTATTTTACAACGCTTTTATCAACTTGCAATGTTGTGTGTCCAGAAACT
>NW_023458557.1:40846027-40853089 GCF_013731165.1 Rhagoletis pomonella
TTTTTAGTTCTTGTTGTAATAGAAGCGTGTTTTTAGTTTTTTAACTATAATTTTATTTTCTACTTTTTAGTTATTTGAAATCTTGCAATTAATATTATACTGTCTGTATATTTCTCATTCTGTCCATTTCTTTCAATGCGAAGAAAATTTTCCGCACCCTGCTTTTTAGCTACACTTTTTGCCTAACGTGCTAGATTTGACCTTAACAAACAAAATTTTCAATGTATTTCAATTAAATAGGTAATACACATATTCTGAATATAAACCAAATCGGAGCACAGATGCCGATATTTTAATTATATACACTCGCGCGTCACATAGCTGCCAAAATTTTTTGTGTAGTTATTTCTTTTCATGTAAGCAATATGCATTCGAAATGTGAACTTAATCGGATCATAAATACGGTTTTTCCAAATATCTCGACTCCTGCGCCACCTATCAGCAAAATTTTTTGCGGATTTATTTCTTCTCACGCAAATATGAACCAGATCAGACTGTAAATGTGGGTTTTACAAATATCTCGACTCCTGCGCCACCTAGTGACAAAATTTTTTTTGGATGTATTTCTTTTCATATAAGTAATATATGTTCCAAATATGAATCAGATCAGACTATAAATGCGGGTTTTACAAATATCTCGACTCTTGCGCCACCTAGCGGATTAAGTCATCTTTTATATTGCATTGTCCTCGAGTACTCAGCTAAGTTTGAAGTTTCAAGTCTGTAGCTCATCGGGAAGTGTGTTAAATATTGACTGCAAAGTTCCAGGGCATACAAAGATACATACATACATACATACATACATACATACATACATACATACATACACGTGAATCAGCAAATGAAAAAGGCACGTGAATCAGCAAATGAAAAACGTCCTGACCAGCATCTCGAAGCTCTTCGAAATCGTTGAGGGTAATGATCAAGAAAGAACCTCAGTTAGTACTTCAGTGAAATCGACTCAAACAGACCGGCCAGTCAAAGGTGATAAAACAGGGAAGAGGTCGGCGAACGAACCCACACCCGAGAACCGCCCACAACCGAAAGACAAACGCATTCGTGTCAACTCACCTCGAGCACAAGCAGAGAAAATGGATCGCCAAACTCGTAGCAGTGATCAACCAGCAACTGCTGACAACGCGGCCCAGAAGCCAAAAGGCGATAACCAGTCGCTATGCTCCAACGCTACCACAGCCAACTTAAATATGGAGTGGACTAAGGTGAAACCGAAAAGACGGCAGAGAAAAAAGCCAACCCGCCCGGATGCCATTGTAGTCAAATCCTCTGGAGAGTGTTCTTATGCTGACATTTTGAAAATGGTAAAGAGCGAGGAAAGCCTGAAGGGTCTAAGCGAAACTGTGCGGAAGATCAGGAAAACAGCTAGTGGCGATCTCCTGTTTCAGCTGAATAAGTCTGAGGACGTAAATACTGCGAAACTTCAAGAGGCAGTCGAAGGAGTACTGGCAGGTAAAGCAGAAGTCAGGACCCTAACTGAAATGGTTCATATAGAGATACATGATATCGACGAAGTTACGACAAGCGAAGAGGTGTGCTTAGCTTTAAATGGTCAAGGTGGGTCCACTAAAGTGCTAGTATCCGATATCCGGTCGATGCGAAAAGCGTACGGAGGCACACAGACCGCAACCTTACTCCTACCCGAGAGCTTTGCCAATAAACTAGTAGGCCAAGGTAAAATCAGAATTGGCTGGGTTATCTGCCGAATAAGACATAAAATACAGCCAAAGCGCTGCTACAAATGTTTTGAGTTCGGCCACATATCGAAGGGCTGTCGGAGCAGCGACGATTTTGGCAAATCGTGCTTCAAGTGCGGTCAAACTGGGCATACGGCCAAACTATGCACAAATGCTCCACGGTGCTTATTATGCGTAAAACGCGGCAGCAATCCTACCAGCCACCAGGCAGGAGGCAACAAGTGTCCGGTATATCAACTGGCGCTAAGCAAAATAAAGGTATGATGAGACTTTTGCAGCTTAACCTCAACCACTGCCAAGCGGCGCAGGACCTCCTGTCGCAAACAATATTAGAGGAAAAAATCGATATTGCGATACTCAGTGAGCCATACAAATCGAAATCGTCTCAGTGCTGGCTTCAGGATCAAAGCGGAAAAGCGGCTCTCTGGTCATGCGGGAACCCAGCTCGCTGGATGCAGGGTGCCGTGTCCGCAAATGGCTTCATTGGTGCGGAAATCGGTAACTTGTACGTATACAGCTGCTACATTGCACCAAGCATAAGTATACAGGCATTCGAAAATATACTGTTAAATCTAACAATTGATGCTAGAGGCAGGCAGAATGTTCTTATAGCAGGCGACTTCAACGCGTGGGCACAAGAGTGGGGATGCCGCAGTACAAGCCCAAGAGGGCGAGCTCTTCTGGAGGCTTTCGCTTGTTTGGACGTCGTTTTACTAAACACGGGAACTGAACACACTTTCAGCCGAAACGGTTTTGGGTCAATAATAGACCTGACCTTTATCAGTTCCGGGCTATATAGATTCACTGAATGGAAACATAGCACGTGTTATACGCAAAGTGATCATTCAGCTTTAATTTGCAATATCAACTGCAGACGAGAACTGTCTAAGCGGACTCACAACCCCGGAGTATCGCACGGGTGGAAAACCAGTACTTTCGACCCCGAATCGTTTACCAGCATGCTACCATCCACCGTTTACCAAGGGTCAGCAGACTCCATGGCCGAACACCTAATGGCCGACATTCGCGCAGCTTGCGATGCATCAATGGCCAGGAGAACTTCCTCCACGTATCGTCATGCGGTCTACTGGTGGAACGATAACATAGCGGACCTGCGAAAGAAATGTCTAAGATGTAGGCGAAATGCTCAGAGAGCTAGGGAAAGAGACAACTTCGTGGTATTTCGTGCGGCTTATAAGAGTGCACGCGACGCACTAAAGAAAGGAATTAAAGAAAGTAAACGGCAATGCTTCTTAGAGCTCTGCGATGATGCTGAACGGAATCCTTGGGGCTCGGCTTACAAAATTGTCTCAAAAAAGCTGAAAGGCAGAAACATGAACCCGACAAACGCTGCATACCTAAAGTCCGTCGTGGGGACACTATTTCCTGCACAGAGACCGTTAGTGTCCACTATGGATGGCGAGCCGTTGAGTGTTGTTGACCCTGTAACGGAAGAAGAAATCACACTCGCAACATCGAAGGTGGAAGTAAAGAAAGCTCCTGGCCCCGATGGCGTACCCAACATAGCTCTAAAGCTTGCAGTCCACCAGTGCGCTTCCTTATTCCTACAAGTTTTTAATGAGTGTTTCACGAATGGAACTTTCCCTCAAATCTGGAAGAGGCAAAAGCTGGTTTTAATACCAAAGCCGGGTAAACCTCTGGATGATCCCTCAAGTTTTCGGCCTATTTGTCTGCTAGACACAGCAGGTAAAATCTTGGAGCATATTATAGCTAAACGTCTCGACAGGGAAGTCCAAGAAAAAGGCGGTATATCGGCAAACCAATTCGGGTTTAGAAAAGGGAAATCCACTGTGAATGCGGTATCAGAAGTCATTAAGTTAGCACGGGATGCAACAAGCGGTACACGGTGGCTGGGAGGAGCAAAAGAATACTGCGTTATTGTTACCTTAGACGTAAAGAACGCGTTCAACTCTGCCAACTGGGCTAAAATACTCGATAGACTGGAGAGCATTGGCATTTCTTATTATCTTCGGAGACTAATACGAAGTTATTTCCATTCGCGAGTGTTGTGGTACGAAACGGAGGAGGGCCTGCAACGGGCTGAGATAACAGGTGGCGTTCCACAAGGATCCGTACTAGGACCCTTGCTATGGAACATTATGTATGATGGAGTTCTCCGTACCGAATTGCCTGAGGGATCATCCATAGTGGGTTTTGCAGACGACATTGCGGTAGTAGTGTCTGCGAAACTGCTTGATGTCATATGCGAAAAGGTAGCATCATCAGTCGGCGTGATTAATAGCTGGTTAAATAGCTTCGGCCTGAAGTTAGCCGAGCAAAAAACAGAAGCAATACTTATCTCGAGTCGTAAGAAACTAGAGGAGGTAGCGCTAAAAATTGGCGACCACACCATCACGACGAAACCCACAATTAAATACCTGGGAGTGGTGCTAGACAAGCGTCTTACTTTCAGCGCCCACCTGAGCTATGTGAGAGAGAAAGCAGCTTCAACGATCACGGGACTATCGCGAATAATGCTTAATACGCGAGGACCGAAACAGCGCAGGCGTTTACTCTTAGCGAGCGTGGTTAAAAGCCAAATACTGTATGCGGCCCCAATTTGGTCAAACGCCGCACAGTGTCCAGCATACTTCCGCGGAGTCAACTCAACATACCGTTTATGCGCGCTCCGAGTTTGCAGCGCCTTCAGAACAGTGTCGGACGAAGCAGCTTTCGTAATCGGCAGTATGATACCCGTAGATATACTAGCAAGAGAATCGACGGTCCTTGCATCCATGCGGCGTACTCTAACTCAATTAGACCGACATCAAGCCCGGCAAAGCAGCGTTACGGAGTGGCAAAACAGGTGGAATAGTACGACTAAAGGTCGTTGGACCTATCGCTGCATACCAAACCTGGTATCCTGTCTTAATAGAACGCATGGCGAAGTAGATTTTTATCTGAGCCAGTTCTTGAGGGGTCATGGCTGTTTTAAGGCATACCTGTTTAAATTCAAACATGAGCACGACCCCTACTGCGACTTCTGTCTAAGTGGCGTGGAAGAAGATGTCCACCACGTATTCTTTGAGTGCCCTCGTTTCCATCGGCAGATGAACCAACTTAAACTTGCCGTTGGAGGGGTGTTTACGCCACAGTCAGTAGTCGACTATATGGTGAAAGGAACCAGCGAATGGGCATCAACCAGCGATAAACTAACTTCGATTTTGAAGGAACTGAGGGACCTAGAGAGACAGCGGCGTATCAGCCGTACTTAAGCCAACTCTTAGCATAGCCGCGGACTGGAACTAAACTATGATGTTCGCCAACCAAAGCGTAGGCGCGGACTGGAACCTAGGCCGTTCTAGCCGCTCGAGTATGCGGCTTAGAAAGTTGTGCTTTCAGACCGCACCTTGAACATGAAATCTAACAATTACAGCGCATGCGCGGACTGGAACCTAGGGCGTTCCAGCCGCTCAGGTGGCAATCTCGAAAATTTGTGAAATCGATAAATACGCGCGGACTGGAACCTATGGCGTTCCAGCCGCCCAAGTGGCAATATCGAAAAACTATTGCAATCGAAAATAGGCGCGGACTGGAACCTAGGGCGTTCCAGCCGCTCAGGTGGCAATCTCGAAACATTTTTGAAATCGATAAATACGCGCGGACTGGAACCTAGGGCGTTCCAGCCGCCCAAGTGGCAACCTCGAAAAAAATTTTTGCAATCGAAAATAGGCGCGGACTGGAACCTAGGGCGCTCCAGCCGCAAATAAAGTGCAGTTTCGAATTTCGTCCACACGGGGCGTTGGTGCGGATTGGAACCTAGACCGTTCAAACCGCAAAGGCAATATACATACGTATGCGGGCTTGAAACTCGTCGCATAAGGCATTTTAAGGTTTTTGCTCTTACTGTCTATAAAGGCGAAAATAATAAGTTGTATCTAAGAGATAAATGAATAAATAAATAATAAATAAACAGTTAAAAAAGGGTAATTATCCTTAAACAAGACGTGGCAAAGCCTACCAGGCGTAGCCCAGGACTGAGTACAACCGACTGGAACGAACGTGCGAGTCTAGTGCTCAACCGCCTCCCGACGAAATACTTGACGGTGGTACCGGGGGGTTCGGTACTCGGACAGTAGGAGGTTTAGTTCGGGTTAAAGTCCCACCCGGACGGGTATAGGCTTTCGATGCTTCCTCCTCGTAAAAAAAAAAAAAAAAACATACATACATACATACATACATTCAAGTGAAGTTAAATAAAAGCTTGTAATAATAGGTGAATAAAACTGATAAATTTCATCCACTAACTGTATTAATATGGGTTTTGTGCTAATTCTCGCATTTTTTTTTATATTAGCTTTAGGAAACAAAAATGTATTCACAAAACCCTCTTCAACCTGTCAAACAGTCACTTTACGCATCTATTTACACATTTGCAAAAGTGGGGCGTTCCCGTAACAGCCTCGTAAACTTGCGATTCAAACATAGTTTAAGACTTTAAAAGTTTAGGGGAATGCCCTAAAGGCGCGTTCACCATTCTGTCCGGACAACTTTTTATTTGCTCTCAAAACATTTTTGCCGGAGAAGGTGCTGAAGTACGGTTCACCGTTAGGTTCGGCACATTTTATTTTGTTCTGTAGCAAACAACTGATGATATTGTTGCCTAACTATGATTTTAAAAGCAAATAACACATACATTTCGCTTCAAACGAATCATCAAATGGTTCCACAGCGATTCAAATAGAACAAGCTAGCTGAACAAAAGTCGACATTGAATTTTTGTATTATAAATATTGAAAATGACAACCAATATTCTCATTCCTATGAATTAGATAAAATTTTTGCATGATTATTGTTCAAAGATAAGTAATTAATTGTTCTTGTCAGAAAAAACGCTCACGTGTGTTGTTCAATTTCATGATGTGGACTTATTGCTATTTTGCATGCCATTGTTTTATAGAGGTATGTTTACTGTTTGTGATGGATTTGCAAGGAAAAGGTAAGTGCATTCATTTTCTATGTTATATTGTATTTGTTCATTAGCGAAGAAGAAATGTCGAAATCTCAAATTTCGATTTTTATTGTAACTATTTGCATTTGTTGTGTGAAAGTAGTATTTCCCCACCTGTCCCCAAGTCTAAATTTTATACGCATCATAGCTGTGGCCCTATAGGTAGGGCTGCCATACGTCCCGGTTTTCCCGGATATGTCCCGGTTTTAGACTATTTGTCCCGGTGTCCCGGTTTTAGACTATTTGTCCCGGTGTCCCGGTCCAACCTTAAAATGTCCCGGGTTTCGTTTAAGTGTCCCGGTTTTCGATTTGATTGCACAAATTTTGCATCAAAATGACTACACTGAGAGAAAAAACGCGTTGTAATATTAAGAAAAA
>NW_023458557.1:40853189-40854571 GCF_013731165.1 Rhagoletis pomonella
TTAATATCGTTGAATTATTTTAATATCTATTGCAAAATTTTATTCAGGCAGGACTAAAAAGTAGTGGGGCGCATGTAATACACTTGAATTGATATGAAAAGTAATATATGTATGTATGTATGTGGGTATATGAATAACGACCACTTAAAATCGATTTCAAAGTTCTACTTACTACTTTCACACTAATAAATGCAAATAGTTGCAATAAAAATCGAAATTTGAGATTTTGACATTTCTTCTTGGCTAATGAACAAATACAATATAGCATCGAAAATGAATGCTACTTACCTTTTCCTTGCAAATCCATCACAAACATAAAGTAAACATACCTCTATAAAACAATGGCATGCAAAATAGCAATAAGTCCACATCATGAAATTGAACAACACACGTGAGCGTTTTTCTGACAAGAACAATTAATTACTTATCTTTGAACAATAATCATGCAAAAATTTTATCTAATTCATAGGAATGAGAATATTGTTTGTCATTTTCAATATTTATTTGCTTAAATTTTAACTTTTTGTAAATAAATCTCTCAGTTTTAAGATTATTTTATTAAAATTTTGCACGTGATTATTTTTTAATATTATTTTAACTATTTTGAAAATCATTTAAATCTTTGAACTATAACATTGTTACTATAACTGATTGTTCGTATACGAGACCTTTTACTAAAAAATATGTCAATAATCAGCAATCCAGCAAAACGGGGACGCCATTGAACTTAGAAGGTCCCAATTGAGTACAATGAACTCCTAAAACCTGTGCTCAAGATAAAAAGTTCAAGATCCGAGCACAGCTTTGTTATATATACAAAACAAGAGAGATTGGATAGATATCGCAGATGTCGAAGGTTGCTCTTTATGAATGGAGATACGGAAGACTAAATCTTCCACCATCCATTTATTGTTATTAAAAAAAATGCTCCCTGCATTTTCCGCTTTTCTTCCATTTTTCTTCTAGCTTCGATGAAAATCGACTGATAAAAAGTTGTATCTCTTTTAGTGACATTTCGGTGATCTCAGAAAAATCGTATTTTAAGGTCAAAACTTTATAGAGCATGCTATTTTGGTAATTTTTTTAATTTTCCGGCCATTCTTCCAAAATTTTTTTTTCGATATCAAGTAAGAATGATTGGACAAAATTATAAAAAAAATAGTTGCACAGAATTGTGCAGATAGAAACTGTCATATTTAGAACCTATAGGTAGGGCTGCCAGATATCTCTGTTGCGAAACCGGGACACTTAAGGGGGGGAGAGGCCTCTCGCTCCCTTCCCTTTCGTTTCGACAAAAATTACGTACGAAAGGATGTAGTAAAATTTTATTTTGACAAACATAAAAACATGAGATCATGAGATCATTACGACGTACACCAGCA
>NW_023458557.1:40854671-40855819 GCF_013731165.1 Rhagoletis pomonella
AAAATGACTACACTGAGAGAAAAAACGCGTTGTAATATTAAGAAAAATTTTATGAATTTACTGGGGGAAATAACGCACAGTAAACATGAATATTTTTTATTTGAAATGTTCGAATTTAAAAACAATACTTTCATACCACGCACACGTGGTGTTGAATCAAACTGAATATTTGAATGCACATTTACATGTCTGGCTGTATCTGAGTGCACGAAGATGCTTGCCACAATTTACTAATTTCCAGAGCGTCACGGTTCAAATCCCATTACAGGCAGCAGTTAAGTGCAAAGCGCTCCATTTTAATATTGGCGTATTTGAATTGAATATTTCTATACTAAATACTAAAATTGGTATACTTAAATGTGTTACGAGTTGGGTTGGTGCTCTTTCATATGCGAATTTTTTTAAATTTAGCACGTTTTGCACAAGCAATAGTTGATTATTAATATAAGTATGTACCTAAATAATGACATGCACAGAGTTTTTCAATTATATTAAGCAAAAGCCAGATGTTTTGAAACAAGTTCACAGCAACGAAACAAATGACTGATATTTTAATGTTACCTTGTATTTAATTTTTTTTCTTTCCGTGAAACCCAGATTACTTATAAGTATAGAGCCGTACAAAATTATTGCCTCGGAGACTCTTTCATCAGATCACAATTTCTAATCAGATCTTTTAGAAAAATTTTTAAAAAGTAGCTTTTGCGCCAATTAGTAAAGTGCAAGTCTGAAGTTGCCAGAAAATGTCGTTGATTTTTTCCAATTATGGATTTAGTTTTTGCTTACAGTGTCTTCCACATAAAAAAATGTCGAACTTAGTTTGTATGGAAGGAACTCTCAGTAAAAACAATACCAAAAATCAACTAAATTTTTATGGGCTGCAAAACTTCATTTTCAAAATTTTTATAAAAAAGTCTGAATAGAAAGTTGCGAATTTGTATGCAAATTTATTGCATTTTCCCGAGTTTTGCACAAAGTTTAGAAATTTCAGTTTTATGTTTTCTGATGTATTGTATGTGTGTGTATTTTTATAAGGAACAAAAAAGGTACATGCATTGTGAAAAATTCTCTGTGCTTTAGTTGTGATAAATTGTTTTGTTTTGCTGGTGTACGTCGTAATGATCTCATGATCTCATGTTTTTATGTTT
>NW_023458557.1:40855919-40860480 GCF_013731165.1 Rhagoletis pomonella
GCTTAAGGCAAATATACGAGTTTTTATTCAGAATCATCAGAACCAACAGCGTCTTCTTGTATAATTGGCTCTGAAAGCAAATTTAGTACATCACTGCCTATTTCTATATTGTTCCGGGAGTAGCTAGATGGTTGTTTGGAGAGCGAGGATATGAGAGGATCAGAAGAGAAAAGAAGTGAGTGAATTAAATCCTCCATTGTGTTTTTTCTTGAATTTTTGCGTGTGTTGTGCTCTATAAAATTCCTTAAATCTTTATTTCGGGCTTCCTGTGCTTCTTCTGACATCATGCCAATTGGGAGCGAGACATTATTTATGATGTCGGCACCGTGAATTAAAATTTTGCGCACGGAAGATGGCATATAGAACCATGGGTATTTTTCTACAAATATTTCCGCTGTTTCAAAGGAATATATTTTGAAAGCATGTGTACTAACTTTATACCCACAAGCCATAGTTCGTAAAATAACACTAAATCTACTGATTAGTTCCTCACTGATTCCAGTTAAAAGTGCAGCCAATTTTGGTTGTTGGAAAAAACGTCTAGCAGTATTTCCGCTATTGGTATTTCCCGAACCAGGTTTAGGTATATCAACTAGTAAACACATCTCATTTCTTAACTTTTCTTGTATATCCAGCTTAGTTTGTTGTACAACTGATTTATCAGTGCTACGAACTTGCCACTTTTGAATTGGCAATCTATATGCAATATGTAAAATGCATTCAAAACATCTTATCTAAGCATGTAATGTTGACAAGCCGTACTCATACATATTAGTATTAGTTGGTAGATTTTTAATAGAATTTAAGTCATTCATAACTTTTGGTGTGGCTCCACAAATGCCACATGTTTGTGACGAGGATTCTGCAATCACACTAAAAACTTTGCCGTCGATCATTGTCAGGTGAAATTGGTGATGAATTTGAAACGACTCAAACTGTGTTGGAATAATTTCAGATATTTGCTGTTTTACTATTTCAATTTCAGTTCTGACTAAGTTAGAAGTTTCTTTTTCATAAATCAATTTAATTGGTCTACAAAAAAAGAGGTACATTCTGTCAAATCGTTGTCAGGTCGTCCAAAAGAAGTGCTACTTATCGGCTCAACTAATATTATTTCACTGTCCAACAATTCTCTGTTACGTTCTTCAAAATACGATAATGTTCTGTGGCAACTCTTCCACTTCTCAACTAATTTGCTTATAAAGCTCCGCAACTTTCTTTTTATTTCTCGGCACTGCTCCTCTGGATATTTTGTTTCGTCTATTATATTGTTAAATACGTAGTCCTCCACAGCCGAAAATTTTCTAGTGGGGATGTTTTCATTGTGCCGAATTAAAAAAAGTGTGCGTTTGGAAACATTCATTGTGCCTAAAAAATTAATTAACCAACGCGCGAACTGGCATGTCATATTGGACGATTCACAACAACAATAATCCAAATTAATAAACAAAAAAAGAATTAAACCGAACACGATCGAACGCCAAAAGTTGCACTCCCGCCCTAAACGCCCTATCACAAATGCCAACTTCTACAATTCACTACTACTAAACTAGATACACACAGGTCACAAACATTTATTTTTTAGTTAATACATACCTTTGTCTTTCAATTACAACTTTTAGGCTCAAAATTGACAAACAATTGACTTAAAGGTGACAAGAAACACGCACTGAGTAATTAGGCGCCAAATTCCTTAACCCTTTCGCTATTTTGATGCCATATGGCGTCATGCTTTTTTGAATACTCACAGACTTAATTGAGCTTATCTGAAATTATATTTTTATATGCAACGCTGTAATGGGAAGTTTTATAAACTATATTTTAATACGGTATTGTTATTTTTATCCTTAGTAGATGAAAAATTTCAATTTTAAAACCCTACTAAAATATCGATTTTCTTCTCCTTAGAAAGGTCAACAATAAAATACTATATTTTACCAAATAACGCAATAAATTAAAAACTAATAAATAAGCTATAGTCTCCAAAACAGTGTCAAATATTGCTAGAACTTGTAATTTAATTTAAAAAAGTGCTAATAAACGCGTGGTGTATTTTTAAATGTGTATGATGCCATATGGCATCAAATATTTTTGAAGGATCTGAAATCCGCACCAGAAAATAACGATATATTCGTACTGGGAAATTGCAACTGGTAAATTTTTTAAATTAGTTATTAAATCTATGCATGTTCCAACTTATTTTATTAAATTTTTGTGGTGTTACTTAATTTGATTTGAATAAAATAAAATACCATATTAAAAAATCTTTGCATATTTTTTACTCCAGTTAGTACGAACGATGCCATATGGCATCATTCCAAAAAACACTTTAGAATCGCATTTCGGAAAAAAATTAAATTGAATGTTATTATATAATGTATTAAGAATCATTTAATAAAAAAATTGGATTTTTAAAGCCCGAATCGAATAAGATGTACGGAAAGGGTTAAATGCACTTGCTGCAGCAAATTTTATGTTTGACAGCTAACAGCTGAGCGAATATTGAAAGCAAAATAAAAGTAAAAACGCAGAGTTTCTCAGAAAAGTATCGGTACTCGATACAATGCAAAACATTTAACGATTTTAAAGATTTAATTTTTGACTTAAGCGCCGCTAGATCAGTGATTTCGACCAGTGTGCGCTGGTTATTTCTCTGGTTCAGTGGTGCACACCAAGAATGATAGAATACAAGATTTCGCCGATCAGAGAGGATTTTTGAGAATAACTTTTGTGTGACGTCACACTGGTGCAATTGCGAGAGAGAAATGCCAAAACGTGAGCAAGAATGGAAGAAGAAGAAAAAATGTTGCAAGGAAAACGTAAACAAGTTGCACAAGTGTGACGTCATGCAAACCACGATTCTGTCAAATTCGTTAAGAGAGGAATAGCGGTCCGAGATCGGCGCAACCTTTGTATTCTCTCTATCGTGGGTGCACACGGGAGTCTAACGTACAAGTAGTGTCGCCAGAAGGAAGATGATGGTCCTGCCTTTCCTTGTCAGCTTCGTCTTCGGCCACACTTAGGTTTGAAATCCTCTCCAAGCGCTTCTGTTGTTGTGACTTTTAGCGTTCACGAAGATTTCACAAGTAAGAAAGTCTAAAGGGCTAACTATAATATGAATAAGCTGCCGTAACTGACTGTCAGAAAACGAACGAAAAGTCTGTCAAATACATAAGCAACGTAGTGTGGACTTTTAGGTGGCTATATTTTACTTACATGAGTTCAGTGTTGCCACATTTAATTAGATATAACAATAGCCACTATCAAGCAGTTTGCTGTAGATCACACAATTATAGTAACCTAGAAACACCGAAGAACTGTTCGGCTTGCGAAACTTTCAGGATAACCTGGTGTTTCTGTAAAAGGAAACGCTTACGGCCCACTTCCTAATGTGGAACCAGAACTTCTTTTGACCTGTGTTACATGTAGGACTGAA
Source organism: Rhagoletis pomonella (assembly GCF_013731165.1). Classification (NCBI taxonomy): domain Eukaryota; kingdom Metazoa; phylum Arthropoda; class Insecta; order Diptera; family Tephritidae; genus Rhagoletis; species Rhagoletis pomonella. Next base: position 40,859,356 of record NW_023458557.1, read on the forward strand.
TCGAAAAAGTTACCAAGTTGAAAAATAAGTTACCAAATTACCAAATAAATAAAAAAAATTACCAATTTCGGTAAAAAAAATACCAATTCGGCAACACTGCCTGTGTTACATATGTACATACATACGTACGAGGACAAACAGCTGATTCCGTACGGAAGGTGCGATCAGTATCGCTCTTTCCTTAAGCAAATGACGTTTGGCGAAACTTGACGAAACTTGATGTTAAGCACATTATAGTTTCAGAATAGGATTTATGTGTATTCGCACGTTTGCATACGCTTGCTTATTCATATTATAGTTAACCTTTAAGTTCGGGCGGAGCCGAACATTAAATACCCGGCGCAAGTATTAAATATATGATTTTCACATTTCCGAAAGCTACCGCTACATGGTAAGCCGTATCAATTTTGAGTAAATAAGCGTCCCTAAATTTCGAAATATCGAAGTTTCAAGCATTTCTGAAATTTACCGTTATATGAAAAGCGGCCTCAATTTTAGTCCGATTTCAATAATTTTCAACATTTTGCTATAATGTGGCAAGCACCATGTCAAGTTTGGCACAAATTGGTAGAACGGTTACCGAGGTACATATATGTGGTCATAAGCCTATTTCTTGGTAAATAATTGTTACAAGCATCAATTTTGAATAAATTAGCTTTAATATTTACTGATTTATCGAAGATTTCGAATCTCTCCAAATTACCGTTGTATGGAATGTGGGCGTGGTTACTGCCCGATTTTAAACATTTTCGGCCATTTGGTATGCTGTAGCAAGGCTAACAACTAGACCAAGTTCGGAAGCGGCAGCGGTTGCCAAGATATAAACATGTGGGCGTGACTACCATTTTACAAAAACTCATAATATTCTTATTTTTCAGTTGTATGTTACCAGGCTAGTCTGATCTAAGTGTTTTGTGCAAATAAAACTACGTTGTTTCACTTTCTGGCCCAACGTTTCGCTAAAGCATTTTTAGCTTCTTCAGGGGCAATTTCGTTTAACTAAATCTGTCACGAACCATAAAATACAAAAACACATTATAACAAAAAATAATAAATGGAGACATAAAAACATACATATAAGTTAACACTCCCCAGAGTTAACTCGCTGCGGCGCTCCCACTGTTG
>NW_023458557.1:40860580-40875983 GCF_013731165.1 Rhagoletis pomonella
TGTTAGTTAGTTAGTGATTTAGTAATTTGTTTTTTTGTTAGTAATGCTTTTTTTTTATTTTTGCTCCTTTTAGGCGCTTTTTTGCATATATTTTTTTATTTTTGCACCATTTGGTGTTTATGTACGACTTAGTTGCATATTTTTGTTTTAAATTCTTGCACCTTTTAGGTGTTTGTGTACAACAATTTAGTCGCATAATTTTGCATCGGAATATAGGCGTTTTTCTCAGCTGACATTGGAAGGCTCGTGTTGATCCCTTTTAGCCATAAGCGTTAATAATTGCAAATGGCCTACTCATGGCACGAGTGGCTTCACGTCAATTAAAGCAGAGACCTCATGGTGGAGTTGAACCACACCGATTGTAATCATTCGAACCATCGAGTTATTTGGAATTGAACCAACATCTGACTACATCGGCTGCAAACAATTTGCACCCAAACCCTGGGACCCGAGAATCTAAGCATAAGATTTGCCTTCTGACCAATGTTATCTTTAGATGTTTTTTACATCTGCTTTGTGGAATTTTTTCCCTGTTTGCGTAAGTATTGTTGCGTTTCGATTCTCGGCAATCGTTTCTTCTTTGTATAATGGCTTTTGTTTGGCCTTAATTTGTTTATTTGAAATGAACACCTTATCTCCGGTATCGAAAGAACGCGGAGTAGTGCGTTTGGTGTTCAACCTCGCGTTTCTGACCTCCTGCTCCTTCTCCAGTAAAGCTTTTATATCCTCCATGGTTTTTTCCCTGAAATCTACCAACCCCTGATAATTTATTCTTGAGGTCCGGTTGAGGAATACGTCCGCCGGTTTTCGCTTGATAACAGAGTGAACGGTATTATTATACCTATCCACTGCTATTGAAATGCGCTCCTTTGGAGTCAATCTGTTAAACTCGCCCGAAATACAGCGGTATATCTCTATTAGTGTTGAATGCAAACGCTCAACCTGACCATTACTTTCACTTCTTTGTGTGGGAGTTTGGTAAATTTCTATTCCAAGGGATCGGATATAATTTAAAACAAGGGGCGTTAAAAGTCCCCTTTCGTTGTCCATGACTAATATTTTCGGTACAGAGAAATAGTGCAGGAGATCAGTAAGTTTCTTTCGCAGGTGAACCGAAGATTTGTTTTTTTATAGGAAATAGCTTAGCAAATTTTGTGAACTTATCGATCGCGCTAAGATACTTTTGCTTTTCTATTTCGAAAAGGTCGATGTGTAGGATTTCGCAAGGATACCCTGGTATTGGGGTAGGTTGAAGGAACGGTTTTGCGGGATGCCTGTCGTACTTGTTTAATTTGCAGGTATCGCACTGCCTCACGTAGTCTCGTATTTGCCTAGCCATTGCAGGAAAATAATATTCCTCCAGTATTTGGAGTCGATTTTCACAAGGGTTTCTATGCGCTCTTTTGTGTTCATTCTCAATTATTTCGAAAACCCTGTCTGCAGCCATAACATCTTCCACAATCCTCTGGGTTATCCTTACTCGATATCTTTGAAAGTTGTTGACATAGACATCTTGTAACAACCCAAGAAATCTTTCGGGAATCTTTATACCGTTAATAACATTTGGGTTCAGTACTTCCTTGAGGATTGCGGTCAATGCATCTGCATCGTGTTCCGGTAATGAGACATAAAACCTTCGGTAGCCTTGATGTGGTTCCTCAAGGCATCGAGGCCTATCCCCTTCCCTAAAAATGATTTGGTTCCTAAATACATTGATCGGAGCCTCCACGTGTGGTATAAGCTCAGAATTGTCCTGATCAGCAGAATGCATTGTAGCTTGTGTGGCAGTGTCAATTTCGGGCTCTATGTTAGGATTAGCATTTGCAGCGGGATCTTGATCTGAAACGGATGGGGGCTGAGCAACAACTGAATCGGTCAACGCGTTGACTTCAGTTTTGAGGCGAGAAAGAGCATCGGCAACCAAGTTCGATTTTCCTGGTTTGTAGATTAGTTCGCAATTGTACTCCTCAATCCTTGCTTTCCATCGTTTTAGCTTGGCATTGTAGTTCCTGCAACTCAGGGAAAACGTTAATGGCTGATGGTCGGTGTATATTCTAATCTTTTTGGCACCATATAGATAGGAGCGCAGATTGTCGAGTGCCCAAACTATAGCGAGGAGCTCCTTCTCGTTGGTGGCGTAATTTTCTTCGCATTTGTTCAAGGATCGCGAAATGTAGGCTATAGGTTTGTCCTCGCCAATCGTTCCTTGTGAGAGGACTGCCCCAATGGCATAGTTCGAGGTATCGGTTGTGAGGTTAAATGGTTTGGCGAAATCAGGAAACGCCAGGACATCCGCAGATACCAATAGTTGTTTTAACTCATGGAAGGCCTCTAGGGCACTGCGGTCTAATTCAATAGCTACTTTCCTAGATGCGTTAGCTTTTACTTGAGCATTTTCGCCGCGTGTAAGATTGGTCAATGGCTTTGCGACCTTGGCATAGTCCCTAATGAATTTCCTGTAGTATGAGGAGTATTCAGTGTAGTATTCAGGAGGTGAAATAAGCTTTATAGCTTCCACCTTTTTCGGGTCAGCGCGTACTCCATCGGGAGTAATTATGTAGCCAAGGAATTCAACTTCCTTTTCGAAGAAACACGTCTTTTCTAGATTTACCTTCAGATTCGCTTCTAGGAGTGTTGCGAAGACTTTCTCCACGTTATCAAGGTGTTCTTTTGCGTCCCTACCGAATACTATTATGTCGTCAATGTAGACGTAACATATTTTCCCGATGTACTTTTTCAGGACATCGTCTATCATTCTCTGGAATATGGCAGGCGCATTTTTCAGACCGAACGGCAAGCGAAGGAATTCATATTTGCCGTTCATCGTGGAGAAGGCAGTCTTCGGGATGTCAGAATCCTTCATTGGAATTTGGTGGAATCCGGAGGTCAAATCAATCGTTGTATAAAAGTCGGCTTTGCCAAGGCTACATAACGTTGCGTTTATATCAGGGATGGGATAGGTGTCAGCTATCGTAACAGCGTTCAGCCGCTTATAGTCGACCACCATGCGATACTGTTTCTCCCCATTTGGTTTCGGTTTTTTCGGCACCACCCAAATCGGGGAATTGTAAGGACTTTTGGATGGCCGTATTACCCCTTCATCAAGCAGCTCATTTATTTGTCTATCTACTTCTTCTCTCATGCATACTGGGTAAGGATAGCTCTTACTATAGATAGGTTCAGGAGTGGTTGTCCGTATTTCGGCTCGGACACTTGTGTCTACAAGTTCGTTACCGTTAAGGGGAAGGAAAAGGTCCGAATATTTTCCCAATAATTGGTCTACCTGTTGTCTAGTGTCGTCAGAGACATCTTTACCCATGGAATAATTAACCTGGTCAGAAACTTTGGCCTTTAAGGGCAAGTTAAAGTCATTGACTTTAAGGTGATTGTTTTTCCTGTCAACAATGGCTCCTAACATCCTTAACGTATCATCGCCAATAATGCCGGCGAAGGATTTAAGTCCTGGCAGGACGAAGAACACTATTTTAGAAGGGAATCCTATATCTTTAAAAAATCTTAATCCTATTTTTTTGTTAATCTGTACCTGCCCCCCGGCAGAATTCACATTAAATACCTCATCTACAGGGTCACCTCCAGTCGCAACCGATTCACTTATAAAATTCTTATTAGCACCTGTGTCAATAAGGAAGTCTAGGATGCGACCGTCAGGGAGCGTGTACTCTAGGTATGGTACGCTAGATGGCCCTCTGAAAGAAAATCCCCTTCTTCTTGACTTCCTGCCTCATCTTCGGTTTTAGTATCGTCATCGGTAGTGCCGGTGGTGGAATGGAAGAGCCTCTGCTGTTTCCTTGGAAAGTTCTCCGAACTTGCCGCCCTTTTAAAAGGATTAGGGCGATTCATATAATTCACGGTTCGTGATTGGGTAGAGCCGTCGACCTCCATTTTTTCGACGGGGGGTGTTTTAACTGGATTAGTTGATGGAGAGCGATTATTTCCTGAAAAACGTTGGTTATTGCCATACTGTGGCTTGCGATCCTGTTGACGCCAGGTGGGTCGTGGAGGGACCGCCGGTGGTTTAGCTTCGAAAGAATGTCTAGCTTCATTTATATTATTAATAGGGACAACTACGCGGTTGTTACTCTGGTTGGAATGTAGTGAAAAATTTCGATAGTTGACGTTCTGAAGTTCCAAGCAAGCCGAATAGGCCTCAGGGAGAGTCTTGGGGCGTTGGACAAGGAGCATTCTGGAAAGCTCCCCATTTAGCCCACGAATGAAGACGTCAAGCGCTCTATTTCTGTAAGTGTCCACAAGAACCCTTACAGTTTCGTCCGTGTAGGACTCGGTCTTTAATTTATTAATTATCAATGAGAATTGATGGTTTACTTTAGCATAAAACTCATCAATTCTAGAACCTCTCTGCTGCAGTTGATGCAGCTGATGTTCTAGGGTGCGGATATCACGCTTGTCCGCGTAATGCAATGAGAGACACTCCTTTATCTTTGGCCAATTGTTGTCAAAGATATTGTAAGAGACCAAGGCAGAATCTGCCGCACCACGCACTTTTTGACGAATGTGCTGCAATATGGCGCGGTAAAGGGGTTTCCCTTTCACTACAGCAAAATCCGAAAGGATTGTTTCCACGGAATGTACCCAGGACACGTAGTGTACCGGGCTTCCATCAAAAATCTGAAGTTCTTTGACACAATCAGGCAGACGACTTATGTCGCGTAAGTCCGCCTCGGTTACGGGGGCTTGTGCCACCACTTCTTCCACCTCGTTGGATTGAGGTGGTGTGTTGAGTGTATTTCTGGCACTATCAATTTCGATGACGCGCCTTTCCAGCGTCTTCATCTTCTCTAGCAGGGCATTGACGGCCCCGGTTAGGTTGGTCACATTGGTTCTGAGTTCCTCCATCTGTAAATAATCAAAAAATGTTGCGTGTCTAGATTATACTTACAAGAACACAAGGTTCATTATTTAGTAGTTCACTTAGATCTTTGAATTTCCCTCTTAGGCTTTTTTGCCCTTTTTCCACTTAGGCCTTTTTGCCTTTTTTCCTTTCTACACTTTTTGGCTCAAGGCCTCTTTTCTTTAAGCTTTTTGTTGCTTATTTAAAAAAAAAAAAATAAAATTTTTTTTTTTTTTTTATATATAGGGTTTTCACTTTTTGGCTCAAGGCTCTTTTACACCTGGACTAAAGAATCCTTTTTTTGCTTTTTTCCACTTTTTCTTGCACACGACGCTCCGAGTCCCTGCTCGGGCGCCAGTTACGGACGTTAGGTCCGTACAAGTCAAAAAAATAATTTAGTTGGGCCAACGCGCCCAACAGTTCTAACTACAAGTTACAAATTTACAACACAAATTTTGGAAGCTAACACAGTTTATTCTATTTACACAATTACAATTAGAATTCTTAATCTAAACCGTAGCGTTACCGTCCCGAACTCGACTGCCCGCTTTGTGTCCGCTGCTTCCCTTTATAGCCAATGTCCAGCAGCAGCGTACCTGTTGCATAATTGTTGTCTGTGAATAAGTTCGTCCGTTAGTTCCCACACTTGCATTATGGGTTGATGCTATTTCACAAGTATGCGAAATAGTATTATGCTGACGATGCGTCTGGAGTAATGCAGTAGCATACGTATTAATCGCTGGTACTAGTCATGGCCTTGACTTTGGGTGTTAGGTTGCCGTGCGCCGTGAGAATGTAATTGTGCTGACTTAGCGGCACGTGTAGTGGGCAACAGTGGGAGCGCCGCAGCGAGTTAACTCTGGGGAGTGTTAACTTATATATATGTATATATATATATGGAATTACAAATGACAAGAAAAACTACAGATTGAGTTTGAGGACAAACAATTTGACTCACACTATTTTAACATTAATACAAACGAATTATTGAACACTAAATACTAATAATCTATACCATCTTTTGTGGTAGCTTTGTCAATACTAAAGGTTAGTTTATAATCATAAACATGAAATGTATGCGGCCGCAATGTTGTCTGTATCTTATTTTCTGTTCATGGTCTTCTCTCCTTTGTATTATTCTGAGGCTCTCCAATGTATATCGGGTTGACTCTCTTTTTTCTTTGTCAATAACTTTTAGTTTGCGAAATCAGCTGTGTGTCCACTTGTTGTTATATGTTGTGCTAATGCTGTACTGCTTTTTTGTTTTCTGATGTCAGCTTCATGTTCGCCTAATCGAACACCTAAAGGCCGCTTAGTTGTCCCAATATACACTTTCCCGCATTTTTCATTTTCCTTTCCTTTGCATTTAATTTCTTACACTACATCGCTTTGTTGGTGGACATCTACTGGGCATGTTGTTTTTGTGTATATTGTCGAAAGAGTGTAATTGGATTTGTAGGTAAGTGCTGTGTTTTGTGGTTTAGTTATGCTGTGATCAAAGTTGTCGGTTAGGTTGGGAATATACGTTACACTGTAACATTTCTTGGTGGTTTTTTGTTGTGTCTATGTTCGGTGTTGTATTTGGATGAATGTTATTTTTCATAATTTGTTGATTTATTAGGTCTCGTATTAATTTAACAGGATAATTATTGCATATTAAGATTTTATTTATTATTTGTTATGGCAATTGAGAGCATATGGTCAGCCTTGGAACGCGTTGGCACCGATTCAACATTTCATCATTAATTTCATAAAATATGGTTTTATTTTTATCCAATAGCATATGACGGCTATTTATTTTTATACTCACGAAGTACCCATCATGTATAGTGGGGTAAGAATAAATGGTGTACGCCTCAAGCTCAGGGTTGCTTACTAAAGGTATTTTTATATTAAACAATATATAATCCTTAGTAGTCTTAGCGGTAGTATCTGCAATGTGACCAAGTACTAGCGGATCCATGTCTGGCAGTTCCAAGCTTGGATCTATGTTGTTGGAGATCAAATATATTTGCTCCTGAAATTTCTTTATAAGCAATAATCTTTCTAGAAGGTTGCCTCTAAAATTCCACAGCACACTAACAATATCTCTTTGCATTAGCTCAAATGTTTCCATGCCTTCGCTGAGAATCGTAATCGCTTCAAACATCATTTCATAGCTTAGCTGCTCATTCAGTGCTGTGCTCAGTGCATGAATTGATGTGTTAATCATTTTGAAGTTGTCCCGATTAACCTGATTTTGCCTTTTGAGTACGTCTAAGGTGACATCTTGTACAGAGGATTGATTCCGCAATAAGTCGAGTAGGTAGTTTTCATTATCTCTTGCCTTTTCTATTTTCTCGGTCAGTACGTCAGCATGCTCTTCGTCCATCAGCCCAAAGAGGGAATGATATGCCGAGCCTATAAACGGCAGCAATGATCACGAACTTCTTTGCAGCCTCCTCCCCGTGAGCGCGATGATGTCGTGATTTTGTTCGATGAGTAAATACTTAGATTTCAGGTTCTGGATCATCGTGTTCACTTCGACATTTCTGGGGGTGTTTGATGATTCAATAACTTGTAATGAGCCTTGAATTTTGTCCTTCTCTCTTGAATAAGCTTGCATATCTATGTGCACGATTAAGTCCCAAGCAGTCCTCGTTAGCCCTATAGGTCCCCTTTTTTCTAAAAATATTCCTGCATTATTCTTAACGTATTTAATATTAACATTTTTACAGGCTATGCATGGTAAGACTATCAAAATTCCTAATAATGTAATTAATAGGTTCTTATTTTTATTCGAGTCGACCGCCTTTCTTTTATTTGTCCATCGTTTGTATTCGTTGGTTCTTTATTAATTTCTTCCTCGGTAGGAAAAGGACGAACATTGTGTATCGATCTTTTTGATGTGCCATTGCTGGTCCTTACTTTTACCATTCTACATTTGCCGTCTTGGCCTAATACGTCCTCTTTTCCACTACATGGGTGGAATATTATCTTCTTTGGGGAGAACTAAGGTATCTATTTCAATATTTTTATGTGGACCTCTCCACTTATTTCTTTTTTGTAATTCGCTTAAATACTCCATAGACCATCGCTTCCAGAATTCTTTTGAGTTCTTTTCGACTGTTTTCCAATGGTCTTTTATTCCATAATAACTTTGATTATCGTTGTTATCAACAGTTGTAGCTAACGGCTCACCTATTAAAAAGTGGCCAGGAGTTAGCACCTGAAGGTCATTGGGGTTATCAGATAATGGTGTAAGCGGTCTTGAATTTAAAATCGCTTCAATTTGAGTCATTAATGTTGACATTTCTTCAAATGTCATTGTACCTTCAGTTACTCTAATGAAATGCTTTTTTACTGATTTGACCGCCGCTTCCCATAATCCTCCTACATGGGGAGATCTTGCTGGTACATTGACCCACATGATATCTTTCTCTGATTGCAGTATGTTGTTAGTTCCTTTTTGTGGTTTTCTTTTTGAAAGAGCCTATAAACTTCGTGAAGACTATTCGCTGCTCCTATAAAGTTAGTGCCGTTATCAGAATATATTTTGTTTGGACAACTTCGTCTTCCTATGAACCTTTTAAGAGCTACTATGAACGCTGCTGAGCTTAGGTCTGAAACTACTTCTAAATGAACGGCTTTAGTGGCGAAGCACACAAACATACAGACATAAGCTTTGTCAGCTTTTTTACCTCTAATTTTGTGGTGAATCCAAATGGGGCCTAAGAAATCTACCCCTACGTTATAGAAAGGTCGGGTAGCTGTTAATCTATCGTGTGGCAAATTTCCCACCAACTGATGTAATGGTCGAGGAATAGCTTTGAAGCATCTATAACATTTATTTACTATTTTGCCCGCTAATTGCCTGCCGCGCAATATCCAAAACTTTTGTCGGCTTATTGCCAATAACCCCTGCGGCCCAACGTCTAGATGCTTTTGATGTAAGTAGTTCATTAGGAGCCTAACAAATTCGTCTTCATACGGTAAGAGAATAGGATGTTTCGCATCTTCTGAAAGTTTGCAATTTTGTAATCTGCCTCCTACTCTTATTATACAATTTCTGTCTAAAATTGGAGCTAACGTGACAAATTTTGAATTTTTGGGTAACTGTTTGCTTGAGCCAATTAACTTTATTTCTAAATTAAAGTACTTTTTCTGTATTTCTCGTACTATGAATTTCAATGCTTTCTGTCTGTAGTCGAGCTTGTTTATTTGCTTCTTCCTAAGGATGTCTACAAGTCTGAATACAGTTGCAATAACGTTCTGTAAGTACTCGAAACTATTTCTGTGATTCACACTATTAAAAATGGAATATTCCTCTGTAAGGACTGAAACTATTTTAGTCCTTTTGATTTCAGGTACATTTAACTCACCTATGTTATTGATTTCCAGTTGTTCATACATATCTGTTTGAAGCATTGATGGTCCCTTAAACCAGAGTTCATTAGTTATGAGTTCTTTTGGTGTCACTCCTCGGGAAATTATGTCCGCTGGGTTTTCCTTTGAATTAACATGTCTCCAGTTTTCAATCTTCATATTAATTTGAATAAAATTTACCCTGTTCGAATTTATGAAATTTCCTGTATGAGTAACGACGCCATAATGAACTAAATTTGATTCTTTATTGACTGATCCATATATAAGCCATCCTAGGACGCTGTTTTGGAAGCGATAGCTTCCATTACCAATCATAATTTTTTCTTCCTTCAATAAATCAAAGAACAAATCAGCACCTAGTAGTATATCAATTTTACCTGGATTGGCGAATGTAGGATCTGCAAGACGAATGTTGGTCGGTAATTTGGTTATGTTTATAGGCTCTGAAGGAACTTGTGAGACTATGCTTTGCACTACAAATGTATCAATATTAGTTTCAAAATTATTGATTAAGGATTTTATATGCAGATTTATTCTTTAATTTGTATTGGTTTTATTTTGGCCAATACCTTCAATAAATAGTAAGTGATTTTTTTTGCGCTAAGCTTAAGCTTATTTCCGAGTTCTTTTGTTATTAAGTGCACTTGTGATCCATTAGCGAGTAAAGCGCGTGCCCTTACGATTTTTCCATCACGCGCTTTAATTCCAATAATAGCAGTGGTAAGTAAGCAAATTTATATTTGATATCATCTGCATTAGATTTCACAATCACACTTTTTGCTTTTGGTTGCTTTTCTTTTTCTTTATGAAGCATAAAATGATGGCTACCATTACAATTTTTGCAATTAATGCTCTTACATTCATTACCGCTGTGCCCTGCCATCAAACATTTGCTGCATAATTTATTTAGTATTATTTTGTCCCACCTTTCTTGGGTATTAAGAGCTCTAAATTTCTGGCAATAAAAAATAGGATGAGAAAAGTTACATCTCAGTATGCACTTTTTAAGCACTTTTTGGGGTTTAGGTGATAACACCGAACCATGTGCTGCTTCCAAGGCGTTTCCTTCATGACTCAGAAATTTCAGTAGTGAATCAAGATCTGGTATTTCTTTCGAATTCGTTAAGGAATTCTCATACCTTAACCTCAGATTAATGTCCAACTTTTGTACAAGTATATAACATAATAACGCTTGTAACATTTTTTCATTGGACAAACTGAGAGTTCCCAAGGCTTGTATGCTTTCAGAAAGCTTTTCCTGAAATGATTACACACTGCAGGCAGTCTCAGTCACTACTGGTGCATCTAAAATATTTTTAAAATATGTATTTTCCAGCAATCTTTCATTCGTAAATTTTTCGTTTAAAAGATTCCAGGCTACATTGAAATTTGTTGAGGTTGATTGCAAATTTGCAATGCAACTTGCTGCTGAACCTTTCAGCTTCGTTTTTAAAATACACATTTTATATGTGTCTGAAATATTTTTGGAGACTACCAGATGTCCAAATAGTTCTTTGAACGTTTGCCACGGGCAAATCAATTTGAGGTAAGAGATATTGAGCACTTGAAGCCTGATTTTTATCCGGTATCCGGTAGATATTCGGAACCCGGCTTATCCGTCCTTTTTTCTGTTTTCCGACTATCCGGCCGGATACTGGCTAAAATCCGGCTGGATTTCCGGATTTCGATTATAGAAAATTCTATTTAAAAATCTAGTTCAGATTTTTTTTTTAATTTCTATCATCAAATTTAATAGTATCAAATGGTAGGGGGTGAAATAACACAAACGGCAATAACGCAAAATTTGCTTTATTTCGAACAAAGGTTGGAAATAAAACAAATTTTTTCTTATTTCCCATTGCTTATTTATACTATTTGTAACAAAAACAGTTTACTGGCAGAAGGGTTAATAACTTTCTTTATTCCAAAAATACAATTAAACAAAAATGTGATATAATTCATATGAAGAAAGTATTATTCACAAAATATTTTTTACTTATGAAAAGTCTAACAAAATATAGGGAAAGCGTCGTCTTTAATAACTGCTCAACAAATTGGCCATAGCGCTTTTGTATGAATTTAGTCTGCATGCTTTTTATTATATTGAAAACATTGCTGGAAAACTTTAAAATGTTTGCATGGAACTATGGCGCAATAAACAGATGAAGTAATAAAACAGCTTTCTCCCTCGGGGGACGCGAGTGCGACGTCGAATGCGGGGCGGCGCGACGCTGGACACTTTCAAAATTATATACTTACAAATCCGTCCATTTAACGTGTTCATGTACTACTTTTTGTCAAATGTCACTGAGTGGACTACCTATGTGCACTATTTTGATTTATTACTCAATTGTTAAGTTTAAAAGTTGGTCTTTTTGCTCAACGAGCAATGAAATAAAGCAGATTTGTGTTATTTCACATTTAATTGGGAAATAACACAAATTTGCGTTATGACCGTTTAACATAAATGCCACGCGATGCCCTAAGCACTCTTTTGAGTTCACTGGGGAAGGTGGTTCGCAGAGATACTTCATTGCCCAGTGTAAACAAATTTGGAAACTCCTTTGCGACTATAATAATAATAATAGATTGGTGATTACACATATGTTAGTGTTTGGCCGGTCTTCTCCTCCGATTTGTGGCGTGCGCATTGATGTTGTCACCCAAGGCGAATGTATTTTTATGAGAAACTGTTTTCACGGCAGAAATACACTCGAAGGTTCGCCATTGCCCGCCGAGGGGCGACCGCTGTTAAGAAATTTTTTTTTTCAAATTTTTTTTTGCGATGTTGCTTTGACCATGGCTTGAACCCAGGCGCTGCGGAGTGATAGCGTGTTTTGCTAACCACTACATCACAGCAACTGCCCAATTACTTGGACATTAACTAGTGTAGTTTCAGAAGTGAACTAGTGTAATTTTGTTATTATTCCTTTTAGAGAGGCATTTACTTCGCGAATTCAATTACGACGATATTATTGTCATATTTGGATACCGAAAATCTCGAAGAGAATATTTGCAGTAATATAATTTTAATATATGGTTACTATATAATTAACGTAAACATGTTCAGATTTGACAAAATAATAATAATAATAATAATTCAATACCACGTTTCTGAAGTGATGTGCAACTATCAAATCAATGCAGTTGTGATAGAAAAATATACCGATGATTGAAGGACGCGTATTACGTTTAAATAATAATAATATAATAATAGATTGGCGCTTACACATATGTTAGTGTTTGGCCGAGCTTCTCCTCCCGATTTGTGGCGTGCGCCTTGATGTTGTCACACAAAGCGGAGGGACCTACAGTTTTACGCCGACTCCGAACGGCGACTGTATTTTTATGATAAGCTGTTTTTCATTGCAGAAATACAGTCGGAGGTTTGCCATTGCCTGCCGAGGGACGACCGCTGTTAAGAAAAAACCTTTTTCTATATTTTTTGCGATGTTGCTTTGACCAGGGTTTGAACCCAGGCGTTGCGGAGTGGAAGCGCGCACTGCTTACCACTACACCACAGCGGCCACGTACTACGTTTAATCTACAGGTAATCGATATAGGACACTTGAGCCCCACACATTTTAATCCGGCCCTGCATATGTGTATGTACTAGAGATTTTTACGATCCCGGAATTTTCGGGATCTCGTTATTACAAATAAGATACTCATTATTTTTCAGGGTTCGTATTTGCACACACATGCTCTGCTCACACACACGCCAGAAACACATTCAACTTGTACTCACTGCTCAGACACATGTGTGTGCATAAGTGGAAAACAAACTCTGCTCACATGCACATGTGTGTGAGCCGATTTTTGTACAAATTTCAGCCCATGCACATGCACATAATATATTTTTAAAAGAATTTGTTTATTAAACGTTATTTTTTGAAAGACAATTCAATAAAAAGTGAGATGTTGTTTGTTTTTTATATGACAGAAAACATATTAAAAAATTATTTTAAGATTTGAGATAGAAATCGAAGTGTATAAGTTTCTCTACGCAAAGCACACACATGTGCGTGTGCTTTATATTAATAAAAATAAAGTACACACATGTGCCCGTGCTTTTTACCAAACAGCACACACATGTGATGTGAGCAAGTTTTTAATTTTTTATATGCCAACACACGTGTGTGAGCGTAAAATGTTAGGATGTGCTGCGCATGTGTGTGCAAATACGAACCCTGTTATTTTTCAACCACTTAACTCGAAAAAATTTCATCAATACTGTTTGGGAAGCTCTCCTACCATATAATAAATAAATCGGTTTGAGACTTACTTTTTTATTTTCATTAGTAACAAAACAAAAGACAGTAATTAAATTTTTACGATCTTACTAATAATTTCTTCTTCTTCTTATTTGCCGCTGTAACCGCCTAAGCGATTTTGGCCGAGTTCAGCAAAGCATGCCAGTCGTTTCACTTCTGTGAATACTGACGCCAATTGGAAACGCCAAGTGAAGCCAAGTCCTTCTCCACCTGATCTTTCCATCGCAGTGGGGGCCTCCCTCTTCCTCTGCTACCACCAGCGGGTTCCGAGTTGAATACTTTCTAAGGAAAATTGAGTCCAAATTTTCGTTGAAAACAAACACAGTGAAATTAAAAGTTAACGGAGTACAAGTTTTATTTTATTTTAACGGAAGAAGAAAAGAATACGTGAGCTCACTTCGTGCGCTTTTTTTACAAGTAGTTCCTTTAAAAAGATATGAAGAACAAAAAGAAGAATTCAAATTTGTGTATTTAGCTTTTGCTACTTTCTTAGCTTTCTATCTTTACTATATATAACACTTTCAGAGCTGGTGCCTCGGTGTCCATTCATGGCCAAGCCAGCGGAGCCGCTGTATTTTAATTCGCTGCATTATGTCCATGTCGTTGTAAAGCTCATACAGCTCATCGTTCCATCGTCTGCAGTACTCACCGTCGCCAACACGTAAAGGTCCGTAAAACTTCCGCAAAATCTTTCTCTCGAACACTCCAAGAGCCGCCTCATCGGATGTTGTCATGGTCCATGCTTCTGCGCCATATACCAGCACGGGCATGATGAGTGGCTTATAGAGTGTGGTTTTCGTACGTCGAGAGAGGACTTTACTCCTGAATTGCCTTCTCAGTCCGAAGTAGCACTTGTTGTCTAGAGCGATTCTGCGTTGGATTTCCATGCTGACATTATTATCGGTGTTAATTCTGGTTCCCAAGTAAACAAAATTCTCTACTTTCTCGAAATTATAACTGTCAACAGTGAAGTGGGTGGCAAGGCGCGAATGTGATGACTCTTTGTTTGATGACAGGGGATACTTCGTCTTGTCCTCGTTTACCACCAGACCCATTCGCTTTACTTCCTTATCCAACTTGGGAAAGGCAGAACAGTTGCTGTTACCGATGATCGTGCAATTCCCTAAAGTCCCGCCATTATTTGCCAACAAATCCGAGATCTTCGGATTGACATTCCTAATCTTTAGCCTACCAGAAATATTTGGTGGAGTTCCAAGTATTTTACCACAGTTTGGAAACCGATTTACTTAGATGGATTACCTGTGACCTCTGATGGAATGCCTATGCATTCCAGTTTGGCGGGCCTTATTTCTCTCTTCGTTAAACTTACTACAAAACGACTCACTGAAGCAGACCTACCGTTTATTATTGTCTATCCTCGCTCTTCGATCGCAATAATGTTGTTTTTCTATCCTTTGCACATTTCTGATTCCAGTGTTCTTTCCTCCTTTTAGGTTATGCGCTGCGAATATTGTTGTTTTAATTCTAAATGCCGCGTTTTTGCCTCTCCTAATTTGATTGCACTACGCAAAGAGGCAAATTAAAGGGAATTATGTGGCGCACTTAATTTTACTCCCCAACTCCGGCCAGCATGAGTTATGGCATCGCTGTCTTTCTCTTAATACCACCATATCGTTCCACCTTATTAATGTACATATCGTCCCATTTCTGCTTTAATCACGTATCTAAATATTTTGGGAAATATTACCACTTATAAAAACAGTTTAAGTGTTACAATATTTTAAAATAAAACAAAAACTTAATGTGGGTGCTCACTAATGTTAGTATGTAGAACCAGAAATATTAAGTATATGTGACCTGGTCTACGGAAAGGGGGCTTAGGTGTCAAAAAATCAATTTTCACTTTTTGGTTGATTCGGATGGAAGATGAGAT
>NW_023458557.1:40876083-40877794 GCF_013731165.1 Rhagoletis pomonella
TAACGAGATAATGAGAAACTGACGAAACGAGTTGCTTACTTTTAACAACTTTTTCACAGAAAACTAGATTTCGCACGTAAGCTCCCTTTTCGTAGACCAGGTCACATATATGTAAATTCGTTTTTTGTATCCTATTGGACGAAAATAAGCATTTTTGACATACACTAGACTAGCTCTATTGCTGGTAGGTGGTTAACCAAGAACCGGGACGATACGTATGTACATATGTATTTGTGGTATTTTAAATTATCTTCCTTATACACACATACTTATTCCGTTAAACGGAAACAAATAAGGGTACGCCGAGGATTTTTTTTAAATTTGCGACACCGCGTGCTGCAAAATTTAATTAAGGCTAACGAAATGGCGAAGCTTCAAAGTGGCCAAAGATCGAATGATTGGGTAGGTGAGTGTCCAGCCAAAGTACAGCGTTGATAACTACTCAATGATCAGCAGGTAGAAAGGGCGGCTCGCCCGTACAATGGCAAATCCGCTTCCAACCCATATGGCAATTGCCACTTGCCGTATTTGCTTGTTGTTGACTGCTGTGCTTGCAAGCAGGACGATTATCGCGCACTTGCCGCTGCAATATTGTCGGCTTTAGCGCTTTGTCGCTCCATCGACGGTCGACACATGCGGCTCATTTGATGCGTTGCGTACTGTCCTACGAGCGGCTGGACATTGCAATTACGCTTGATTTACTTTATAGCGGCTTACTGCTGTTTACAAAAATGTAGCATCAGCGGCTGCGACGTGCGGCAGCCAGCTGACAGCTTTAGTGGTGTGGAGGGCAACACCCAACTCCCGCCCTCTTAATTCGTTCGTAATGCAACTGTTGCAAATACATACATATGTATGTATGTATGTACGTGACTCTGCTTGTTGCTACCCTCACCACCACCAGGAGTTGCAACAACGGCCTTGCATGGCTGTCTGATCTTTGGCGCCCGAGCATTGTGTGTTTTGCTGGCAGAAAAAATCCGTTGAGTCGTTTATGTGCAACGCCTCACAGCAGCAGTGGGGGTGGGTGTAGACTTATTGGCCATAATTAACTTTCACTGTGGGTTTTCGCTTCTCAAGCGAGCTATGCGTTGCTTTGCCACATTGTTGCACTTGCACACAACCGTGAGTGGGAAGCCGCTCCTTTCTTCTGTAATTTAAAATTTGCAGTTGCAGGAAGGGTAAAGAAGTGGGGAGGACTCAACAGAGAACGGTCGGTGGCAAAAGAATAATGAAGAATACAATTATAAAAGCGAATTGGTGTCACTGCTTGCGTGATACTAAAATTAGGAAAATCTCACCACACATTTGCACCATCCCACACACATACACTTCCATGCACACACACCCAAAAACGCTGCGTTATATTATTCGCTGTAATATTGTAATTACATTTCTGTAATTGCAGTCACCAACTAACTCATTTTGCGACAGAAGCGGGTTAAGTGGGCAGATGTACGCGTCATTGGCGGTTCAAGTGGCGTTGGCGTGTACGATGGTGTTGGTATTGGTGACGGCAAAGTTTACACTCAGAAAAAGGTTTAGTTATAATTACCAAGATTTGGTTATAGTGACCAAGTGGCATAGTTGGATATGGCGAAATAAATATCTAGTTCACGAAAGTCTGCAATTTACTTGAGACTTCTAGTTGGGAGAAATGTATATTTGTTAATAATTACAAAACGACTACCTTGAGTGGACAATATTGTTA
>NW_023458557.1:40877804-40880829 GCF_013731165.1 Rhagoletis pomonella
TTTGTTAATAATTACAAAACGACTACCTTGAGTGGACAATATTGTTAGTTGAATAAAACCATTGTTGAGCAAATATAAACAATGCTTTGGTTGATACAAGTTTTTAATTAATTTTGTGAACTTTCTGTAGACTTGAATCAGCTAACCGTTTATTATTGGAAAAAAAGTTTCAGTTTGACACAAATAAAAATTTACTCGATGGTTGTTATGTTTACTTTCTTCTTTTATTTGCATATATTAAGCATAAAAAATACATACATATTTACATAAATAGCTACTAGTGTAAATAATACATATGTATGTATGTGGTGGTAAGAATTTCCTAAAAAGAAGCGATGAAACAGGAACAGGATAATATCTGCTGTAAGTGCTGGTTTAAGTATACTGCTTTGCTTTTTCCTTGGCTAAATAGATACTTTCAAATTATAATTCACTTGAATTATATATTCACTGAGAAACCCTGGTTGGCATCAAACTTTATATTTTTAAATAACTATGCGCACACCGAAACAACTCGCGGCGATGGCAACAATGAAACTGAGACAAACAAGTCTGGGCATGTCATAGTACACACTTTTCTTTCTCTACCTAGCGCAGTGATCCACGATGTAGAGAATGAAGGTGGCGCCCATCTCGGTACCGCTATTCCGCTCTCAGTGAATACAGAAGCGCTGTTTGTATGACGTCACACTTGTGTAACTTGTTAACGTTTTGCTTGCAACATTTTTTCTTCCCCTTCCATTCTTGCTCGCGTTTTGGCATTGCTCTCTCGCAAATGCATCAGTTTGATGTCACACAAAAATTATTCTCAAAAATTCTCTCTGATGGGCGCATTCTTGTATTCTGTCATTCTTGGCAGTGATCGACATGCCATAGCTTAAGGCCGGTCCACATAGAACTTTCGCGTTGGCTTTGGCGTTGGCGTTTGACAGAACGCACGTTAAAAGTATGCTTGCTAGAATGAATGCTTGGCAGCGAATGCTTGGGCCACTAAATTAACATACTAACGACAGATAAATTAATATTTCATATCAATAATTGCATTAAAAACGATATTTCTTGACCGCACTTGATTAAAAAGGAAAAATATTTCACATACTTTTATTTATTTGCAACAGCTGACGAGCGACGCACGCGAAAAGTTGAGAGTTGGCCATCTTTTTGCTTTGTGTTGGCGTGAGCGTTGTCGAATTTTGGCTATGTGGACGGCTGCATTCATAGTCAGCTGTTGAAGCGACGCCAACGCAACGCCAAAGTTCTATGTGGACGGGCCTTTACTGAGCGCTTTGTGCGGTAGCGGAGCAATGATTTCCACGCACACAGTCTCATTCATTGAATCCCCTGCAGTAAAATTTAGACAGTCTCTTAAAGCGCTAGTTCCGCCCTACACATTTCAGAACCATCTCTGAACTAGTGCAAAACGGCTGCAGAGAGGGACAGTTGAAACTCTCGGTGTGTTAGTTGCGCTCTGTTGAGAAGTAAATACACAAATTCTCACTTCTCGTACAATACGAAAATAGCTCAGCGGGAAGACCTCCGACTCTAATATCGTTGGTCACGAGTTCAAGTCGCGGAGGAGGCAATTGTGATTTTCAGATTTATTAAATTTAAATTGTTGAGTGCCGTTTAAAACTTGAAGAGAAAATGATGATAAAAAATAAATAAAATGCAATCTGCAAAAGAACAGAAAAAAATTTAAAAAAATTAAAAAAATCGAATAATCAAAATTTTTTTCATAAAAAAAGTTATCTGTCCGAAATGGAAACAGTTGAGAAAAGGAAAAATATCCAATAATCTAAAAAAAAAAAATGGAACCAGTTTAGTACTAGTTCGAAAGTTCTGCAGAGGTGGCAATTTCCACTTCGTAGGACATCGCCATGTAAAAAGAGAGGCTGACTTCCAAAACGTCAATTGCTTTGCATACGTACAAAGTATAATATTCCATAACGCCGAGCTACAAAATATTGACAATGTATACTTTTCCAAAACGCATAAGAAAAGTTATCGAAACGCATCGCCAGAGCAATTAGTGCATCAGAAACAATGTTGATGCTTCGTTTGTTATAGGTTACCACTGGTGTTTTAAAAATGTAGATTTCAGAAAAATTGTTCATTGCTATTTTGAATATTTAAAATATGCAATGTATATGGTTGCAATGTGTCGCAACTCTGCATATACAAACAGTTTGAATACCGCAGCATAACAGTTTCCAAACATTGCATTAATACGTTTTGGAAGTCGGCCAGACAGTTGAAAGCATTGCGTTGGGATAGATCGAGAACCAGTACCACCTCTTAAGGAGCTAGTTCTGCGCTACACCCAGAAAAAGGTTTAGTTATAATAACCAAGATTTGGTTATAGAGATCAAGTGGCATAGTTGGATATGGCGAAATAAATATATAGTTCACGAAAGTCTGCAATTTACTTAAGACTTCTAGTTGGGACAAATGTATATTTGTTAATAATTACAAAACGACTACCTTGATTGGACAATATTGTTAGTTGAATAAAATCATTGTTGAGCAAATATAAACAATGCTTTGGTTGATACAAGTTTTCAATTAATTTTGTGAACTTGCTGTAGACTTGAATCAGCTAACCGTTTATTATTAGGAAAAAAGTTTCAGTTTGACACAAATAAAAATTTACTCGATGTTTGTTGTGTTTACTTTCTTCTTTTATTTGCATATATTAAGCATAAAAATACGTACATATTTACATAAGTTAGTTACTAAAGTAAATAATACATATGTATATGTTGGTAAGAATTTCCTAAAAAAACAACGATGAAACAGGAACAGTCGTGCGAAAACCCAGGTCAATATCTGCTGGAAGTATACTGCGTTGCTTTTTCCTTAGCTAAATAGACACTTTCAAATTATAATTCACATGAATTATATATCCACAGAAAAACCCCGGTTGGCATCAAACTTTATATTTTTAATTAAACTTTAAACTATGCGCGCACCGAAACAACTCGCGATGATAGCAAAACTGAAACTGAGACAAACAAGTATGGGCATG
>NW_023458557.1:40880929-40885508 GCF_013731165.1 Rhagoletis pomonella
AATAGTTGCCACTTAATTAAACATGCAATTCATTTAGGTACATTACAGATCGTCCAACCTGACAAATGATCGACCTCGATCATATAAACTTAGAATTACTCTACTTGTATTGTCCTTCAACAAGTATTCTTTTGCCAAAATCATTCTGCTTTGAGATTACTTTTTTTCCATGATCGTATAAAACGAGCCTCGATAATGCCATTATATGGCAATTTGGTAATTTGGCAATTCTCTATGTCTTTAATAACGTAGCGATCATTAGGTAACTTCTCGTGAATAATATAGGGTCCTTTAAATCTTGGAATAAGCTTTTTATTAGTACCTATAGTGGAATCAACATTTTTGATAACTACAAAGTCACCCACATAGAACTCTTTTGAAGGCCTATGACTTTGTTTGAAATAATGTTCGTTGCGTCGTTGAGATGCCAGTATAGCGCTATTTGCTTCTAGTCTTATCGTAGTTAGGTCACGCTGTTGATCCATCTTTTGATCTTCCAGATATTCAGTCAGTTCATCAATTACCGGTCCTCTCTGGTTTGCCCCAAAAAGTAAATTTGATGGGGTCTTACCTGTGGAGCTATGAATATAATTGTTAAGGGCGAACTCGACTGAACTTAGCTTTGAAACCCAATCAGAATGTTGGATGGGCTCACTTAATTTGCTCAACATAGGGGTCAATACACGATTGACTCTCTCTACCTGTCCGTTTGCCTGTGGGGACCCAACCGCAACTTTTACATGGCTAATATTATGTTTAACCAAAAATTCACTAAATTCTAAGGACGTAAAGCAAGTCCCGCGATCTGAGATTATTCTTGCGGGTCTGCTATAATACTGAAAATATTTTTTTAAGGAATCAATGACCTCTCTTGTACTGGTGGAGTTAACGGGATATAATTTGACATATTTGGTAAACGCATCGATTACCACTAGCAAATGTTTCCTTTTGGATTTCAGCGAAGGCAGAGGACCCAAATGATCTATATGGATCGTGTCAAATGGGCATGGCTTCTTTGGTATACTATGAAGATTTCTCTCATCGATTCGGGCAGGAGCAGAGTAAACAATACATTTGAGACAATTCTTTATAAATTTTTCTATTTTGGGCCTCATATCAGGGAACCAATAATGCATCCTGAGTTGATTATAAGTTTTATTTATCACTAGGTGAGCAATTTTTTCATGTATACATCGTATAACATTATCTTCCATTTCGGGTGGTACATAGAAGTAAAGCTGACCCTTCATATCTTTCCTATAAACTATCCCATCCCTGAGATCGAAAAGTTTAGATGGCTCACTCTCTAATTTTTCTCGCACTTTCTGTATATCGGGATCAGGATTTTGAGTTGCCTGCAATTGAAACTCAAGGTCATCTTCACTGATGGCAAGTACTAACTCACTTCGGCTAAGAGCATCGACATGACCCATATTGCTTCCACCCCTGTGTTGAATAGTGTATTCATAATTTTGAAGCTCTAAGGCCCATCGTGCGGTACGGGGATTTAATGTTTTTTTATTCAATGTTAGTGTGAGCGAATTACAATCCGTAACAATCTTAAAGGGAATCCCCTCAAGGTATACCCTAAATCGGCGCAAAGCATAAATAATGGACAAAGTTTCCAATTCCAAACTGTGATATTTGCTCTTAGCTGCAGTGGTTCGTTTAGAAAAATAGAAAACTGGGTGGAACTTTTTGTCAGTTTTTCGTTGGAGTAATACAGCACCGAACCTCTGAGCACTTGCATCACAATGCAGTTCAGTCTCATACTTTGGATTATATATAGCCAGGACTGGCGATTTTATCAATTTTAATTTTAACTTTTCGATTGCACTTTCGCAAGCCTTATTTGAATCAAATTTGGATTTTTTTAGCATGTCGTAAAGTGGTTTCGCAATTTTGGAAAATTGAGGAACAAATTTTCTGAAATAGGCGCATAGTCCAATAAAAGAGTGTAATTGCTTCAATGTTTTCGGAATAGGATACCTTCTAATAGCCTCCTTATGTCGGTCACTTGGTGCAATTCCATTGTAATCTACTTCATACCCCAAATATTCTATACTGCTGTACACGAATTTGCACTTGGATAATTTTAACTCAAGCCCATATTTAGCGATCTTCTGAAGAACAGATTTTAATAATGACAGATGTTCATCTAGTTCAACAGTAGCTAATAGAATATCATCCATATGCACTATCGCAGTCCTTGGTCAATGAAATCTTTCAAAACAAACGTAATGAACCTCTGGAATACTGATGGAGCGTTCTTAAGACCGAATGGCATCATAACGTACTCGAACTGACCATTTTGCGTGACGAATGAAGTATACTTAATAGACTCTTCCGATACCCTTACCTGATGAAACCCGCTTTTTAAATCTAATAAAGTAAAATACTTTTTCCCACCTAGATATTCGAGGCAATCCTCGATAAGAGGCAGTGGATAATTATCTCTTACTGTAATTTTATTTAGATCCCTGTAATCAATACACAGACGGGTTTCCCATTCTTTTTTTTTACTAAAACTATTGGTGATACATATGGTGATTCACTATTTCGGATAATTCCTTTATCTAATAGTTCGCCTACAATCTTCTGTACTTCAAACTTATCCCTGTATGACAATCGACGCGGGTGTGAAAAAAACGGTTGGTCAGACAATAATTTGATAGACATTTCAAAAGGCTCGGCAATGTTTTCTTTTGGGGTACTTTTGTAACACTCATAGATTATTGTTTTAATAGCAGTGATAATGCCTTTCGTCAATGAACAATTTATATCATAGGTACAAGCATTATCATCGCAAATAGCGTCGATATTCATTTCACAAACAATGGTTCCTTCTCTAAAGAGGAAGCACTCTTTACCTCCCAACTCAATCAAATTTCCACTATCTCTTTTTACCTCATCGATTTCACAACTATTACTAGTGTGCGGACAACTTAACCTATCAAAGCAATCTACACTATGTTCAGCTTTAACACTAGCATCATCAACAACACAACGATCAATATTCGGAAGGCAATCACTCTTTTCACTAATATGTTCGAAATTCGTAAAGCAGTACTCGGGACAATCAATTATATTTTCATTTGGCAAAAGTTTCGGAACCTGAATGTAATTTTCATTTGAAGTGGTGTTAACACAACTTAACTTATCAATTTTATTACGATTTAACGTAAACAATTTTATTTCAAACAAATTCAAGAAGTCTCTTCCAAGTAAGAGAGGTTTAGATAAAATTTCATTAGAAACAATCAAAAGAGATAAAGTTTTACATTTGTTATTATTATTTGTTAAATTTTTGCTTCAATTTTTCCATAAATGTTTAGATTTACACCACCAAGGCTTTGATACTTGGACACCACTTCATCATTGTCGTCTACTTCAAACGGCATAAGATGTTTGCTTACAAAGCTTATCGGGCTACCACTGTCAATTAATGAAACACAATTTTCAAATTTTTCTTTCAGGTTCTACTTGCAGAAGGCAATACTTACAGTTTGATAAGGCTCAACTGGGTAAATGTCATCGGATGCGGCGGATTCGTTGCAGACAGCGTTCACTTGCTTAGTTGCCGGTTGCTTGCACTGCTTAAGAACGTGGTCTTTGCTACCACATCGGAAACACGATCCAATATCCCGCTTAGGCTTCGGGCACTGGCTGGAATAATGGCCCAATTGAGAGCAATTGAAACATCGGATTGCAGCGGCTGGCACGCTTGACGAACCAGAACGTTGAACTGAGCGGTCGCTTGACCGCTTTTTATCGTATTTGATGAGGAGCTCCTTAAGCTCGTCCAAAGTTTTCGCTGTATAGAGCACTGAAGCGTAAGCTGTGCTATCTCGCAGACCATCAATAACAGCACTTATTACTTCCTCTTCACCCAAATTGGCTTGGGCAGCAATTTCCTTCATTGACAGCATATATGATAAAATGTTCTCATTGGGCTGACGCTTGTACAGTTCCGTATACACATCGTTGGTTGAGACATTTCGCTTGAACTGTTTGAGGAGCTCTGCTTTCAACCCAGTGTAATTTGTTGCTGTAGATGTTCGCGGCTGTTCCGGACAATAGTCGGCGCATACACATCTTTTTTCAAAATGTTCGCTCTGGGTGCCGATTTTTACAGCGTTGTCAAAATCAGACAACCACTTTTCAACAGGGTACGCATTGTCACCCGAAAACTTCGGAACAATGCCATCAACGTCACAGATCACGCTCAGCACCAGATTTCTGAGCTACATCTTCGTTATAAGTAGCACCTTCACCTTCACTTTGGGCAGCGCTAAGTAAATTACGCAGCTGTACTACTGTGGCAGTTGCGGGATAAACGACGCCAAGCTCTTCAAGAGTCTGAATTAATTCGGCTTTGTTTAAATTACGGGACATGTTTCGACCCACACCTGATGTAGCGAAATCGAAAGCAATGGGGGTTTTTAGTTTATTTTAAACTTTATTTGGCGAAACTTTATATTAAAAACTTCTAGCGGCTGTTTTTGCACAGCGATCTCCGTTTTTCTGTCCTCTTCCTTTTAGCTCTACCACACGAATATTTTTCAAGGGGAAAACAAAA
>NW_023458557.1:40885608-40888090 GCF_013731165.1 Rhagoletis pomonella
CCAGTGTCTATGTGAAATTTCACTAAAACATTTTAGCCGCTTTTTTTTGCCAATCTAGCCGGTCGGCCCAAAAAGTTCTGGCAACACTGCTGAGAACCCAAACAATACTAAGTACAAATTCAGTACAAATTCAAAAGGTTCGCTTAAATTCGCTTCTTTCGCGAAATTTCAAACTTACAGAAATTCATGTACATCGACCGCATCATATTGAATGCATCAATTAAAAAAAATAGCCGAGTTAGCGAATTCGCGCGAGTAAAATTCGCTGCCACCGAAACCATAGTCTTATTCAAAAAGGCTCAGAGTACATTGTGGGGGTATGGACATATACTGAAATAGTTGGGACACTTACCTACTTTGAATAAATTTTTTCACGAAACTAACATTTACGCACCAAGTGACTCTTAGGCATAGAAGTAAGAAAAGGATAAAAGATCACGCATAAACAAGAGTTTCAGGTAGTACTGCCATCTAGACATTAGGAAATTGAAACTTCTGGTAGAATTCTCGGTTAAACCAGGCATAATTTGCAGATATAGCTCTTGTTTTTTTGTTCAACGAGAAAGCTTTTGACATATTTTCTTCTGAAAAAAAATTTTTTTAATATAAATTCCTCAAACCCATTTCACCTTATATACTCAGCTACTTTACACATATAATCAATAGACTGCATCACCAAAAAAATGTGCGGTTTTTCCGGCGGGATTACAAAATCTAGTATATTTTAAGACCTCTGCCAAAATATTTCGGAAAAATATTAAGATTTACATGAGCTGGACCGGTTTGGAAATATCACTAAAAATGAAGTTTTTTATGAATAAAAATAGTTTCTTAAAGGATTTTTTGGAAAAGATCCCCTCAGATGACAAAACAGTTTAAGCTTAAAAAATTCACATAATAATATTAAAAATTTTTACCAGCGGAATCATAATAATGAGATTTTTGATGCTGTTTTTTAACTTTTTTCAAAGATTTGTGTAAGAAAAACTTGAATAACTGATCCAGAACTTTACTGATATAGACTTTATGAGGTATCAGTGGTAAGGTTTTGGCTGAGTTATTCAAGTTCTTCTTAATCCAGTCTTTGAAAAAAGTTCAAAACCGGCATTAAAAATCTCATTATTACGATTCCGTTGAATTTGTTTTTAAATTTTTTTTTAGTATCTTTTTAATTTTTTTTTAATATTTTTATTAAATTTTTTAAGTTTAAACTGTTTAGTCATCCGAAGGAATTTTTTTCATAAAATATTTAAAAAAAACTGTTTATATTAATAAAAAACTAAACTTTTGGAGGTATTTTGAAATCGGTCCAGCTCACGTAAATCTTAATGTTTTTCCGAGATATTTTGGTGGAAGTCTTTGTTAAGAATCAAAGTCGATTTTGAGTCTTTTATATAAAAAAGTCAAAATTTTTTAATCTTCATTTACGTGTATGCACGGCGAAGCGTGGCGAAAGAATACCAAAGAGATAATCTCAACGGCAGCTTATATTTATAGGTATAAAGGCAAACTTACATGTAAACGCTATTGGAATTGGACCGTTAGGTTAATAACATGATTTAGTGATGTGTCGAGTTACAATATTAAATATACTTATGAAGTCGGTATATGAATATTCGGTAATACATATTAAGTAATACATATTAAATAGGTAGGAAATAATTATGATTAGGAAATTAAAGAATTTTAAATATGAAGTACATACATACGTATGTATAAATAAGAAGAAAATTTATGAAGGAACAATGCTGCGGTTCAGTCGCCGCCCTCCTTGAAATATACTTCAGTATTTTCAATCGTCAATGGGTAGAGGGTATAGCTTCACTATAGCTCGTTTGTAGATCCCATACTGCGTTTTTATTTGGCAACACGGTGAACTCATCTCGACCAGTGGTTGATTCTCGTCTTGAATTAGCACAAGTGTGTTCGGCTGTAGAGTGGGCGCTTTCTATGTCCACTTATGACGTTGTTGGAGCAAATGCAGGTAGTCTCTTGACCACCTACGCCAAAAATGCTGTTGTAGCTGTTGCAAACGGCGAAAGCGTGATAAGCGATTGTAATTGACGTCAGTAAGATCAGGCTCCGGGAATGAAGTGAGAGGCTCTCCGATGAGGAAATGACCCGGTGTTAAAGCTTCCAAGTCTGAGGGGTCGGAGGAGATCGGCGTGAGTGGGCGTGAATTTAAAATCGCCTATATTTGAGCGGTGATGGTTGCGAGCTCTTCAAAAGATAGCGTAGCAT
The DNA here is from genome assembly GCF_013731165.1 of Rhagoletis pomonella. Taxonomy (NCBI): domain Eukaryota; kingdom Metazoa; phylum Arthropoda; class Insecta; order Diptera; family Tephritidae; genus Rhagoletis; species Rhagoletis pomonella. The sequence continues at coordinate 40,887,850 of NW_023458557.1, forward strand.
TGGCAACGACTCTCACCAAGTGATATTTTTCCTGCTTCACAGCAGGTCTCACAATCCGTCAAAGGGAGGCGATTTTGGAGGGATTGTGCGCTAGGTTATGCGATTTGCTTGACAGAGTTGCTGCAGTTGTTCTTGATGGACTTCAGTTTTGAAAAGTCGATAAAGCTCAGCAAGTTCGTTTTTGGCACCCACAAAATTCGTAGCATTGTCACTGATAATGGTGTTGCAGAGCCCTCTGCGA
>NW_023458557.1:40888190-40891906 GCF_013731165.1 Rhagoletis pomonella
AATTCGTAGCATTGTCACTGATAATGGTGTTGCAGAGCCCTCTGCGACCAATGAAACGGCGCAAGGTTGCAATAAACGCTGCGGTTGAGAGGTCGCTAACTGCCTCTATATGGATGGCTCTCGTGGTGAAGCATACAAATATGGCCATATATGCTTTTACTGGCGCTCTTCCTCGAATTTGTGAATGTATTGAAACAGGACCGCAGAAATCAATACCTGTTGTAAGGAAGGCGCGCCCAGGTTGTACTCTCTCTTTTGGAAGGCTGCCCATGAATGGATCTTGTTTGGTGGGTTTCGTGCGAAAACACCTCACGCACCGATGTACCGCTTTGCGACAAAGATTGTTTCCGTCAATAGGCCAGTAGCGTTGGCGCAAGATTGAGTGAAGCGCTTGCGGCCCAGCGTGTAAGTGCATGAAATGATAAGAAGTAGTTTTTGTTAAAGTAGAATTTTTGGGTAGAATAATTTGATGCTTCGAGCGATATTCTAGATTACTATCCTGGAGACGACCACCGACTCGGATGAGTCCTTCGGAGCATAGAAATGGGTCCAAACTCCGGATTCGGCTGGGCTTATCGACGTTGACACCTTTAGATAATGAACTGTGCTCTGCTGCAAGATAACTGCGCTGAGTATTTCGTGGGTGTAAGTGGTTAGCGGCCCTCCAATTCGTTTGTCTGTGGAGGCCTTCGCGTTATTTACAAACCGCAGGCAATAAGCGACAATGTGTTCTAGCCGATGCAGCGATTCACGATGATTTATACTGGTTGTCAAGTCACTGTGTGCTGGGTTCGCCGAAAGAAGTGCAAGCTTATTTGGTCGACGTTCAGGAACCTCGTCTAGCTGACCTGTTTGTGGTTGCCTGGGCCGAATGAGTGCTGCTGGGTGTAGAAATTCTGGACCGCTAGTCCACAGCGATGAGTTAATGAATTCTTCTGATAGAGTGCCGCGTGAGGTGATGTCTGCAGGGTTTTGCTTGCTGCTGACGTATCTCCATTCCTCCTTGCGCGTAAGTTCTTGAATTTTCGCCACTCTGTTTGCGACGAATGTCGTCCATGTGTATGAAGGCTTTGCTATCCAAGCCAACACGATTTTAGAGTCTGTGTAGAAAATTTTATCTTCTATAGGCATGGGAAGAATGTCTTGCAGACGTTCAACCAGTTCCGTCATAAGTAAAGCTGCTTTGGAGCTCTAATTTGTCAATTGATGTTGACTTGGAAGGCGCTACTCGCGATTTGGAGCATATTAGCTGCACCGTGACCTTGTTGTTTATATCGATGCTCCGCAAGTAACAGCAAGCGCCTTAGGCAGCTTCGCTGCTATCGGAAAAGGAATGGAGCTGTACCGATTTGCTTACCGCTGATGACAGTAAATATCTAGGATGTTGTAACGAGTTTAGGTGTTCCAGTTGTTGGACATAATTTTTCCATCGTTTTTCGTAGCCTTCGGGTAGCGGTTGATCCCAGGAAATATTAAGCTTCCACAACTGCTGCATAACAATTTTTCCTAGAACTACGACAGCGCTAGCGGCTCTCATTATATCGTCGACGTAAGTTTCTAATAATAACGCTGTGGACGCTGACGGATATTTCCGACAATTATGGCTGACTTCCAAAACGTATCAATACAATGTTTGGAAACTGTTATACTGCGGTTTTCAAACTGTTTGAATATGCAGAGTTGCGGTACATTGCAACCATATACATTGCATATTTTAATATTCAATATAGCAATGAAAAATTTTTCTGAATTTTCCATTTCTAAAACACCAATGCTAACCAATAACAAACGAAGCATCAACTTTGTTTCTGATGCGCTGATTGCTCGAGCGATGCGTTTCGATAACTTTTCGTAGATGTTTTGGAACAGTATACATTGCCAATATTTTGTAGTTCGACGTTATGGAACCTTATACTTTGTACGTATGCAAAGCAATTGACGTCTTAGAAGTCAGCCTATCTTCAGCTAGCTTCGTTAAGCAACGCGTGGCCAAATAAGGCGCAGCAGATGTGCCATACGTAACAGTTTTTAACTGATAAATTTCGAGCTGATCTAGAGAATTTTCCCTCCAGAGGATTAGTTGGTACTGACAGTCGGTAAGGTCCACTAGTATTTGTCTATACATTTTACTAATATCTGATGTAAAGACATAGCGATATGTTCGAAAACGCGTAATTACAGAGAACAGATCAGCTTGGACAGTGGGTCCGGTCATTAGCACGTCATTGAGTGACACGTTAGAAAAACGACGCGCAATTTTGTGGAAGAGCTTTCGGCTTTTATAACGCAGTGGTGCGGTAAAAAATAGTAGCTGTCCGATGCAAAGCTATTAGCGTCGCCTAGTCGGCTCATATGGTGCAAAGTGTTATATTCACGCATGAACTGACAATATTGCTCTCTTAAGGTAGGCTCCTTAGCGAATCTGCGTTCTAGCGCAAAAAATCGACGTTTTGCTGCTGCGAGCGAATCTCCTAGTGAGGTTGTTGGCTGTCGGAATGGTAGTCGGACAATAAATCTACCTTCCGTTCCGTTCGTTTTACTGTTGAGACGAAGTGGGACTCGCAGAGTTTTTCTTCTGACGTCATAACTCTGGAGTGATTACAATGAGCTTTGATTTCCCAAAATTGGCGACGCAGCTTTTCCAACGAAACACCCGATGTCGGAGATATTTTGCTGCAATGGAAGCTAGTAGTTTTTGCGGCCGGAACTTTTCCAGCAATTATCCACCCCAGTTTCGTGTTTTGAAGGAGCGGTAAATCATCAGCTAATCGAGTTTGTTCGTTGATTAATAAATCAAGATAGATTTCAGCGCCCAGTACCACGTCAAATTTTTGGGGCTTAAAAAATGTAGGATCAGCTAGATATAAATCTGCTTGGAGATTCCATCGAGCTATGTAAAAATAAAATTCCGGGTGATTTTCACCTATACGGGGCAATATTAAAAATGTAAGCGGAGTTGAAAAATCCGATGTGTTAGATTTTATTTTTGTTGTAATAGAATGACGAGCCTTGGCGTTGATTTCACCAATGCCTCAAATCGCAACGTCAGCTAATTGTCGTTTTATGCCTAACTGAACAGCTATGGGCTCGGAAACAAAATTCATCTGAGATCCCGAGTCTAATAGTGCCCTACACAGCAGTGGAGCTCCCCATTTGTTAACAATGTGAATGAGCGCGGTACCAAGAAGAACCGTAAACTTCGAAGTATGCGCTGTCGCGGTGAGAGCGCTTGCTGATGAGCTGCTATCTATTGACGTTATTAGGGCAGTGCTAATGTTGAGTTTATTTGTTGCTGCTGTACTAGCATTGAGTTTATTGGCAGCGATTGCAAGTCTGGCGATTGTGGCTGAGCTTTCTTCTGCTACACTGCGGGAAACTAATTGTCAATCAGTTTTAGAGGCAGTGCACTGAGTCGGTTGCGAAGCAGGGACTGCATTTAAGTAAAATGTGTTATTATGCAGCAGGGTGTGATGGTTGTTGTTGCAGGTTTTGCATTTTTCCGAATTACAATTCTGATGCGTGTGACCCTTTTTAAGGCAGTTATTGCTTAAATTCTTTTGATGGATAGCATCAAAAAGTTTTTTTGGGCTGAGAGCGAGAAACTTTCGGCATCGATAGATGACATGGTTTGTACCATTGCAAAATGTACAATCGCGTTGCGGCTTTAAGTTCTCTGTAGCGACAAAGGATGCGCGCGGCTGTGTTGAACGATTTTT
>NW_023458557.1:40892006-40915533 GCF_013731165.1 Rhagoletis pomonella
TCAAATTATTGTTGCTTTTCCACAGTAAAAATTTTCATTTAAAACGGCCTCGAGCTCAATATAAAATTGTTGAATATAATTGTTATAAAGGCCAAAAAAAATAACAAAAACAAAAAATTAAAAAAAAAAATTAAAATTAAAACTGTTCTGAGAGCTTTTCAATAATGATAAAAATGTTATAATGTAAATTCATTCTCTCCATTCTCCGGCAATGATTTTATTTCTGACCTTTGCAAGCTTTTTAAAATAATATAGAATTGAAAACAAAAAAATTAAAATGTTTAAAAATGTTGTTGTTTAAGAATGAAAATGAGAATGTGTGTGTGAGTTTGAGTTTTGAGTTTTTAAATTATATTGCTGGCAAACGTCAGACTGGCTCTCAATGGTTTTACATTGTTATATTTTTATCATTATTTTAATGGTTCTAGAGTGCCTGAGAAAGAAACAGGAAGTTATGCAAAATTACGTCGATAAAAACATTAAAAAGAAATCGAAATAAGAAAATTTTCGAGATGGTAGCCCATTAAGTTTTAGTCTAATAAAATGCAACTGCAATGCAATAGCCAAAAATTACCGTCGATTTTTGAGATTTATTTTGCCTTCCATATAACGCATTTACAAAATCTACGGTGGTAATTTCTTTCTATTTTAAACTTGCACTATATTGGATTAAATTGAATGGGCTACAAAACTGCGTTCCCAAAAATTTTCTAAAAATTCGAATTAAAAAGTTGAAAATTTCGATGAAATTTTTTTTAAGTTGGATTAAGTTTTTGTGAAATTTGGGCAAGCTTTGAAACTTTTATTCTTGTGGTTTCTGTATAAGTAAAGAAGTATAAGTTCGGGCGAAACCGAATCACAGCGCACGGCAGTTCGCGCGAGTGACGAAAGCAGCCACAGTAGCATGCTGAAATGACTCGCTTATGTATTAGAGGTCTGCATCGGAAGATATTTGGCTTCACATTGAAGTTTTCTAGCGAATACGCTTCCTTCTCTTCCTCTCACTGAGAGCGCGGATAGTGAAGAGAAGTATAGTCAGTGTTGCCGTTTTGGTTACTTTTAACCAATCTTGGTTATTTTTTTCTTGCCTGTGAAGTTGTTAAGATCTTTCCCGTTTTGGTTATTTTTTAATATTTACTGTAGTTTTTAATTGCCATAGGCCAGCTACACCTCCCGAGGTTGAGGAGAGTAGCAGCAGCAGTGGCAGCCCCAGCAGTAAAACCAAGTAAAAATATTTGGAATGAATGTATTAATATTACTTACATATGTGTTTATTTGTTTTATAATATACAGAATACATAATATACATGGTCGGCTAAAGACTACGTCAAATGAATACATACTTAGATAGTACATATATAAGTACTTCGTATATGCGGACTCCAATACCACGTCTTGGTTATTCTTTTTCCATTACTGCGTACTTTATTAATTTAAGTTAATATTAATAATAATAATGTTATAGCAAGTAGGTTCAGTGTAAATACCATTCCACAGTTTTGCGCATTTGTAAAATTTATTTACCATCGTATATTTCGAGCGAGGATAAGGTTAATAAGTCCAATCTTTAATTGTTTTATCTTAATCTTAAAATATATACTTGTACATGTTCACGCTGATTAGGTATTTTATTGATTCTTACAAAGAAGTTGGAAACTGTGTACCTATGTACTTATTTAAAAACATCATTTGGAGTCTGGTAATGTTTACGAAGATATTAACATTCATACATATGCATCTAATACGGGAAGAATGATTTTCTAAAATATGTAATTACATATAACAGCCTTAAAAGGATTTACTTTTCAAAAATGCAAATAAAAATAGATTTTCTTTGGTTTGTTAACTTTTTCTGTACGTACTATATGAAAGAATTTGTGAAGGCCTGAATTGTTAATCTAATAAAAAAAATGGTTATTTTTCCTTACATTTGGTAACTTTTTCGTCTAATCTTGGTTAGAAAGTTCTTTGAGCGGCGGCAACACTGAGTATAGTCGCTAAGCGTCGAGTAACTAAGTAAACTACTCGACAAAAATATGTTCCGAAAAAGAGAGGAACATAAAAGAGGAGTACTACGTTGTGAAACTTCCGCAAGTAACAGGTTCCTTCATGTGAAGTTTTCAAGTATTTTAGGAAGATTTCGTTTGAAAGCATAATTTATGTATAAGAAATATGATATGTCTCGTGCACATAAAATATATTTACGTTTATTTCTTTCTATACGTTTTATATATATATATATACATGTATATATGTACATACATACATACATATGAGTTTCTTTAAGGTATTTTTATGTCATATCTACCCTCATACTACATCAAATTTAAGGTCAGCTTTACCGCATTCGGAAAAAATGCAAATTTTTACATAAGGTTGCCATCTGTCTGAAAATAAAGTGAATAAAATATTTATTTAAGTGGCGTAAAATTTTGCAACGCTTTTACCGAACGAAAGGCATTTATTTCAGTGCACTTTTATCAAGAGGTAATATTTTTAATAGGGTTGCGAATACAATACTATCGATTATTTATCGATTTTGTTATCGACTATTTATCGATTTTTATATCGACGATTTTGTTATCGATATTTTTATCGATTTTGTTATCAATATTTTTATCGATTTTCTAGTAGATTTTTGTCATCGATTTTCGAATCGATTTTGCTACCAACATTATTATCGATTTTGCTATCGAAATTTGTAACGAATTTGTTATCGATTTTGTAATCGATATTTTTATAGGTTTTTTTTTATCGATATGAACAGCATCAATTCACCCTGTACCTCTAAAAAAGTTCCTACTTCAAAAAATAAAACCAAGGTTCTTAATTTGATATCTAATTTTTTAAATTCGAAAGAACTCTGCAGATCTGATCTCCTTCACAAAAAATTGCTTCACGTATTCGAACACCCATATTTTAATACATAAATATGTATGTATTTCATTTACCTAACTCCTTTAATTTTAGTTGGATTTGACGTTTTAAACGGGTGGCAACACCCCTACATATTTATTAGAAATGTAGCCTTTTCAAACCAATTTATAGTAATACCCATACTTTAATAACTAATCTAACTTATTAAACAATTTTACTTAAAATTTTCAGAAGGTGGCAACACTTAATGCAAACACGAATGCAAACCTGATCACATTCAAAAAAAAATGTCTTCGCGTGCTATATTTAAGTAGAATCCAAACACATTAAGAGAACATAAAATTTCACGTGCAGTTTGACCTTCCTATGTGAAGTTTCCAAATACTACGTTCAGGTTGCTTGATACTTAAGTATGTGACCATAGCGGAACACGTATTTGGTGAAGGAGAGCGCCGTCGAGTAAGATCGTTCAGGTACGCTCATTTGGGATGTTCTCTACTTTTGGATCCCTTTTTTTAGGTACCACAAATGTGTTCCTATTTTCCGATTGAATGTGAGAAGTGAAGTTTGGCTGGGAACTTTGCAGCCCTCTATTATGTATACACGAGATTTCGAAGTTTATATCCAGACGCCCTATCTACATGTATCATTGGAAAGGTCTTACAGAGTGTGTCCAGAAAATGTATTCAAGCTTCATAAACGATTAACCGGATTCTTAAAAATTAGGCTAAAGTGTTGCGAAACAAAAAAAGTTTTTTTTGCCTTTGCCGGTTTAAAGGGGTATGTGGGTACACCAAACATATTTAGTGTTATTCTATAGGCCATTACCTCTCAAACGATACCTTATATATTAAGTTCCGTCTACTAGTTGGAAAGAAATAGAGGTAAATGTGTTTTGGTTCGTGTCTCCAATACGAGATGCTTTGGTATGTATGCGGCGTCTGTACGTACCTTCATTTAATTTTTTTCAAACTTTCAGGAATTAAAGTACAAAAAAACTAAGAAGGTTTTGTTCCAGGATGTTTCGATTCGTATGCCTTTGTGGGCGTGGCTGCTGCCTGAAATTCGAAAAAAGGCAATTTTTTAAACTACCACTGAGGTCGCACTACTCAGTCCATGTCATTGATGTGGATATCAGTAGAAGGGTCTTCAAGCAAGCTATCTAAGGCTATCTTTTGTGTTTATAAAATATAAATAGTTATGTCATAACGTTATCGCCTGAAAACTAAAAATCGGGCTGCTGAAAATATAAATTTCGGGCATTTTCTCAAAAACTGGTCAGTCGCTTTTATTCTTAGTTTCCACAAATCTAGTCCAAACCTTATCTTTCATGTGGTGTTTAGCTTATATCTGGGAAAACTTTTGTTGTGGAGATATTGCGATTCAAATTGAAAAAATGTCGCTCTAAAAAGGGTAAAATGTTTCAAAATTAATATATCCGTCTAATATGGTTAATTTAAGATTAATTTAAAATAATATACCCAGTTCCCCGGAAAAAATGCCTATTACCCGATTGCCACTTAAACCAAAATTTCCTGCAAATCGGGGAATTTCCCGCGAGTTGACAAGTTGAAGGATGCAGCTGTGATTATCACTCCGTACATGTCGTGGAAACCACCATTTGCAATTTGGAGTTTTTTTCAGTCAGATGCCGAAATTGTAACATTTTTCCCCATTTTAATTGCAGGTTTGTACACAGCATTTAACTATGCTACATGGGTTATCACCCGCACTTAACCTATCTGGGAAGACGCGTACAATATTACCAACAGTTGTACATAAATATGTATGTATGAATGCATTTATTTCACCCAATGTGCCGCTACTACTTACATAAAATGTATAAATTGCCACTGAGCAAAACTACTTGAGAAAAAAGCATTAGTTTAATAGCACGAGTGCAACACCGTACACGTTAATCTTCTTAAAAAACCACATGTGTGCGTCCCCCACCAGGTAGAAATCTTAACAAAAATAAACTACGAGACAATCAGACGAATACAGTTGTACAAAGGATATGATCATTCTTTTTCGCTTTATTCCGTATTCGAAAAATTATATGTTTCCATGGACACATCGATTTGAATACATAATTTAGAATTAGATAATATTTTTAGCAATTTATTTGAGAAAAATAAAACATTTAGTGAATGGCTAATTAACATTTTATTTTTTAATATTTTTATTGAGCTTTGTACCAGCGGTAGAAGTTATAGCAGCTATTTCAACAAGAGTTTATTAGCAACAAGAGTTTACGGGATGTATGTACATAGCTCAGCGGTTAACGCTTCTGACTTTGAACATCGATTACTAGAAAAAAAGAAGTCTGATGAGGAGATGTGGTGATCTCCGAAATAGCTGCTATAACTTCTACCGCTTAGACTTTGTTGCTTTTTCAATTTTTCCGAATAAACAATCGTGGTATAAAGCTCAATAAAAATATTAAAAAATAAAACATTTAGATTATTGTTTGTATTTTCGACGATTTTAAATTTGCTACCCCAAAATATCTGATATCAAATAAAACACCTCTTTGAGGTAAACTTTTCGCCGAAAGCTGAACTAGAAACACAAAATTAATTATATCAATTTCGTGACGAGAATTATACGCATTTTTAACTGCCTTGGTAACGTACGGAAAATCTTTTTTTATTTATTCGGAACGTTTCGAAATTCCGTCTACTGCTAGAAACACAAAATAAAAAAGATTCCAAGGCAGTTAAAAAATGCGTATAATTCTCATCACGAAATTGATATCATAAATTTTGTGTTTCTAGTTCAGCTTTCGTCACTCGAAAATTTTACCTCAAAGAGGTGTTTTATTTGATATTTTAAATATTTTGTATGTATGTGCATACGATGTGATAACCACGAGTTCTATTATCACACTGTTTTATTATTTCTCCATTAATACAAAGCAAGTTCAAGAAAATATTACAACTACATAAGAATAGAATAGAATGGAATAGAGAATATGAAACTGAAATGAGTGTACAGAGGTGCATTTATGAGTACTAATGTAATTACTTTAAGTAAAGAAATAATTTCTTGTGGAAGTGCTCCACATTACTCCCTTCCTAGATTCGGCTCACGGCAGCGGTAAAAGCTGGCTTAAGACTTTAACTTCTTGGTCATTGACTATGACTACGCGTTTGCGTTGAAGCACTCTGAATGGTCCTTTATACGGAGGGGACAATGATGGCCGAACAGAATCGTCTCTGATGAAAACATGGCCGCACGGCTTTAAGCTGGAATGAATAAACGGCTTTTCTTGAGTATGCCAGGCAGTGTCTACCGGACGTAGTTGTCTCATCATGGCACGGAGTTGACGCAAGTCTTCAATTTCTGTTGGCACATTGATGAAGAATTCTGCTGGTAAGCGAAGATTTTCGCCGTAGACTAGCTCAGGCTAGCGTTGCGCCTACGTCTTCTTTAAAGGCGGAACGTAAGCCCAGTAAGTCCATTGGCTGGCATCGTGACATAGAATGGCAGCTTTGAGCGTGCGGTGCCACCTCTCTACCAATCCATTTGTTTGAGGGTGGTATGGTGTTGTACGAAGGTGGGAAATACCGAGGAATTCCATTAGTTGTTTAAAGAGCGCACTTTCAAATTGGCGTCCGAGGTCAGATGTGATGTCAATCGGCATGCCAAACCGAGATATCCAGCCGTTTAGCAGCGCCTTTGCGACAATTGGAGCTGTGAGGTCTGGAATCGGCAACACATCAGGCCAATGCGTAAATCGATCTACAATCGTTAGGCAATAACGATTGCCGTCTGACAGTGGAATTGGGCCGACCAGATCAATATGGATATGCGAAAAACGTTGGTAGGGTGGTTCCCTTCTTTCTAAGAGTGTTCGGTTATGCCTGATAGTTTTGTTTTTCTGGCACTTAATGCAGTTTCGGGCGAAATTTCGGCTGTCACGTTGTATGCCAGGCCAAACAAATCGCTCGAGCTACAGGTTCACTGTAGCTCTTGTACCAGGGTGCGACATGTCATGAATGGAATGAGCATCGATACCTTTTGGTTATGAAGGGTCTAATATGCTTAGTTGAAGTGTCGCAGTAGCCTTTCTTAGAACTAGAAGGAAAAGTAAAGCTAGTTAGCTTCAAAGAACAATTAATTTTACCGGCAAGTAAAGATTGTAACTCCTCGTCAACTTCCTGGTCGTCTGCGAGTTGCTCATAGTTTATTGGCGTGATGTCGACTGCAACTATACGGGAGAACAAATCCGCTGCAACATTACTTCGGCCTTTGACGTGGCGTACATCAGTGGTGATTTGAGAAAAAAAATCGAGCTGTCTCACTTGCCGATCTGACGCTTTGTCAAGTCGTTGCCGAAACGCGTAGATGAGCGGCTTGTGGTCCGTGTATATGTGACAGTACCTACCCTCAAGCATGTATCTGAAATGACGAGTAGCAAGGTACAGCGCTGTGAGCTCTCTGTCATATGTACTGTATCGGCTTTCCGCTTTTGAAAATCTTCGCGAAAAGAATCCCAGCGGCTGGAGACCGCCATCGACAACTTGATTGAGGACGGCGCCAGCAGCAAAGTTCGAAGCATCAACCCACAGAGAGAGCTCTGCATTTGGAAGCGGATGAGCCAACATAGCGCAGTCAGCAAGTTGTTGTTTTCAGGCTTCAAATTTTTCTGTTGTGGTTTTTGTCCACACTAGCGGAGTATTGTTGTTACGTTTATTGCCTTTCACCATATCAAAAAGATTCGCTTGATGTTCGAGTGCCCGTGGCAAAAACCACCGATAAAAATTCAGCATCGCGAGAAAACATAAGAAATCCTTCGCAACTTAGGGACGATGAAATTTAAGCAGTGCCTCCATGCGCGCAGGTAATGGTCGAATTCCTTCTAGTGTAATAGAGTGGCCTAGAAACTGCAACTCGTTTACACTAAACTTCGATTTTCCGGCGTTTATCGTAAGGCTGTGGTCCCTTAAGCGCTGAAATACCTGTTTCAGGTGTTCTTTATGTTCATCGATGTTCGTTTAGGCCACGCAGATATCGTCGAGATATGTGAACACAAAATTGAGGCCTCTAAAAACTTCGTTGATCATCCTTTGAAAAGTTTTCGCAGCGTTTCTGAGCCCAAAAGTCATTTGCGTAAACTCATAGAGACCGAACGGCGTCGTAATTGCGGTCTGACATATGTCGTCGGGATGAATCGGGATTTGATGGAAGGCTTTCTGGATGTCTATCTTAGAAAATACAGACTTCCCGGCAAGAATACTGGAGAAGTCCTGCAAAAATGGAAGTGGATAACGATCTGGAACTGTTATCGCGCTTAACGCGCGGTAGTCACCGCAAGGCCTCCACGAGCCATCGGCTTTTCGCACCAGGTGCAAGGGGCTGGCCCAGTTGCTGCTGGATGGTCGACAGATTCCCAGCTTTAAAAGCGTCTCTACATCAGCAATTAAAAATTTCCACAAATATTCTCGACGTAGGTTGAGGTTAAGTTTGATTAAAGTTTCACCATACACCGAAATTGGAGAGCCGTTTGCGGCAAACAATTTAAGTTCCGTTGGTTTTGCTCGGTCTGAATTAGCTGATCGCGGAATAACGGACACGTCCGCGCCGGTGTCTATTAAACAATTTATTTTAGCGCACGTATCATAAATCCGCAAGCGGAACGTGTTTGCAATCTCAGAGTGTTTGCCGTTATCTGAGATTGCATCGGCCGAGCAGGCCTATGGGCTTTTGTTGCATCTCGAACTGTTTTTGTAGCTACGCGGTTCGCGGCATTTCGTTGCATTGTCCCCAAACTTCTTATGATACCAGGAGGTTTCACCGTTTGATGTACTTCTGGCATGTACTGTACGGGACTTTGAGCGAGATCGAGAGCGAGCTTTGACTTTCAAAAGTTTTTGCATATTTCGCGTAAGCTCCGTTACTTCTTGTCTAAGATTAGCGATTTCTGCGTTGGACGAAATTGAGTGAACCGAATTGTTATGCAGGTCAATAGATTCACTGATTGAATCTGCATTTTTAATATTTCTGCCACTGCAACGTTTGCAGCGATTGTAGCTGCTTGCACATAGGGCGGTAGTCTGCTCAACCAAAGGTCGTGGAGGATGCTATCACTGAGCGTATTGCCGGCGACGCGTTTCATTTCCTTGTAAAGATCACTTGGCCTCCGATCGCCAAGAGCCATATCTTTCAGGACACGCGGTAAGCGTCGTTGCTGGCTGTCTGTGAAATTATCAATTAGTTTTTCCCGAATGTATTGGCTTCAGCTCCATCAGCTTCGTTGGAGGGACGCTGGCGAGGACGATGTTAAATTTTCTTACATCGCCGGATATAAGAGACGCCTCGAACCAAAACTCTAAGGAGTAAAAGTACGCTTCGATATTTTCTTCCGACATTGTTGGCAGTGGAATACGTGATACCGGGTTTGATAATGCAGTGGTTTCACGTGTTGCTGCCGGAGGCGGAGGAAACGCATTCGATGCGTTGGAGCCCTCGGTGACGAGAAGATTATCGTTAAGCATATCTTCTTACTTTGTGTCCCGTAAGAGATTTCCCGGTCGAATAGAAGTTTTAATAGTTATGAAAAAAAAATACCGCAGTGCGCAAATGGAAACCGTGCGGGGTCACCAATGTGGATACGATGTGATAACCACGAGTTCTATTATCACACTGTTTTATTATTTCTCCATTAATACAAAGCAAGTTCAAGCAAATATTACAACTACATAAGAATATAATAGAATGGAATAGAGAATATGAAACTGAAATGAGTGTACAGAGGTGCATTTATGCGTACTAATGTAATTACTTTAAGTAAAGAAATAAATTCTAGTGGAAGTGCTCCACATATATAATAAATATTGCGACATACTTATGCTTTCAGATGCAAAAAGAAAAACTCTCCAAAAGTAGTATTCTAGTAAGTTTCAGCGGTATTTGAAAAGCACTGTGTGGCAAAACGGACTAAAAGTAGAAAATAATATCTCAGTCCCATATAGGGTTGCCAGATTTTGTATGAGCGAAATTAGTACGTTGAACTTTTTCATGATAAAAAAAGCAGTACTTTTCAGTACATTTTTATTCAAAGCAAAATTATGAATGTAAATAACAGATAATATTTTAAAACGCCAGCGTACTTGTTTTAACAACATTTTGCTACATAAATAAAATATAGTTCATAAAAAATAAAAGTGTTATTCACTTTAACATGAGTGTACACATCATTGTACACAGAAGCCAATAAATTATTTTATATTTATGGCATTTTTGAACAGCAATAATGAGATCATTTCCATCTTCAGTGTTTAAGCAGTCAAAGAATTAATTTGCAGTTCACTTTAAAAAATTTTAATCAGAAGACGGTTTCTCTCTTTGCGCTAGGAAGGAAACTTTATACTTAAGATCCTCTCAGTTGCTTCGTTTGAGTGTGGTATTGAAAAAAATAAATAAAATTACATATTTTTTCAAACTGTGGTAAAAAACCACTATTTAGGAACTTCATCTATGCCCATAAAACGATGGATCTTTTTGTTGTATTAATTTCTCGGGGGGGTATCAAACATTATCTGAAATCAGGGTGTCCAGATTTTTTAAAAAGATAAGAGCCATTTTGGAAAATAATCGCCAACGTTTTTTTTATAAAATTCATGAAATCGGCTTAAAAAATATTTTATTATAAAAACGAGATCTTGTTAAAATAGTTTTTACTCTTATGTGATGTGATGTTTTCTCACTTATGTGATAGTGATGTACAAAAAATTTTCTTTAAAAATACTCATACTTTTAAAAAATATTTGTATTAACACATTTCCCAATAGGACTGCGAAATTAATAAATTTATTATAACTCATATTAATTGATTAATGGCACAATTCGCTTTTAAGCGCTCGGCTCTAAAAATAAAATAAATAAATTATGACATAGTGAACGCTTATACGACTGACGTAAGACGTAATATTCTTTCGTATGGTATGACACCATCGATAGTGTCGTTTTTAGGTTGTTAATATTGATAGTTGAAACCGCCATCGATAGTCTTTATGACTATCGATAGTCTCTTCTCTATTTCCACTACTTTATCATTCTAAAAGTTCAGATAAAAGTGCAACTCTAAACTTAATTGCCCATTCAAAACTTAAACTTAAACTTTCGAAACTATCGAGTGGGAACACTATCGATAGTTTTTCAGCTCTATGATATGCTACAAAAAAAACTATAACAATAAAAAGTGTTGCCACATCAAAATTAAAGTTCTAACTCCATGACCTTCTTCTCTGGGGTTTCGAGAAATTTACATAATAGCGCACAAAAAAATTGACTTGAAGGGAAAAAATCGCCAAAGGCGATTTCCTAAATTTGTACGCGCAAGTATCAAAAAAAAAATCGCCCAATCTGGACACACTGTCTGAAACATGTCAACTACAGTTAAACTATTTTCTTTTTACTTTTTACAGTACAGTTTTAGGAAGTTCCAACAGTATGCAAAAACCTTAAGCAAATCCTAAAGTATTTTGTTTGAGTTGAAAATTCAGTGCAAATCAGTACAAATTTAAAAAAATCAGAACATTAGTGTACTGATTGAAGAAATAAATAAATCAGTACAAGAGTTGCAAAATCAGTACTGTACTGATAAAATCAGTACGTCTGGCAACCGTAGTCCCATAGAATTTGTTTTGATAACTTTTGATTTTGAAATTTTAGCAAAAGCCATTATAAACAATTTATGAGATTGAAAACGAAAAACGTGGAGAGCATGCAATACACAGCATTAGATTTAATTGACAATAGTCAAACACATAACATGGACCTAAATTTTAAGCGATCGTTATTCATACACCCACATATGTACATACATCAGACTGCATCATCAAAATAAGTTGCTGTTTTTCCACCGGGATTACAAAATCTATTATATTCTAAGACGTCCACCAAAATATTTCGGAAAAATATTAAGATTTGAGCGAGCTGGACCGATTTGAAAATACCTCCAAAAATGGAGTTTTTTATGAATAAAAATAGTTTCTTAAATAACTTTTTGAAAAAAGTCCCCTCAGATGACAAAACAGATTAGGCTTAAAAAATCTGCATAAAAATATTTAAAAATCTTTTCAACGGTATCGTGATAATGAGATTTAAGATGCTGTTTTTTTACTTTTTTCAAAGATTGATTTACGAAAAACTAAAATAACTGGGCCAAAACTATGCTGATTTAGACTTACGTGGTCTCGGTAGAAATGTATTTTCCCACTATTTTTATTTATGTGCAAAAAAGTCATTCGTGTCCCATTTTTTTTCAAATACCAACACACTTAATTCAACTTTGAATGATGTTCGTTCATGAGTTTATTAGCAAAGAAATAAAAAGGGCGGGAAAATACCTTTCCAATGATACCTCAAAAGTATAAATCAGAAGAGTTTATGCTCAGTTTTATTCAAGTTTTTTTTATACCAATCTTTGAAAAAAGTTAAAAAATAGCATCAAAAATCTCATTATTCGATTCCGTTAAATTTTTTTTATTTTTTTTTTAATATTTTTATGTAAATTTTTTAAGTTTAAACCGTTTTGTTACTTGATGGGATTTTTTCAAAAAACATCTTTAAGAAACTAGTTATTTTTATTCATAAACAACTCCATTTTAGAGGTATTTTCAAATCGGTCCAGCTCGCTTAAATCTTAATATTTTTCCGAAATATTTTGGTGGACGTCTTAGAATATAATAGATTTTATAATTCCAATGGAAAACCCGTACTGATTTTTTTTGTATGGGGAGTGATGGCAGTCTAATGTCCATACATATATTACCTTTCATATCAATTGAAGAGTATTACATGCGCCCCACGCTTTTCATATTTAATCTCATGACTTGTTTATAATGACTTTTGCTAAAATTTCAAAATCAAAAGTTATCAAAACAAATCCTATTGGACTGAGAAATATTATTTTCTACTTTTTAGTCCATTTATAAAAGCGTACTATATTAAAACGTTTTTGTTTTTTTTTTGTCAATTTTTATTGTGGCGCAGTTATTCATTTTTATTTCAATAGTGTTATTGAGCTTTGTACCACGATTTGTTTGTTAGGAAAAATGGAAAAAACAGCAATGTTTAAGCGGTAGAAGTTATAGCAGCTATTTCGGAGATCACCACATCTCCTCATCAGACTCCTTTTTTTCTAGACTTTCAGCAGGGATCGAACCCACGTCATCGATGTGCAAAGTCAGAAGCGTTAACCACTGAGCTATGCACACCCCGTAAGCTGTTGTTGCTAATCCATTTTCCTTATTCAACCTACTACTATCAAGTGCAGCTGACTCGCTGCTATTAAAGCTTGACAGCGTGTTGTTATTGTTAATTTTTATTTTAGTCATTTTCTACTTTTTAGCCTTGTCTGTATAAAATTTTGCAATAGATATTAAAATAATTCAACGATATTAATAGATTGGTGCACACAAATGCATATATGTATGTACATTCATACCCTGCAGTGAAACCCCAAACTAGTCAGGAAAAATACTAGTTTACAACTAGAATTTCCAGACTGAAACCGAACTAGTTCGAAAATTACCAGACTTGTACCAGGTACAAAACGATTTATTCATGCCCGGTTTATTTGACTTCGACAGTTTAATACAATAAAGTTACAAAATATAGCTTTTATTTCGGTATATTGTAAACCATTAAAGCGAGTACATATTCAATTATACCAGACCTGTTAAATAATGATTAATAATCATACTAATTATTAATTAAAGCATGTTTTTTTTTGGATTACCGTTTAATGATTAAATACCAATTACACTTTTAATGATTAATAATTGATTAAAAATTATTAATTATTTCATTAATTTTAATTACATGATTATTTTGTTATTTTTGATCATTTTCAATTACTTTTTACTTCTTTTAATTACACGATTAATAGAATTATTTGATTAATTTCAATTATCAATCAACAAGCCAAACTATAGACAAAAATTAAGAATATGTATTTGATAACTGCATGAATTATTTATTTATTTTATTCTTATCCAAATCTCAAATTTTATGCGTTAATAATTACAAAGTTAATGAATTTAATTACGTTTAATGAAAAGTTTTAATTTTATTTAAGTTCACTCGAAAATGAACTAAGTATTTATTTTATTTTTAACTAAAATGTTTTTGTTTGCATATCGATGGCTGAGTGGAAGATCGACCTATCTCGGCAGCCAGTTCGAAAACGCCCTATCTCAAAAAAATTTTCAACAACGCTCTATCTGAGAAAACTTTTCAAGAATGCCCTACTTCAGAATTTGGTTGAAAAACGCCATATCTCAGCTTATTTTCAATGTATTTTCGTTTGAGATAGGGCGTTTTTGAACCGAATTCTGAGATAGGGCGTTAATCAACCAAATTCTGAGATAGGGTATTTTTTAATAAAATTCTTGAAAAGTTTTCTGAGATAGGGTGTTTTTGAACTAGCTGCCGAGATAGGTCGATCTTCCACTCAGCCATCGATATTTAACATTATTAAATAAGACAAAAAATCCAGTATTTATTGTACCTGAAAGCTTTTACTTTTAATAATATTTAATGAAAAATGCATTTAAATTTATGTTTGAAAGTTTGAAATATTTATGTATTTATTTTTTCTTTTAATTAATACTCAAAAAAAACTAACAATAATTATTGAAAAATCTAAGGCTGCTAAATAAAAATGTGTAATATATTAAAGTGTACTTAATCAAACGTTACTTATTATATATTCATGAATTCATTTTATTTGTTGACTCCCAAACAGTGTACGAAAATAAACTATATTGTACGTTACTATTTGGTTTCGTTTATTACTTCAACAGTTCGGTACAATACGAAAACAAAACGGCCGAGTTCACTTTGCGATAGTACACTACAGTAGTTTAGTAGTTACAGACGAAACAACAAACGAAATGAATCGTGCAGAGAAAAATATATGTATGTATGTAGTACATGTTTTTTGATTGAATTGGATATGAAAATTTACAGAAAAAAATATTTTTCACGTAATTGAAACGTTTGCATACATATAAAACGTACCCTATGGTACAATTGTCACAAACGAAAAGCAAACGTTTCTCGTTGGGGAAAATGACAGTGAATCTTACAATTTGTTTCTGACTATGTACAAAACTGTACAAAACCACAAATGATATGATGATCGATGAGCAAATGGGAATTGTTTTGTACAGTTCATTTTCGTACCCTGCTGCAGTGGTTTTGGTCCATAATTGGGCTAGTATTTTTCTGTCTATTTTGAACTTGTATAAGACTGGTATATTTCTGACCGAAATCTGACAACTTTATAACTGGTACATTTGGCTACAGGATACGAGCAAAGAAATGGCGCATCGTCCATTTCCGCTGTAGCATTTGTAGTGCATATTTTAGGCGCAATATTAACTGCCTGCGGCGAGGCCTCATCTACCTCTAGAGTTTTGATATGATACCAGGGGAAGAGGCTGATGTCGAGACTTTTATAGGATCTTTGCAAAGCAAAGGTTTTATAGCAATGAATGGTGTCTTGACACACAACATTGCAAATTGAAAAATCGGTGAAGTGACTTTAATTTTATGAATTTTTTATGGACATATATGGACAAATCCATTTAAATTTCTGGTGAAACCGGCTGTTATCAATTTTCTTAGCGTAAACTTCGAAGTTACATACGTTTTTCTGACTTAGGCACTCCGCACATTAAGCTCCTAATCATAGTAGTGTAATCGTTTCGGCATACTAAAGTATAAAGCTTTTATGCCGAGCACAAGTATTTCAATGAAGCTCTGTACATTACGATTCAAAATCTTGTTTTCGCCTAATCATAAAAGCTTCATGAATCGAAGCGCCCAACATTGTAAAGGGCCATTCATATACAACTTTCCTCGCTTTGCTTGACAGTTCAAACTTTGACAACAAAGCGCGAAACGCAGAAGGTATGCTACAATAAACGCTTTGACAGCTTTTGCGTTCTCCTTTTCCTCCATATTTTTTATCTGTAAAATAGATAGCAATATAATAATATGCATTAATAATAGCAATAAAAATTCCTATTTACCCTATTTTTGTCATTAAATGCAAATGCAAGCGCACAAGAAAAGATAAATGTACACAGCTGATTGCCAAAGCGGGCAAAAGTTGAGAGTTGCCCAAGATTTTGCTTCGTTTTGCTTTGCTTTGCTTCAAACGTTTTTTATGTGAGCATACTCATGCATATGCCTACATCGATCTTATACGACAAAGCAAAGAACTATCAAGCAAAGCGAAGAAAGTTGTATGTGAATCAGCCTTAAGGTGCTCGCAGTTTTGAAATCATAATTTGTTTACTTTTTTGTGTTGGAAATAAAATTTATTTGTCAATTCAATAGAAAATAATTGAAAATGAATAATTTCGTGCTAAAATTCGTGCAAATTGTATTAAACCACAAGCGTTTATGCGATATTTCGGAGCAGAAATATTTGCGGAAGTGCGTAGTTACGGAAGAACGGCCAGAAAATTTGTTATGTGTAGAAAGTGTTTATTAGCTGGTGACTTATGTACGGCGTGCAAGTGTACAGAAGTCGAGTTGTCATGCATTCGTTTCGGTATGACGAAACGATTACTCTACTTTGATTAGGCGCGTAATGTGCCGAGTGCCTTACTTTGTTTATTTATGTGGTTTTCATGCAAATTGCTAGAAATTATAAAATATACATGTCACCAATAAAAAAAATTTCGACGTGCTAGAAAAAACCAAAGATGTATTTTAATTTCGCAGGCCTTTGTTATCTTGGCAGCGTCATCCAATACGGGTTTTAAATCTAGTGGCGGCATCTTCCTACTCAGCAGGGAATACCGTCGGATCATACAGTGGCGTTTTCTGCCTCATGCTTCATCCTAGATATCGCTCCTTTCGTTTTTCCCACCGCTGCATATATCCGCACACTTGCTCCATTTCAAACCATTTTTCTGTACAAATTTGTCTTTAAAAATTTCGTCGCTAGTGGTGTAAGTCTCAAGTACTTCGCACATCAAAAGTTCTTCTTCGATTTGGATTGCAAATGGGTACCTGACTAACACGAGAAGAACCTTAAGTCCCACTACATCGCACATTAGGTCAAATGATTCATTTGGCTGTGCGAAATTCCAATTTCGTAAACGCAGTTTTACATTATTTTTTGATGCCATTCTGTAGGGAATACTCCAAAATAACAGAAACTTCACTTTGTTTTTGTAAAATAAAAATCACCGTTAGACAGCAATCAAACAAAGTTACACTTTCAAAACGTTATCGACACGTTGTTTGCGCAACCGGTTTTTTTCTTAAGTTTAGAGTGCTTTTTTTAAAAAGATCGAATAATTCAAGGAACATATTTAATAAAAAACAAAAATATAAGTGAGAACCTATGTCCTAATTTAAAAAAAAAAGGGACTTTCTATCATTTGTTTGCAAAAATAACTGCCTTATTTGCATAACCTCAAAAATTTTCTGATTTATTTTCATTTATGATTTAATGTAAGCTTTTACAATTTTGTTAACTTTCGGCAAATAAAATGGACGTGGAAATGGATAAACTGGGATGTAATGAGTTGATCTCATTCTACTTAAGCCGCCGTTTTTAGCCGTTTTCAAGAAAAACTGTTTTTTCTGGGATATCATGCTAATACAAAAGACGAGATTTTGTAGTTTGACTGCTTGGATGTTCAAAGAAAGAAAGGCTTTCTTCGGTTGTCAACCATGTTGAAAAACAAATTTGGTGCTGTTGATATTTGCGAAAGTTTCATGAAACTCTTAGAAGAAAAAACGCGTCTTTTTTGCAATTATTTACCAAACAAAGACAAAAATTATGGAATTATTATCCCGTTTCTTACTGATGAAGTTGTTTTAGAAATCAAAGCCAACTGTATCGACCAGCAGCCGGATTCTAACTTTGCTATCGCTAAAATGTGCTAAAATGCGAAAGCTAACATTTTATCCGAATTTTTGGCGATAGCCTCCCTTTCGCTAAAAATAACTTAGCCTAAATTTTAGTATTTTACCCGGCCGCAAGTGGCGCTGTACAACAACTGCAGCTGTCAAAATTTGCTTGCATTTTAATGGTGGTAAAGAGTCCATTTTAATGGTGAAGTATGTGATAGCAAAAAAAATACCAGCCCCAATTTGGATTAGATTTAGCATAGCTATGTTACAAAGACACTCGCGTCGATGCGCAAAGACTATTGATAAGCAGCATTCGCAAGAAGGCAAATCCTTTAGAGAATCTACGGATCGCAATTTCGAAATTTGTAGGTCAAGGTGAATAGAGCTTTGAACATTCTTTTCGTCAACTAGTTTCAAAAACATTCGTATTCTTTTCAGGAAGTTACCAGCGATTTTTGGTAAATGTGTTACAATGCAGCATTTGCATTCTGAATATAAATGATATCGGTGGAAAATTTGGGAAATATCTTAAGTGAAAATGAAGTGTTTTATGAAGACTAACTGCTTTAGGAATCTCTCCTCAAGGCATATCTGCAAGACATGTAGTAAATATTTTTTTTTTTAATTAAGGGACTTCGATAATATATATTTGTTTAATCCCTAGATGAAACCATTTATGTACATATGACCAGGGCCGTAGCCAGGATTTTTTTTCGGGGGGGTTCTGGCAAAATTTTTTTTTAGTTTCACTTTTATTTCAACATATATTGAGTAAAAGAAAATTAAATTTTTTCACAAAAACAGGGTTGAAATTTTGAAATTCCTGCCCGTATTTTTTTGTAAGTCAAATATGAGTGGCATTGTGCTGCTATGATAGCACGGCCGAGTAATCTTAGCCAACTTATGTACAGTAGTCGAAAAAATTATAGCCGCACCAAATTTTGGCGAATTTTAAAAGATTATTTTTGTTATTATTTAATTTCGGTTAGTTTTTTATAGTTCGCTATTTACCAACATCCGTATAAATACAAGTTTAAAGGCAGTGTCACACGATTGCATATATTGCCAAAATTTGGTGCAAATCGTATCCCAATTGTGTGAACACCCAAAATATTTTTCTTCATCCCAATCACGAAAAATAATTTGTTGAAATTTTTCAATAGAAGATTGGTGTATTGTACCAATCTTTTGACTACAAAAAAAAGTGTCACATTTTTTTTACCAATAGCCCAATATAAAAATTTACAAATCTGTACAAATGTACCAATCCAGTGACACTGCCTCAAAAAGTTATGCAATTTAAAAAAAAATCGACAAATTTTCGTTAAAATTCATTAAAAAACAAAATCGCAGTGGGGTAGTTTTTGCAAATTTTATATATACAAATTTAATATAGCGAGTTTTGAAACAGTAACTTTTACATAGCTATATTTTTAGCTTTTCGCGTTCTCTCTTCCATGAATATTTGTCTGCTTATTTTTTACGACGTCTTCCACTGGGCACCGAAACTACACATTTTCTTGCAGTTTTCTAAGTTCATCAGAAGATGGAGACTTTTGAAAGTATGTAAATAAATACTGTAGCGACTTTTGAAATAGTAGTTAACATTTAATGCTATGTTTTCAGAAAATAGAACGAACATGAAACTACTTTAAATACTGGTACGTTACTCACCAAAAACTAAAAATCTGTAGTGTACCTAAATGAATTGCACGTTTAATTAAGTGGCAACTATTATGTACTTCCGTAGATTCTTATAATGGTAAGCACTGCCGTATTGGTAAGGGGAACAATAAGAAACAACATGAAAAGGAAAGGAGAGGACGCCACACTTAATGTCCCGTTACCTAAAAGCGAATTGATAACTGTTGAATGTTTCTTTCGTTCATTTTGCGGTTTCCTTTTCGTGGCTGATTTTTGTTTTCCCCTTGAAAAATATTCGTGTGGTAGAGCTAAAAAGAAAAGGACAGAAAAACGGAGATCGCTGTACAAAAACAGCCGCTAGAAGTTGTTAATATAAAGTTTCGACAAAATAAAGTTTAAAATAAACTAAAAAACCCCATTGCTTTCGATTTCGCTACATCAGGTTTGGGTCGAAACATGTCCCGTAATTTAAACAAAGGCGAATTAATTCAGACTCTTGAAGAGCTTGGCGTCGCTTATCCCGCAACTGCCACAGTAGTACAGCTGCGTAATTTACTTAGCGCTGCCCAAAGTGAAGGTGAAGGTGCTACTTATAACGAAGATGTAGCTCAGAAATCTGGTGCTGAGCGTGATCTGGATATAGAAATTGGTACAATGAGTGACGTGGTGGAACGTGACCTAGATGAAGCAATCGTTTTGATGGAGAAAAAGAAAAAAATGCTGCTACTTCAAATGGAGCTAAAGGCGTTGGAGGAAGAGAGTATTAACGGGCTCCAGAGGCTCACAATAAGTGAAGTTCATGGCATTGTTCCGAAGTTTTCGGGTGACAATGCGTACCCTGTTGAAAAGTGGTTGTCTGATTTTGACAACGCTGTAAAAATCGGCACCCAGAGCGAACATATTAAATATATGTGTATGCGCCGAGTATTGTCCGGAACAGCCGCGATTTTTCTTCGAACATCTACAGCAACAAATTACACTGGGTTGAAAGCAGAGCTCCTCAAACAGTTCAAGCGAAATGTCTCAACCAACGATGTGTAAAGGGAACTGTACAAGCGTCATAGTCAGCCCAATGAGAATATTTTATCATATATGCTGTCAATGAAGGAAATTGCTGCCCAAGCCAATTTGGGTGAAGAGGAAGTAATAAGTGCTGTTATTGATGGTCTGCGAGATAGCACAGCTTACGCTTCAGTGCTCTATACAGCGAAAACTTTGGACGAGCTTAAGGAGCTCCTCATCAAATACGATAAAAAGCGGGGAAGCGACCGCTCAGTTCAACGTTCTGGTTCGTCAAGCATGCCAGCCGCTGGAATCCGATGTTTCAATTGCTCTCAATTGGGCCATTATTCCAGCCAGTGCCCGAAGCCTAAGCGGGATATTGGATCGTGTTTCCGATGTGGTAGCAAAGACCACGTTCTTAAGCAGTGCAAACAACCGGCAACTAAGCGAGTGAACGCTGTCTGCAACGAATCCGCCGCATCTGATGACATTTACCCAGTTGAGCCTTATCAAATTGTAAGTATTGCCTTCTGCAAGTGGAACCTGAAAGAAAAATTTGAAAATTGTGTTTCATTAATTGACAGTGGTAGCCCGGTAAGCTTTGTAAGCAAACATCTTGTGCCGTTTGAAGTAGACGACAATGATGATGTGGTGTCCAAGTATCAAAGCCTTGGTGGTGTAAATCTAAACACTTATGGAAAAATTGAAGCAAAAATTTTACTTAATAACAAATGTAAAACTTTATCTCTTTTGATTGTTTCTAATGAAATTTTATCTAAACCTCTCTTACTTGGAAGAGACTCCTTGAATTTGTTTGAAATAAAATTGTTTATGTTAAATCGTAATAAAATTGATAAGTTGAGTTGTGTTACCACCACTTCAAATGAAAATTTTATTCAGGTTCCGAAACTTTTGCCAAATGAAAATATAATAGATTGTCCCGAGTACTGCTTTACGAATTTCGAACATATTAGTGAAAAGAGTGATTGCCTTCCGAATATTGATCGTTGTGTTGTTGATGATGCTAGTGTTAAAGCTGAACATAGTGTAGATTGCTTTGATGGGTTAAGTTGTCCGCAAATTAGTAATAGTTGTGAATCGATGATAGTGGAAATTTGATTGAGTTGGGAAGTAAAGAGTGCTTCCTCTTTAGAGAAGGAACCGTTGTTTGTCAAATGAATATCGACGCTATTTGCGATGATAATGCTTGTACCTATGATATAAATTGTTCATTGACGAAAGGCATTATCACTGCTATTAAAACAATAATCTATGAGTGTTACAAAAGTACCCCAAAAGAAAACATTGCCGAGCCTTTTGAAATGTCTATCAAATTATTGTCTGACCAACCGGGTTTTTCACACCCGCGTCGATTGTCATACAGGGATAAGTTTGAAGTACAAAAGATTGTAGGCGAACTATTAGATAAAGGAATTATCCGAAATAGTGAATCACCATATGCATCACCAATAGTTTTAGTAAAAAAAAAGAATGGGGAAACCCGTATGTGTATTGATTACAGGGATCTAAATAAAATTTCAGTAAGAGATAATTATCCACTGCCTCTTATCAAGGATTGCCTCGAATATCTAGGTGGGAAAAAGTATTTTACTTTATTAGATTTAAAAAGCGGGTTTCATCAGGTAAGGGTATCGGAAGAGTCCATTAAGTATACTTCATTCGTCACGCCAAATGGTCAGTTCGAGTACGTTATGATGCCATTCGGTCTTAAGAACGCTCCATCAGTATTCCAGAGGTTCATTACGTTTGTTTTGAAAGATTTCATTGACCAAGGACTGCTGATAGTGTATATGGATGATATTCTGTTAGCTACTGTTGAACTAGATGAACATCTGTCATTATTAAAATCTGTTCTTCAGAAGATCGCTAAATATGGGCTTGAGTTAAAATTATCCAAGTGCAAATTCGTGTACAGCAGTATAGAATATTTGGGGTATGAAGTAGATTACAATGGAATTGCACCAAGTGACCGAAATAAGGAGGCTATTAGAAGGTATCCTATTCCGAAAACATTGAAGCAATTACACTCTTTTATTGGACTATGCGCCTATTTCAGAAAATTTGTTCCTCAATTTTCCAAAATTGCGAAACCACTTTACGACATGCTAAAAAAAAATCCAAATTTGATTCAATTAAGGCTTGCGAAAGTGCAATCGAAGAGTTAAAACTAAAATTGATAAAATCGCCAGTCCAGGCTATATATAATCCAAAGTATGAGACTGAACTGCATTGTGATGCAAGTGCTCAGGGGTTCGGTGCTGTATTACTCCAACGACAAACTGACAAAAAGCTCCACCCAGTTTTCTATTTTTCTAAACGAACTACTGCAGCTGAGAGCAAATACCACAGTTTCAAATTGGAAACTTTGTCCATTATTTATGCTTTGTGCCGATTTAGGGTATACCTTGAGGGGATTCCGTTTAAGATTGTTACGGTTTGTAATTCGCTCACCCTAACATTGAATAAAAAAACATTAAATCCCCGTATCGCACGATGGGCCTTAGAGCTTCAAAATTATGAATACACTATTCAACACAGGGGTGGAAGCAATATGGGTCATGTCGATGCTCTTAGCCGAAGTGAGTTAGTACTTGCCATCAGTGAAGATGACCTTGAGTTTCAATTGCAGGCAACTCAAAATCGTGATCCCGATATACAGAAAATGCGAGAAAAATTAGAGAGTGAGCCATCTAAACTTTTCGATCTCAGGGATGGGATAGTTTATAGGAAAGATATGAAGGGTCAGCTTTACTTCTATGTTCCACGCGATATAGAAGATAATGTTATACGATGTATACATGAAAAAATTGCTCACCTAGGGATAAATAAAACTTATAATCAACTCAGGATGTATTATTGGTTCCCTGATATGAAGCCCAAAATAGAAAAGTTTATAAAGAATTGTCTCAAATGTATTGTTTACTCTGCTCCTGCCCGAATCGATGAGAGAAATCTTCATAGTATACCAAAGAAGCCATGCCCATTTGACACGATCCATATAGATCATTTGGGTCCTTTGCCTTCCCTGAAATCCAAAAGGAAATATTTGCTAGTGGTAATCGATGCGTTTACCAAATATGTCAAATTATAT
>NW_023458557.1:40935533-40948377 GCF_013731165.1 Rhagoletis pomonella
GTATATGGGGTTTTGACGGTGACAGGTAATAAGATCAACGGAAATAAAGTCAATTGACATTATCACCTTTTTAAAAACGAAATAAAGTCCATTGACATTATTTCTCTTTCAAACATTAAATTTGCTTAGCTTCGCGCGGCCGCCGTGCACATCACGTCACGCTACGCCGCGGCCCCCCTTCCCCGTCTCCCACCGTGCTGTAACGCAGATAGATATATTTTTTGTATACGTTGAAATAAATTTTTTATATATTTTAAACATCGAGGGCTTATATTCAATAATACTCTCTAACTGCACATTTTTCACAAAGATTAGATTCTGATATAAAAATCCACCTAAGCTTTAACTGTCATCAGTGATATTAATGCTACCTTATATAACGACAGGTATTTAATAAGTCCCAGATGGTTTCTAAAATCACAAACAAGTTTTTGCGCAAATTGCAGATATAGGGTATTAATGAATTCAAGCCCTCGATATTTCACATTTTTATATTTGTAAGTTACTGGAAGCAGGGATGCCAACTTAACTCAAACCGTGCTATTTGTCCCTATTTTACTTCAAATGGCACTTAATTTTTCAATTTGGCACAAAGTGCCAAAATGGCACTTTTGTAAAAAAAATAACACTTCAATACATTTTTGTGAAATATTTTGCGTGCACTTCTTTTTCTCAACTAAAATTTTCTAATTTATAAAGGCTATTCAACTGGTTTATCTTATTGTATCATTGCACATTTGTTTGGAAAATGTAGCTTTATTTTATTGCTAAATGTGAATGATTAAAAGAAATAAATAACACCTTTTTCGGCGCTTTTATTTTTCTAGTTGGCACATTTTGGCACTTTTTTATCCTCAATATGGCACCTCATAACTAAGGATAGTTGGCAGCCCTGATTGGAAGATTTCTGCTGTTTTGGGGCAACAACTTGTCTGCATTAAAAATGCATACAATTTGTGTTTCAAAAGTGTGTGAAAACTAATCAATTAACTTATATGATCTCGGTTCCGATATTAAATAATCAATAATTGTTTATACCCGCATTTTGGCACATTGGCTCGTTGAATGTGCCATCTAATAAATAGTGTCGTCATTCTCCTTAGCTGCTTTTAAATGATGTCGTCACAAATTGCTGGCGGAGACATGAATACAGTGTAAGAAAATTCTTTTTCTATAATTGTTTCCTTATAGAAAGGTTGGTTTCTTTTCCACCATAGAGATTCCGAATTCGGTCAAAATATGCTAGTTTAAAACACAGAATTCTTTCAGTGTTCCTCCGGCGTTTTTGGACATGGACTGTTTCTTCAATTTAATAGTGTTCGCTTTATTTTTGTGGAAATGAAACATGTTTTGCAAGTTATGGAACATTTCTACACTCTTTCTTCAAATATTTCTCGTATTCCAGCTGTGCGCAGGCGTTTAGTTTTTCGCATCGCTTTTGAAAAGGTAATAATGTGCGAAATAAAGTCAATTGACCTTATTTCCGTTGATCTTATTACCTGACACCGTTTTGACGAGCTGCTGAAGGTAATTTAAATAAAAACCAAATTCTTTTGATTTTCTAGCCGCTATGTCGAAGTGTGATCAAACCGCTTGCCTTGTGTATGGAAAGCTTAAAGAATTTGCCCGCACCACTAGTATACACCAGCCACTACCCTGCAGGGAAAGGTACTAGTTGTGAACTAGAATTCTACCAGTTTGCGTTTCAGCCCAACTAGTTCACGTTCTATCCTTTTTTAATGTTAGCGACTGGTATTTTTAACATTGCGATGTCCTACGAGATGCCAATCGTCATGCTATGCATCAGCATACCAGTTGATAAGATAGTCTGCCAATTCATCCCCTTTGAAAAGTATTAGTATGCCTTTTTGCTCGCGGCGCTCCAACAGTCGCAATGGCTGACAGAGCTAAGCACTCGCGTGGTATGCCTGAGGTACCAGGTTCAAGCCCAGGCGCAGGCAAAATTTTTATTTTTTATTATTTTTTTTGTATAATACTTCTTTTATTTATATTTTTTATTTTTTATTTGGGTTTTTTTTGTTATTCTTAAATTTAATTTAAAAAAAAAAATATTTTTTTTAATCTATTTTTTTATGGCACAAGTATTTCTTCCCACATATTTGTTTCTTGTTTTTTGTAATGCAACTAGATTTTTAAGTTTGTTATTAATATTTAAATTGAAATAATTATTCCTACTTACATTGATCTAACTTTAAAAATCTTAACCACCTCCAAGCGGCCTCGAACCTGCGATCCCAGAACCAGAACCAGTAGTCCTCACGTGACGCCACAGCCGATATTTGTAAGAAAAGCAATTAATTGCGTTTTATTTTAGGCTTTGGCAATTCAAAGGCAGATGTCGCTGAACGCTTAATGGTCTGATTATGCATACTTCGCACAACTTCGCATAAACTTCAAAGTGTAATTTCGTATGTACTTTGTATGTATTCCATTACCCAGAAATTAGCAGAACTTTTAAAAACTTAGCGATCTGTTGAGTTTAGATTTTGCTTCACATTATCTTAAGTTACACTTTTAGTGCACTGGTACAAATGGTTGTGCGAAGTTATGCGAAGTATGCATAATCAGACCCTAAGTTCTTCGAAAATGTCGAACTGGTAGGCACATACTATTTAGTTTATGAACTAGTATTTTTTCTAACTGGTTTGGGTTTTCACTGCAGGGTAGCTGCACCCCAGGGTGCCGCGGCACCCGCTTTGGGAAAGCCCGCCGTAGATGTACATTTGGCTGTTTGTAAAGATATCACCAGTTTTTTACAACTACGTACATGCAGTGTTGCCAGAACTCTTCAGGGCGACCGGCTAGATTGGACTAAAAAAACGGCTAAAAACGGCTAAAATGTTTCAACTAGAAGTATTTTTTTTTAAATACACAAACTACAATTAGAAAGACTAGTAAATCCATTGATTTTTTTTGGTTAATAAAGATTATACGTAGCTAAGCTATACACCACTTTATTTTTGTTTAACAAAGGAAACTGTCGTTATAAGTAGCTAAGCTTTACATCAGAAGTCATGTTTGTTTCACTTAAATATAAAAACAGAGATAAATTACAAACTTATGGCATTTTCTTTTCTATTAAACAATTTTGTCTTCTTATAAATATTGGATCATTTTCAGTAGGTTGCTTTTTGTCCCGCAAAATGGCAATATTAGCTGAAAGTATGGCACTTTTGCTTAGTGGGAGGGGAATTTTTTTTGAGAAATGAACACGTAAAGCTGTGAAAGCAGAAAGTAGTTTAATTTACTGACATTCGTTGTTGTTGCCGACCACATCACTTTTAACAAGTTTATTACATTTAACTAAAATCATGCCACCAGATTCACTAGCAGAAAAATTTTTGTTTCTTGAAAAAGTAAAAAAAATTTGAAGTTAGTGAAGTTGGATGAAAATATTAAAAGCGTTGCATGTTTCCAAACTGCCAGAATTCGGTACACCTGAGCAAACGTTCGAATATAAAGTTTTTTGCTTTTCCGAGGTAGGGTACGTAGTTTGATGACAAATTGCTGACGCAAAATATCTTTATACCTCTGAAACATGTACCATTATCCATGGAACAGGAAAGATGTCGAGTTAAAATGATGCCCTGCAACTTGTAACGTTACCAATTTTTGGATTCTCGGAATTTTCTGATAAAGATGTGGTGCTGCTTAAAATATATATACAAAAATATAAGCACGAAACTATGTATTTGTCACAAGAATTATTCACATAAGATGAAAACTACTGCAGTTTCTTTTTATAAAATTTAAAAAGTATGTTTGCACCATGTATTGTCTTCCCAGAGAGTTTTGCTCCACATTGAAATTCGTGCTCTTTTATTTTCTAATTGTAGCGAATAAAACTTAAATTTAAGACATTCATAACAAAAATTGTATGAAACTGGGACGCAAAATTGAAGCAAGGTTTGCCTATTTTTCTTTAGTTTATTAAATATTTATTATTTTTTATGAATATGTAGCTCATTACTTAACAAACAACATATACTACAAACAAATTTCACACTTGGTGTAAAAATTATGAAAATTCTGCAAAATTTAAGCAAAACTTGTAACTTTTTAATCTCCTAAAATAACTCATCCCAGTTTATGTGTATTTGGGTCACTCGCTTAAAAAAAATAACATTGAAATCGGCTCACTGTCTGATTGTTTTTCAATTTTATAAAACACAGCCCGACATGCAAGTTTTCTCAGAGATAAGACTAGCCATTTCTAATAGATTTTGGAGCAATAAATTTGTAAAAATAAAAATTTGTATATTTGAATTTTAATAAAATAAGGCGAAGAGCAAAATCGGCTAAAAACGGCTAATTGTTTTTTGCAAAACGGCTAACAAATCCAAGAATGATAGAATACAAGATTGCGCCGATCAGAGAGGATTTTTGAGAATAACTTTTGTGTGACGTCACACTGGTGCAATTGCGAGAGAGAAATGCCAAAATGTGAGCAAGAATGGAAGAAGAAGAAAAAATGTTGCAAGGAAAACGTAAACAAGTTGCACCAGTGTGACGTCATGCAAACAACGATTCTGTCAAATTCGTTAAGAGAGGAATAGCGGTCCGAGATCGGCGCAACCTTTGTATTCTCTCAATCGTGTAACAAATCGGCTGCCGGCTAAACCGAATTTTTTCCGGCTGTTTGCTGTCGCAACCGGCTAAATCTAGCCGGAAAACGGTTAAAATGGCAACACTGCGTACATGTTTTACAAAAGTGGTCGGCGCTTCATACCACAATTGTGCAAGATCAACTCACACGTATTCTTACGCTCTATCGTTTAGTCGTTGGCTAGAGAGCAACGAATCAACATCGTGCTTGGATGTTGCGCTTTGTTTCTTGTATGCAAAAATGCCTTGCGAGAAATATTACATGCTTGAAAATGCTTTTGGTGACATGCAGTGCCTTTTGTGTTATAAGTCATTTAAAAAATAAAGAATATGCAATTCAAAGACATTTTCATGCTTTTCATAAGGAAACATTCTGATGAAGAAGAAAATCAACGACTTTTTAATGAAAAAAAGTTAATTTTTTTCCAAAAAATTAATGGGTGGTTGTTAAAGGGAATGTATGCGATTAAAAGACATTTTCAATCATTTCAAAATGATATGGAAAATTTTAATGAACATGAATCTCAATTTTTTTATCTAAATTTTCAATATTTGACGTGGGTGAATCCAAATGAATTTTAAAATTTTTTATTTGAGTTTTACTTCAATATTTTTATAACTCAAAAAACTGAAAACTCGAAAAAACCAGTTTTAAAGTTTTGAATTTACATATACTCCCAAGGGAAAAATTAATACATATTCAGATTTATCATTTGTTTCCGTGAGTTTACTATGCGCGGATGAACATTTTTAGGGTGAATTTATTTTCAGGCGAAACTCAGGATATGGCTGATTTTGTTCTAGTGAGCTACTGGTAGTCGTTACAGCTATGAAATTTTTACACATCATAAGAAAGAGCTAATGTTCATTCTTGCATACTTAACCCGATTTTTGCTTTTTTGGGATTATAATACTTTTATAGTAAATGAGCGATGCACATATATGTACATATGTATGTGTTAAATATATGTATTTATATGTTTTTATTGAAGACCGATAAGTTACAAATTTTTTTTCAATTATCGTAATTTCCTACTGGGTTGCTCATGCGGAGCAGTTCTCTTGTTCTCACCAACACAGTCACAGTTTAACTTTTGCCGACCACTGTTTTACAACTACCCCTGCAAAAAATTGTGCGACTAATCTCTAAAGAGAGTATTCCGAGATTACTCTCAATCGGGTACAATTGGGCATTAATTAGTCCCAACTAGTCTCATACAGGTACTAATGGAGGTCAATTAGTCTGGACCAGAGGTGGGCACTACCACAAACAATCGTGAGCTAAAAGTGAGAATGTGTTAGTTTACGTAATTCATTTTGCATGCTGTCGTGTTCTCATCGCTGCGCTCTCGCTTGTATACGTACACGCGACGCTTACGCTCTTTTAGCACCTGCTAACTCTCTGCCCATGCCTGGTCTGGACTCATCCGTTATGGGTATAATTGGAGATCAATTAGCCCCCAACTCATCTCTAACGGGTACTATTAACGATTTAATGATTTCTACGCACTTAGTCAATGAAATTTAATGTGCGGCGTTGGCACACAGAGAGAGTATTCGCCTAACAAAACTGAGCACTCCGGTTCGAATCTCAGCTGGCACAAATTTTTATTTATATTTATTAAAAGTGACTAGTCGCTTTTTACACCCGTTCGGGTATAAAGGTGAACAATTAGTCTCTTCATAGGACATGCTCGAACAAGAGCGATCAGTTCATTCCATATAAAGAGATCAAAAGTGGTATTAGTCGCATGCTCCTTTGCGATTGCTCCCGGAGTCATCCCGGATTAGTCGCATTTTTTGCAGGGACCTGTTCACTCGTTATATGGAAATGTGCCAATGTGAAGCGACCAGTCTATGAAAAATTAAAGGGAGGCGCAGGCGGGCCAGCTGACATCTATTTTGTTATTAATTTATAGTTTATAGAGTACTGGCGGACCCGGCGAACTTCGTCTCGCCCAAATTTTTTATATTTTTATTGAAACTTGTTGGTCCAACATTTTCACCAACAATTCACGTCTACGATTTGCATTGGCACATTCATCTGCTAAATTATGGTTTGGTGGTCATTTGCCGTTTTAAGTAACCTATGTGTTATATCCGGGAAGAAGTTCTTGAAATTCTCCAACTGTGCAGCATTTCATAGCACGGTTATTCGCAAAACGAAATAAATTTGATGAATTTTTTCCTCTTCCTTCCCTGGCGGCATCAATGACCCGCTTCTATAGTGAATGTCCTAGAAGCTCTACACAATCTTACAATTTCAAAATGGGTGCGAATCATTGTTCTACAGAAATGCAATATACATACTGACGAAATAGCTTAAAAGATTGAACGCATAATAATATTGGAAAATCACATCCATTGAGCCAATCACAACACAGGAGAGCTCGATATACTCAATGGTCCAACAGGTCCATTTAATCTGACCTTCACGGCACCTTTTCTCACTTGGCTAATTTTAGTAATAACTCGACTCCAGCGCCACTTGGCAGCACGTTTTTGTAATAGTATTGCTCTTACCTTTACCAATACATATTTAAAATATTAGCCAAATTGGATCAACACACAAAAATAAATTTCATTAAAATCCGTACAACCATTTAGGAGGATTTCATTCACAAACACACCTACAGAAGAATTATAAATACATTCAAAGCAGTGTTGCCACTTTGTGATTAATTCCTCAAAACGTGAGGAATTTCGGGTGCGCTTGAGTATTTTTTGAGGATTTTTATTTTGAGGAATTTTCTCAAGATATATTTGCAGATAACAAATGCAACCGTGTTTTACACAAAAGAGTTGTTAAATCGATTTGCAAATTTTTGAATGAAAAGCTTACCGAAGTTTTATAAAGAGCGAAATACACCACACAAGCGGCTTGTCACACCTGCTTTTCCCATTTCGCCATACACCATGCAAACATGACTCGTTCAAGCAAAGAATTTTAGTTTTCTTCCGGTTCACCATGTAAAAGGGTTTGGTTGTCTTCGATTTTTCTCTCTTGCGTCCTCATTCGGTAAAAATTTCGTTGAGAAGTAGGCGATTTTATCATACACAACGTAAGCGGTTTGATCAAACGTCAATATGGCGGCCAGAAAATCAAAACATTTTGATTT
This sequence comes from Rhagoletis pomonella, assembly GCF_013731165.1. Classification (NCBI taxonomy): domain Eukaryota; kingdom Metazoa; phylum Arthropoda; class Insecta; order Diptera; family Tephritidae; genus Rhagoletis; species Rhagoletis pomonella. The sequence goes on from NW_023458557.1 coordinate 40,943,279, forward strand.
TTGTTCACACTTCTCTCAAATGGCTTGTCAAGCCTTCAAACGCCCCCACACAATATAAATAGCTGAAAGCAAAGGGATATTTCGCTTGGTTTGTCAAACCTAAATATTCAAAATGTTATCGATATTTTTTTTTTATTCCATCGTTATATTTTCAACTTATTTTGAACTTGCAAAATCTCGTTAACGAATGTTGAGAACACGCATTGTTCGATCATAAGGATATTTATATTGATTCTTCATTAGATCCAGAAAATTATATGAAAAAAGTTTTTGAATTAAAAGATCATTCAGGTTCATATAAGTTTCCCAAGTAAAAATATTATATCTGCATTACTAATATAGCCCTTTTCTAATGCTTCAGTAGAACGTATATTTAGTAGTTTAAAAATATGTAGTACTGACTTGGGGACCAAGTCATAAAAAATAACGGTGATACTTTGTTTGAACCGAACAAATGTACAAATTGAATTGGAGAATGTAATTAATTGTTATACTAAGTATCTGTAAATAGTATGCAGTACACAATACTCATATCTGTAATAAAAAAATGTTGAGTAATTCGATCGGATTTTTAGGATTTTTCATTTGTTTTTGAGGAATTTGGTAATTTTTTTTGTGACAACACTGATTTAAAGATACCTAAAGGTCGGTACGTTTGCAAGCCTCACGCCCCCTTTTCAAGTATCTCCATACGAAGTTCCAGTACTGTACCATGAATACTTTTAGAGATTTGCAGTATAAAAATTCGGTTTGTATGGGAGGTGGCCCGCCCTCGTTTCAAAAAGCTCCAATTTTTTTCAAGAGTATGCAATTGATTTCGTACATAGCCATACTAAGTTCCAGTATTCTACCGTTAACACTTTCCGAGAAATGCTGTATGAAAAATTCGGTTTTTATGGGAGGTGCCACGCCCCCTTTTCCAATAGCTCCAATTTCTCTCTAAGAGTATGCGATTTATTTCGTATATCTCCATACCAAGTTTCAGAACTCTACCATAAACACTTCCTGAGATATGTAGCATAAGAGATTCGGTTTTTATGGGAGGTGCCATGCCCCCTTTTCCAATAGCTCCAATTTTTTTCCAAGAGTATGCGATTGATTTCGTATATCTCCATACGAAGTTCCAGAACTCTACCATGAACACTTCCAGAAATATGGAGTACGAAAAAATTCGGTTTGTATTGGAGGTGCCACGCCGCCTTTACATTTAGCCTAAAACCAGCTTTGGGACACGTGCGGAAGGTATCTGAAGTTTCAAAAAAAAAACGGTTCAACCGTTCTTGAGCTTAGCGACACTAAAAAACGGCTTTAAAAATATATATTACTAATATATACAATAAAAATATATATATTAAAATATATTATATATTATTATTATATTTTGGCTGTATCCGTTGTTTCTGATTGTCGCCCCTTGATGTGGTGGTTGCTCAAAGCTATTTACATATGTATATTCGAAATTGTATGAAAATTGGAAAACAGGATCCTGTAAGCTTATCCAGGCGAAAAGCTACTTACGTACACAATTTTAAGGAAATCGGACCATAAATATGATTTTTTCTAATAGATCGGTCCCAGGTCCACTTCCCGGAAAAAAATTATCCTATATGCTAATCTAGGTAAAAAGCTACCTACGTACCAAATTTTAAGCAAATCAGACCATAATAAGATTTTTTCGAATACATCGGTCCCTGGTCCACCTACCAGAAAGAAGTAATTTTTTTTAGCCTAAAACATGGTGGTTGCTGAAAGCTATTTATATACTAAATTTCATGAAAATCGGACCAGCCGTTCGCGAGATTACCTGTTACAAAAAAAGGGACTTCTCTTTATATAATTAGTATAGATTTTCATATTAATCCACTGCCACAGCATGGGCCGAAAAGTCTTGTCTTCCCAGAGAGCGCATATTCCGATCTGCCTTATTTTAAAAATGTCATTGTTGCCCACACTTAAACGTTTACTGCTAGAGAAAAGGGATATTTCCATACCCCATAAACCATATACGTACACGTATTTTTTTAAACAAACCATCTTCCAGAGAAGTTATTTAATTAGCAAAAGCCAAAAAAAAACATTTGCTTGTAAGTAAATTCAAAATTTGTATGGCTCACTTCATTTCACAGGTTTTTTCTTTTGTTTTGAAAAATTATGAGAATTCAATAGAGCGAAACCAAAAAGCAAAGCCAAATACATAAAAGTAAAAGAATCAGCATTGAACTGCGTCAAAATAAAAATAAGGGAGCACGAACTTCGATGTGAAGCAAACCTCTCTGGGAAGACAATGCCTAGAATTATTGTACCATGATCCAACATAAATAAAATTAAAAAAAAAAAAAAAACTTTTTTATATACCACGCGTTTATAAATGGACTAAAAAGTAGAAAATAATATTTCTCAGTCCCATTGAACTTGTTTTAATAACTTTTGATTTTCAAATATTAGCAAAACTCATAAACAATTTATAAGATTGCAATACAAAGCATTATACTTAATTGAAAATAGTAAAACCACATAACATAGACCTAAAATTTCTACAGCGAAAGTACAAGTTTGAGATCGATTTTAAGCGATCGTTATTCATATACCCACATTTCATTTTCAATCTCATTAATCTCATTTGCTAAATTTTCGAAATCAAAAGTTATCAAAACAAATTCTATGGGACTGAGAAATATTGTTTTCTACTTTTTAGTCCATTTATAAAAGCGTGGTATATTAAAAAGTTTTCTTTATTTTATTTATTTTCTACTTTTTAGTCTTGTCTGTATAAAACTTTGTAATAGATATTAAAATAATTCAACGATGTTAATATATTGGTGCACACACATACATACGAGCACCAATTAATTTAATTTAAAGAATTGCCGTGTCGTCCATTTCCACTATAGGGTATGTAGTGCATATTTTAAGGCGCAATATTTAACTGCTTCTGGCGAGGCGACATTTATCTCTAGAGTCTTTGATATGATACCTACCGACGATGTTGATATCTAGACTAGGTTGTATAGAAACCTTTGCTATAAATGATGGCTGGACACACAACATTGCAAGTTGATCAAAGCGTTATAAAAAATGGAGCACTCAATTGACATTGTTGAGCCCGTGAAATTTTCTTTGAATTTTTACAGACGCCCATTAAATACTACTTGCTTGTGCCATAGTTCTCAGAAAAAAGGCTTAGATCGTGTTAATAGACATGGCTATAATCTAGTCAATTACCTAGTTGGCTATTTCGAGGCTCATCGGAACTTGCACTTAAGCATAACTCTTAACAACACTACCTCTCAGGTGGCGTATATTTTAACCGACCTGGCTGAACTCGGATAAATAGCCGAGCTTGTGTTTATGCTTTGAGTGTATTTCGTAATTCAAGCGAGTGTTCTTTTGTAGCTCGGTCGCAAAAGAATGCATCTTATGTACATATGTATGTACATTAGGGTGTTCCTTAAATGTAGGAAGCAAATTTCTACATCAGATTTCCTAAGCCTCAACCCTAGTCGATGCTATTATAGTCGAAGATATCACATATAAATTTTTGTCCCGGTTGGAGACGGTTAAGGCGTGACTTATGGTTCCCAATTTATGGCTAATTAAAAATTCCACGCCTAAGGGGTGTGCCACGCCCCTTTTATAAACTCATTCATATATACCTTACTATAAGCACCTACCATGGATATGTCTGCATACCAGATTTCAAGTTCGTGTGACTTATGGTTCCGTAGATATAGCTTATAAAAAATTCCACGCCTATGTAATGTGCCACGCCCCCTTTTACCAACTCGTTTATATAGCATTTTCACTTTAAATGAAACCATTTTCAAATTAAGCGAATCCTTTTTCTAATTAAATGAAACCTTTTTCATGTTAAGCGAAACCTTTTTCAAATTAAATGAAACCTTTTTCAGATTCAGTGAGACTTTATTCAAATTAAATGAGAACTTTTTCAGATTCAATGAAACTTTATTCAAATTAAATGAAACTTTTTTCAAATTAAATGAAACTTTATTCAAATGAAATGAAACTTCTTTTTTGGATTACTTTGAATTAGCTGTTATGTGTTGCTCTCCCTTACGGTTAAGGCTTGTTGAATACATTGTTGCCGTTTCGGTCCAATTGGACCAAAATTGGTACTTTCATTTCTTAAAATAAGGCTTTGGTAGGTTGGTTGGTTTGTTGTGATTTTCGAGGGGTTTTGGTAACTAGGCAAATCATATAATTTATTCATTTTATAAAACTTCAAATATCTCTGTTTACGGAAGTACATGTAAAGGATAATGTGAAAAGGAAAAGGGAACATGAGAGACATGTCCCATGTCAAAATTATTCTTGAACAGAAGTTGAATGTTGCCGTGATTAGACTGTGCTCTAATCCATAGAGTTTGCCAAATTTTAAATTTCGCTTAAGCGAGTGAGTGAGAAGGGAGAGTATTTGTACTTTATTTCCCTCTTCTCCCTTAAGAAAATAATAGTTGACAGCTTTGAATTCGTGTAGCAACAGTAAAAATATTCTCCCAGTTAAACATCATAATCGGGAGTTAAGGCTCTGTTACGTACGTGTTTTTACGTAGAAATCATAAACCAACAGACTTCTACGTATGTAATGCTGTGCTTTGGGTAACAGCTTACACGCGAAGCTCATTTAACAGATTCCTTATGTGACAACTCTCAAGCAATGCCAAGTATGCATAACAGAGCCTTTAGTGTTAGCCAGACATGGTGCAGACGGCTCTTAATAGGTTAAGTTGATTTCCTGTTCCTTAATTTAAAAATGTTTAATACTTAATTTGAATAAAGTTTCATTTAATTTGAAAAAAGTTTCATTTGGTTTGAATAAAGTTTCATTGAATCTGAAAAAGTTTCATTTAATTTGAATAAAGTTTCATTGAATCCGAAAAAGGTTTCATTTAATTTGAAAAAGGTTTCGCTTCATCTGAAAAAGGTTTTAATTAATTTGAAAAAGGTTTCGCTTAACCTGAAAAAGGTTTAATTTAATTTGAAAAAAGTTTTATTTAAACTGAAAATGCTATATATACCCTCCTATAAGCACCTCCCATTGGTATGTCTGCATACCAAATTTCAAGTTCGTGTGACTTATG
>NW_023458557.1:40948387-40975830 GCF_013731165.1 Rhagoletis pomonella
CCATTGGTATGTCTGCATACCAAATTTCAAGTTCGTGTGACTTATGGTTCCGTAGTTATAGCTGATAAAAAATTCCGCGCCTATGGGATGTGCCACGCCCCCTTTTACAAACTCGTGTATATATACCCTAATACTAGCACCTGCCATTGGTATGTCTGCATACCATGTTTCAAGTTCGTGTGACTTATGGTTCCGTAGATATAGCTGATAAAAAAATTACACGCCTATGGGATGTGCCACGCCCCCTTTTACAAACTAGTTTATATATAGCATTGACACATTAAGTTAAACTTTTGGCAAATAAAATTAATCTTTTGGCAAATAAATTTAGTCTTTTGGCAAATAAATTTAATCTTTTGACAAATGAAATTAATCTTTTGGCAAATAAATTTAATCTTTTGGCAAATAAATTTAACCTATTGGCAAATAAAATTAATCTTTTGGCAAATAAATTTAATCTTTCGGCAAATAAAATTAAACTCTACTATAGTACTAAACAATGTTTGAAAAAGTAAAAAATACACTAAAAAACTGCTGTTGCTGTGCTAGGAAAGCATTTTTTTTTAACTTTTGATGCTTAGCTTTACTGCGCCAATATCAAGAGTTAACCTCCAGGATAGCTGAAAAGCGTTTTTCTGTTCTGTTGATTTGACTGCTCACTTTCAAACAGTTCTGTCACAGCATGGTCTCAAATATTCGTAAAACTATCTGGCGCATTTTATTTCAACCAAACCACGCATTATGGCCAAATGGGATAAAAAACCATCTAAAATGCTACAAATCTTGAACTCCCTTAATATATTTTCAAACGAAGGTACAAAAAAAAATTATTTATGTGCATACGCACATATGTACATTAGGGTGCTCATAGAAAATGTTTTTTTTTGGAAATTTCAAGACCCTACCCCCTAATTTTATTCGTTTTTATGGGAAATATTATTGCCAATTTTTATAGATATATAAAGGTCATTTAGGAGTCGCGACCTGTCGATTTAGGATAAAAAAAACGGTTTTGTAGATTTATGAGTTTTTGAATGACTATTTTTTTTATTTTACCCCATAAAAAATCCCAACAAGCCAAGTCCGAAAATAGATTATTAAATACCATTTCAAAGGCCTATATATCATCTTCTCAGATGACATTCGATCTTTGAAATCGAGTCAAAAATAGTCATTCAAAAACTCATAAATCTACAAAACCGTATTTTTTAACCTAAATCGACAGGTAGCGACTCCTAAATGACCTTTAAAATATCTATAAAAATAGGCAATAATATTTCTCATAAAAACGAATAAAATTATAGGGTAGGGTCTTGAAATAAAAAAAAAACATTTTCGATGAGCACCCTAATGTACATATGTGCGTATGCACACAAATAATTTTTTTTTTGTACCTTCGTTTGAAAATATATTAAGGGAGTTCAAAATTTGTAGTATTTTAGATGGTTTTTTATCCCATTTGGCCATAATGCGTGGTTTGGTTGAAATAAAATGCGCCAGATAGTTTTACGAATATTTGAGACCATGCTGTGACAGAACTGTTTGAAAGTGAGCAGTCAAATCAACAGAACAGAAAAACACTTTTCAGCTATCCTGGAGGTTAACTCTTGATATTGGCGCAGTAAAGCTAAGCGTCAAAAGTAAAAAAAAAAATGCTTTCCTAGCACAGCAACAGCAGTTTTTTAGTGTATTTTTTACTTTTTCAAACATTGTTTAGTACTATAGTAGAGTTTAATTTTATTTGCCAAAAGATTAAATTTATTTGCCAAAAGATTAATTTTATTTGCCAAAAGGTTAAATTTATTTGCCAAAAGATTAAATTTATTTGCCAAAAGATTAATTTTATTTGTCAAAAGATTAAATTTATTTGCCAAAAGACTAAATTTATTTGCCAAACGATTAATTTTAATTGCCAAAAGTTTAACTTAATGTGTCAATGCTATATACCCTCCTATAAGCACCTACCATTGGTATGTCTGCATACCAGATTTCAAGTTCGTGTGACTTATGGTTTCGGAGTTATAGCTGATAAAAAATTCCACGCCTATGGCGTGTGCCACGCCCCCTGTTACAAACTCGATTATATATACCCGCCTATAAGCATCTACCATTGACATGTCTGCATACCAAGTTTCGTGTTCATGTGACTTATGGTCTGGAAGTTATGGCTGATTAAAAATTTCACGCCTATGGGAGGTGCCACGCCCCCTTGTCGGATCCAAAATTTTCACCCTATTATAGGCCCAGGTGTAATGGCCATACTCTGTCAAAATTTTGTAAGATTCTGTCCGTCCGTTTAGACTGCAATCTGGCACATACATACATACATACTTTCACAAATATATAGTAGATTTATAAACCAAATTAGTAGTAGTAGTAGTATTAAACTTAAGTAGTAAGTAAAAAACAAAAGTGCGTTCTGCTTAAAAGTAAAAATATTAGTTCACTTTGTCTTACTTGTCTAAATTTAAGCATATTGATTTTTAAGTAAACTCAGTTTTTTTAAGCTTATATGTATATGAAGTACAATGACAACATCCGATGAGGTGGCTCTTGGAGTGTTTGAGAGAAAGATTTTGCGGAACATTTACGGGCCTTTACGCGTTGGCGACGGCGAGTACCGCAGACGATGGAACGATGAGCTGTATGAGCTTTACAACGATATGGACATAGTGCAGCGAATTAAAATACAGCGGCTCCGCTGGCTTGGTCATGTCGTTCGAATGGACACCGACGCTCCAGCTCTGAAAGTATTCAACTCGGAACCCGCTGGTGGTAGCAGAGGAAGAGGGAGGCCCCCACTACGATGGAAAGATCAGGTGGAGAAGGACTTGGCTTCACTTGGCGTTTCCAATTGGCGTCAGTTGGCACAGAGGAGAAACGACTGGCGTGCTTTGCTGAACTGGGCCAAAATCGCTTAGGCGGTTACAGCGCCAAAAAAGAAGAAGAAGATATGAAGTACTTCCAAAGTTTTTGTCGTACCTAAATCAGATATACAGTCAGTCAACAAAGTTAAGGTACAGCGAAGTTTTTACAATATCGGCAACTATTTTTTAAATATTTCATTTTTCCCTAATTTTGTATAAAAATATGGTTAGTTCTACACCAAAAACCCCAAAAATCAGAGTTCCAAACCTTATGCAAAATTAAAGAAAACTCCGCAAATTTCCATCCAAATATTGCAAAGTTACACTCTTTAGAAAAAAGTTAAGTACGCAGTTTTTTAACCCATTCAATTTTAGTATAACAAAGTGCAAGTTTGACTTACCATTGATATTTAGGAATTTTTTTTTTGTTATTTGGTAAGTCCTAGCTTCCTCATACTTGCACTTCATTATACTAAAATTGAATGGGTTAAAAAACTGAAAACCAACTTTTTCTAGAGAGCGTAAATAGGAAGTGTATTATTTTAATGAAATTTTGCAGAATTTTCTTAAATTTTGCAAAAGGTTTGGAACTCTGATTTTTGGGGATTTTGTTGTAGAATTAACAAAATTTTTATAAAAAATTACTGAAAACTAAAATATTTAAAAAAGAGTTGCCCGTATTGTAAAAAATTCGTTGTACCTAAACTTTATTGACTGACTGTATTAAGGTAGCTGTGCTGGATTGCATAAAAAAAAATTAATTTGTCTTTTCTTAAAAAAAAGGTAGCTCTGGTGGCTTGCATTTTTAAATAAATTTAGTGAGAAAGTGGTAATTAGTTTGACACTTTTTTTTTAAATGCCTCTTTTTCTGCAACTGCATTGCCTTTCTCAATTGTCCTTCAAGATCTTGACCTTTGTTTATGGAATCACTAGGTATAATGATTATTAAGCAACTCAAAAACTATACCAGCGTGATTACCGACATATCCTTTTGGTAGCCGCACCCTTATAAGAGGAATAAGACCCAAACTTTTCAGGTCAAAGTTTCATTAGGTTGCGTCTGTATGGCCTTTTCAATTTTATAAATTATCATTATTTTTAAGTAGAAAAATAAAACTCAAAATTAATGATAATCTCTGCGCGAAAAAATAAAAATCATAAAATAATCATTATTTGTAATCCCAAAAATAAAAATCAAATAATAATTATTTCCGTTTGAGCGAAAAAATAAAACTCAATAATAATTCATAAAATAATGATTAAATGCTGATTTAAATTATTTTACTCATAATAAGAGAGCCACGATGAGCCTGACGGAATTTCTAATAATAGTGGCGATTCTGATTGTAATAATTATGTTCATGTTTTTGCAAAAGTATAAAAAATAATAATTTTTTAATATTGAGTGCGTCGTATTACAGGAGCACATCCTCCTAACGGCGACTGACGGCATTTGTTACAGGAAAATTCTGACTGACTATTATTTTTGAGATTACAATAATATTCTGCACCTGTGAACTGACTTTCAGATTTTATAAAATGCTCTCACGATGCAGAGATTTCAACGCAAGACTGATGCGCTCTGTTGCAGGATTTTCGTGACTGAATAATGCCATACTACTTTTTAATGAATATCCTGCTCGCAATTAGTTTTTCAGATTTTATAAAGTAGTTGCAAGATTTAGAGTTACTATACAAAATTAAAGCCGCCCCGCGCAAATCGCTAACGAATTAGACTGACTCACTCCTGGCTATTTCTCTACACCACAGATGTGATATAATATAAAAAAAAAAAAACAAAATAAAAAAACGTTTTAATATACCACGCTTTTATAAATGGACTAAATATTAGAAAATAATACATCCCATAGAATTTGGTTTGATAACTTTTGATTTTGAAATTTTAGCAAAAATCATTATAAACAATTTATGAGATTGAAAACGAAAAATGTGGAGCTCATGCAATACAAAGCATTAGATTTAATTGACAATAGTCAAACTACATAACATAGACCTGAAATTTCTGCAGAGAAATACAAATTTGAGATCGATTTTAAGCGATCGTTATTCATACACCCACATACATACATACATATATTACTCTTCATATTAATTCGAATTAATATGATCAGGTCTATTACATGCGCCCCATGCTTTTCATTTTCAATCTCATAAATTGTTTATATGCACTGACTTTTGCTAAAATTTCAAAATCAGAAGTTATCAAAACAAATTCTATGGGACTGAGATATATTATTTTCTAATTTTTAGTCCATTTATAAAAGCGTGGTATATTAAAATTTTTTTTTTTATTTTCCACTTTTTAGTCTTATTTGTATAAAATTTTGCAATAGATATTAAAATAATTCAACTTGTACTGAAAACATAACAGGGGACTATACAGCAAAATTATGTTTGCTCACGTTTAGTATATACATTAGAGTGGTGCTTAAAAACACTCTTTTTGGAAATTCATAAACGCTACATCAGAATATTGTTATTTGTGATAATAAAGAGACACGTAAAGTTTTTTTAGAGGTCGCGCTGGCCGGTTTTTTATATAACGCTGATGTTCTCAATTTGTTTATTTTCTTGACATGTTAAAATGCAACTAAAAATGCGGTTTTAACATATAATCCGCCATCTTGAATTTAAAAAAATTGACTGGCGGTGTCATAGGAGATGTCAATTGTCCGCTCCTGCATCAGCACGCTACCAGTAGAAATACTAGTAGCATCATACCAGTTGACGGGATAGACTGCCTATTCATCCCCCGTGAAAAGCATAAGTATGTCATTTTGCTCGCGGCGCTGCAACAGTGGCAATGGTCGACAGAGTAAAGCTTTGGCACGCCAAATCAAGAGATCCGAGTTCGAATCACAGTGAGCGAACCTTTTTTTATTTTTGTTTTTTTTTTTATTTGTTTATTTTTTTATTTATATCTCTTGTGTAATTTTTAAATTTATTGTTTTAAAAAGAACAAAAAAATATTTATTTTCGTTTTTTTTATAATATTTGAGTATTTAGGTTTTTTCCAAATCAAATTAAATTTATGTACAATTTTTATTTTATATTTAATATAAATTGAAATAATTATTTAAATTAATTTACTTTAACAACCTCCACGCGCACTCGAACCTGAGATCTCAGAACCAGAATCGGTAGTCTTCACTCGAAGCCACAGCCGACATTTGTGATGAAGGCAATTAACCACGTTTTAGTTTTGGTTATGCCTATTCAAAGACAGATGTCGCTGATCGCATAAGTTGTTCGAAATCGCCGAAATGGCGACGGCGTACGCTTTAGCACATACTGGTTATTGTACTAGTATTTATACTGGCTGGTTTGGCATTTCACTGCATTAGTCCATGACTAATGTGACCAACTATTTCATAGCTCAAAGAAGTACAGATTAGGTTGGGTTAAGTTAACGCCGCGAGGCGATTACGAAATTTCTAATGCGGCTAATTTCAATCCCTGAGAGCTCAGTGTTTGTTCAGAAGCGCGAGCCAAAATGCTTCCATATTAGCCTCGCGAAGGTTGGACAGTCTAAAAGAAAGTTTGGAGATGATTCCACTTCATATTCCTCTTGACAGCTGATGCAAAAGGATCAGCTGAAAATCCTAGTCTCACCGCATGAATACCAATCGCACAATGGTATATCAGAACCCCAATCACTAGGTCTTGAGAGGTATCGTGTGCAGAGAAACGTCTTCTTTTCCTTTTTTATGTCACAAAAGGTCCCGGTTTCCCTTAGCCTAATAGCAGTTCGCGCTGCAACAATTTTGTCTACAATATCCGCCTGCGCCGTGTTCAACATATGGCCCAAACCGCGGACTGTTACATTACATTTTAGCTCACACTGACTTTTAAATACCGCTGAAACTCGCGAGAGTACAATTTTCGGATGATTTTTCTTTTTGCATCTGAAAGCATAAGTATGTGGCATTATTTAATACATACAAACATATATTGTAACTCCTGTGGTTTAGGAGTTATGAATGTTTCAACAGTGGACTGTTGCATTACAATTTTTGGAAGTACTTTTTAAAGTTGCTTTATATTATTGAAAAAGTCTCCTCTCCTAATATAATGTTTTCAAACGTTGGTACACAGTTTCCTAGCTTCAGGATGGAATTGAAGAACTACGTATTAATTGAACTCACGATTGAGAGAAATAGAGATTGCGCCAATCGCGGTACCGCTAATCCGCTCTTTGTGATTTTGACAGAATCAGCTGTGTGCGTGACATCATCTTGGTGCAATTGTTGATTGAGAGCATACGAAAAAACCAAATAATAATTTTAATATATGTGCGTTAATATTTCTACGTGGTTTTAAACAATTATTGAGACATTACAAAGCAAAATGAAGTGTGCCGTGGCAAAGTGTAATAGTGTAAACAAAAGGAAAGCGTGCGATATAAGTTTTTTTTTCGTTTCCTATGGACGCAAATCTGGCGAAAAATTGGAAGCAGCCCTTTACTAGTGAAGATATTGAAAATAATATTTTTAGTGCTGGTATGAGGTAATGCACCAGTGGATAAGGTCGCCAGGCGCTAATTCAAGCGGCATCTTACCGCGCTGTTACGTACCTAATACAAAACAGTGCCCAAATTATTATACATTTAAAAGTTCAGCTTAAATTATGCTTTGCTTACATAGAATATTTGTTTCCAAAGAAGCCACACTCATGCATCCTCTCGGAAATGGTACAAAAGTCATCAAATAAAAGCTGTGGAGTCAACAGCTGTGGAGTTTATGGTGGTTGGCTACCGTCCACAAATATAAATATGCACTCTGCATGGCTTTTTACAATGGCGAGTCCAAAAATTCACTTTGCTGCACACCTTCCTTTTGGTCTACATGAAATTGCAAACACTGTTAATACATCCATTTTTTCATGTGCTAAAAATCGTACTCACCTAAAGGGCTACATGTCAAAAATTATTGCTACGTGTTCCTAATTAATCAATCTTTGTATATTTATTGATTTCTGCAAAATTGGGCCATGTAATATTAAAATTAACACATTTTTCTGCATTGTTTACATATTTTTATATGCGTTTTGGCATTTCTCTCTCGCAATTGCACCAAGATGACGTCACGCAAATATTACGCTCAAAAATCCTCTCTCATTGGCGCAATCTTGTATTCTATCATTCTTGAATTAAACTGATAAAATTAATTTTGAGGTCATTATTTGTAAAAAATAGTCGGACTGGTACGTTACAGAAAAAGACTGTTACGTTACCTGTGCGATATACGTGTAGCGATAGGATTGTAATTAGGTATTTAAATCGCTTTTAGTGTGTTTTATGCAATAAGTAGCATAAATTCAGGAGTCTTGCGATGTGACAAGTAATTCAAAGAAATTAAGAACATGATAATTATGAATACAGATTGCAAAGTTTCTGATGCTGTGCAGCCGAAGGTCGTTTTCGAAGTAATTTTCTGCGTAGAACTCGAACTCGATCTTAGAATTGCGCCAAGTTGTTGAGTTTTTCGCGTTTAATTTCACGAAAAACGGCTTTAATGGCTTATTTTGTTTGCTCTATGCTATTCGGTACTATTCTTACCCTTCAAATGTTAGATTCGAGGACTCGGCATTTTGTAGAATAATAGTAGTACTAGAAAAATAGCCGAAATAATTCCAATATATTTTTTATTATTTAATCGGAGTATCTTCTTCTTTCCGCTTCTTATTTCGCTTCTCTTGACTTCGTTCCTTTTTGAAATAATATAATTCTCAGATTTTTTTTTTATTTTTTTACGTAGTTCTTATCTTCTCAGTTTTTATAAGTTAGAAAAAATAACAGTTTTAACTGTGAAATGAAATTAGTTCAAAAGACTGTTACGTTACAAATAGCTTTCCACCGAAAACATATTGGTACTGAAGAGTTTGTGGAACTATTTTATTTTACTGTGAAATAAGGCCGAAAATCCACAAAGAAAACTATATTTTTCCTTTTTTTTAGTTTGGTGGATTCCGCGCCAAAAAACTTTTTAATATTTTAGACTGTTACATTACATTAAAAAATACTGCCGACTTGATTTTCATATAGAAAACTAATCGCTGATTTCTTTGTCGAATACTTTTTTTTTTATTTACTTCAAAATAATACAAAGCAAGCGAAGAGAGGCAAGTATAATGCAAACAAGTGGTGGACCTTAAATATAAACTACCCTTTAGTTTCATGTTGTGCTTTTTTAATTTTCGTTTATTTAAAGGTGTCTCAAGAATAAGTGAATTTTCATGTTTAAGAGAAGGAGATTCGCGTTAATATTGATGTTGTTCGATACCTTAGAATATGTATGACCCAGATATAATCCAAAATCTGCGAAACCTGAAAAAAAAAATTCCCCTTGGTTTCGTTTTCGGCGATTTGGGCCATATGTATGTTAAGCGCCAGTATATGTAGGTGTGGTTCCTAATGCTCCGCTAATTCCTGTTTTACAAGTGTAGCCTTTTCTAGTGAGTTCCACCTGACAAGGGCTCCTTGAAACAATATAGGCTTAGATCTAGTTTCCTAAAGCTAATGAATTAATTTGGGCGAGAGACCCCACCTTTTACTGATAGCTCCCCTTTAGCAGTACAAGGCAACCGACACCTTTCCTACCCTTTCCTCAATGTTAGGTTTTTACGACAGCCACCGTTGATCGCCCACCTAGTTCAGGGAACCTTGAGCCAGATCAAAAACGGTGTATATAAATCGTCCCTTAACCAAAAGTTCCACATCATTTACATAGGATCACCCGACAGCCCACTTTTTCCAAATCCCCTAAAAGGTCGTTTATTAAAAAAAATTTGCATCGATAACTTAAAGTTTTGATACCTAATGGCTAGAGGCGTCGCACTATAGACAAACACGAGTTTTTTTTCAAAATCGTAGATCTTCACTTAGAAAAGAGATAATGGAATGAACATTTTTTTTATCGTGAAGATAAATGATCATATAATATAGGAAAACTATAGAGAAGTTACAACAACAATAAATTAACTCTCAAAATACCGTTCGAAATGTCACTTTTTTTAATTTTGGATTTTGGCTCCCATTCCACTAGAAAACACTATTAGCACTGTTTCTGAAAGATTTCTCTTTATTTTATCTTAAGACTCGATTCTTGGGACATTGGATGCTGTACCCGAGTGGCCAGATTGGAAAAAGAAAAGCTACCTTTAAACTCTAATAACTCGTAAACTATCAGATTTCACAAAAAAATTTATATAACAAAAATGGTTATACTGGTCGGTATCTTTACGAAAGTGCAGCATTTAACCCTTTAATGCAGAGTCTGTCATATATTAAACGCTTTTTAACCCTTTCAAGGCAGAGGAAAAATGGTTCTCAATATGTTTTCAACGTACTTTTTATTTATTTTTATTTTTTAATTGTTTTTATTGTTATTTTTAATATTTTTATTTTATTTTTTTTATTTATTTTTTTTTATTATTATTTTACTATGGAAAATTTTCTACGATTAATATCTACGTCAACATGAGAAAAAGCACGTTCAAAAGCATATTGAGAACCTTTTTCCTCTGCCTTGAAAGGGTTAAAAAGCGTTTCATATATGACGACTCTGCATTAAAGGGTTAAATGCTGCATTCCATTATCTATTTTCTAAGCGAAGCTCTACGATTTTGAAAAAAAACTCGTGTTTTGCCTATAGTGCGTCGCCTGTGGGCATTATTTCATATAGTATGTATGTGCCGTTTCTACCGTTATATATTTTTTGTCTACTCGGTTATTCCCTGGGGAATTCATGCTTTATTTAAATTTAAAAAATTTAAGTACTACACCATTTTAATTAATTATTGTGTAGTCCAGTTTTGTTTTGTAGAAGTTTAGTATACACTTCAGTTTTTACAGATTGAATATATCTGCATATTTATATATTTACGCGTATCTATTTACATTTATTTATGTACAAGTCTACAAAATCTTATTACTTATAAATCGTTTTTTAATATTCGTTCCTTAACACACATTTTTTCAATTACTTCTTGTGTTGTAATCGGCACATCATTATGCACCGCTAACGTGGTTAAACCATTCAGCCGCTCCTTAATTTTATTAAAAGAAGGGCCAAATAAGATAGCATATTCCACAATTGAGTAGTCCACTTGCAAAGTGCGCTATGTACATTTTTTTAAGATTTTTAATTTTTGGTGGGTTTCATGTCCACTAACAGCAGAGTGAAAAATTTTTCTATATTCTGAAAAAAAAATAGCATGAAATGTTAACTACTCGTGCAAAAGTCGCTGTAATACTTATTTATACACTTTCAAATGTCTCCTCTTGGTATGAACTTAGAAAACTGCAAGAAAGCGTGGTAGTTTCGGTGCCTAGTGGAAGAGGTCGCAAAAAAGAAGCAAACCAATCTTCCTAGAGGAGAGAACGCGAAAAGCTAAAAAAAGCTAGCTATGTAAAAGTTACTGTTGGAAAACTTGCAATATTAAATTTTTAAATATAAAATTTGCAAATCTACCATACTGCAATTTTATTTTTTTAATGGTATTAGGCTCTTATTTATCCACATTTTCAGGTAATAAAAAAGTTACAGTTCGGATGTTAGACTTGTTGTCGTAGACGTTTTTTTTTTTATTTTATGGTTTACTTTTATAAAATCACATAACGCTGTTTGCAAGTGGACTACTCATATATTCATTAAAAGATAATTTGTCATCCGGCTGAAATAAAAAAAATTTTAAATCAGAAGGATAAAATAGTATTGTGCTATTAATTCAAAAGTAAATAATTGTAGTTCAATGACGAAGGGGGGGGGAAGGGGGATCTATCCCCCCATATCCCCCCAGGCTACGCCACTGACCATCAATATGCCTCCTCGGGCAAATATAATAGGATTCGCAGGCGATAACGCTGTAGTAATAGGAGCGAAGCTATACATGCTATTTAAAGGAAAGCCAGCGAAGCTATAAAGAGAGTGAAGGTATGGCTATCATCAAAATATTTAGAACTCGCTCATCACAAAGCAGAGGCAGTATTGATAAGTAGCAGAAATACCGTAGAGACAATAAGACTTAGTGTTGGATCAGAGGCTATAATACCAAAGCCCGCAATCAAATATTTGGGGGTAATGATTGATGTTCGCGTAAACTTTATGGCCCACCATTGAGTATGCAGCAAGGGAAGCATCGCAATTTGTAGGCATGCTTATCTAGAACGATATCAAATATCGGCGGTCCCAAACCAAATAGAAGGGTATTGCTTAGTAAAGTGGTCAGCGCAGTTTTACTCTAAGGTGCTCCAATTTGGGCTGAAACAATGAGCCTAAAATATTATGAAAACTAGTGAACCCGCATGGCGTTAGGTTAAGTTAGGTTAGGTTATCCTGGCTGCCGTCATCCGTACAGGAAAAGGGCACACTTAGGCTCCATGGGCCCATTGTGATGCCATATTAGAGACTCCTAACGTCTCTCCTCCTACCTCAGAAATGGAACCAATTTGTAGCTCTGATGAAGCGAACAAAATCGTAGATACTGGCCGAATCCAGTTCAGCCAGATACTCAAAAGAATAGCGGGTGAGCGAGCGTCGACGAGACCTTGCCAAAGCGGGACAGTGGCATAAGTAATGCTCCACGCTTTCGATTTCCTCCTCATCGCGGCAGCTAGACAGTAATCGTTTGGATGCAAACCCATCCTGGCAGCGTGGGTTCCCATAAGGCAGTGCCCGGTGAGAATTCCAATAACATGGCGGAGCATTGGTCGCTCCAAACGGAAGAGAGCGCAAGATCCACGCTTATCTAACCTAGGCCAGATGTTGTCTCCCTATCCTTCACGTGAGCTCCGCAGACCATCTTGCATTTGCCCGTTCGATAAAGTTATTCTGCAGCCAGTGTTTACAAGAAGAGAGCGGAGCACCCGCATTACGAGCCATACTGATCACAGTAGGGTTCCTTTCCGAGCCAGCTCGTCCGCAGCACTGTTGCCCGGTATGTCCCTGTGACCTGGCACCCATACAACTTGAGTAGAGTAACTCCTTGGCAGCTCATTTGTCACAATTAAGTGCCTTGATAGCTGCCTGTCTATCAGAAAAGATAGTTACAGCAATCTGGCAGACGAAAACTGAGGCTAAGTGAGAGTTCTTGCGTGCATATCCCACTTCCCACCTTCAGATCTAACTTGGAGCCATCGGTGTAGAAGGCTGCTGAATCACAGTATGAGGTCAGGACTGAATCCTCCTCCCATCCACCCCTTGAAAGGATCCTTGTTTGGAAATGATTCTTTAGTCCAGTAGGCGGGACTGTTTATTCCAGGCGCCTGAAGTCTCCTGGAGGATCTTCCAAAATTCTAGAGCGCGTTTACTCTAATACAGGGGCTCCCAAACTTTTTTCACCTCGGCACCCTTGTTGTGCTAAAAAAATTTCGCGGCACCCCTACTGTTAAGAATCAAAGTCGATTTTGATTCTTTTATATAAAAAAGTCAAGATTTATTAATCTTCGTTTACGTGTATGCACGGCGAAGCGTGGCGAAAGAATACCAAAGAGATAATTTCAACGACAGCTTATATCCATATGTATAAAGACAAACTTACATGTAAACGCTATTGGAATTTGACCGTTAGGTTAATAGCTTGATTTAGTGATGTGTCGAGTTACAATATTAAATATACTTATGAAGTCGGTATATGAATATTCGGTAATACATATTAAGTAATACATTTTAAATCGGTAGAAAATAATTAGGATTAGGAAATTAAAGAATTTTAAATATGAAGTACATACATACATATGTATAAATAAGAAGAAAATTTATGAAGGAACAATGCTGCGACTGAACATGCCGGCCTCCTTGAAATATACTTCAGTATTTTCAATCGTCAATGGGTAGAGGGTATAGCTTCACTATAGCTCGTTTGTAGATCCGATACTGCGTTTTTATTTCGGCAACACGGTGAACTCCATCTCGACCAGGGATCGTTGACAAAACTCGACCAAGCGGCCACTTGTACGGTGGTAGATTCTCGTCTTGAATTAGCACAAGTGTGTTCAGCTGTAGGGTGGGCGCTTTCGATGTCCACTTATGACGCTGTTGGAGCAAATGCAGGTAGTCTCTTGACCACCTACGCCAAAAATGCTGTTGTCGCTGTTTCAAACGGCGAAAGCGTGATAAGCGATTGTAATTGGCGTCAGTAAGATCAGGCTCCGGGAATGAACTGGGAGGCTCTCCGATGAGGAAATGACCCGGTGTCAAAGCTTCCAAGTCTGACGGGTCGGAGGAGATCGGCGTGAGTGGGCGTGAATTTAAAATCGCCTCTATTTGAGCAGTGATGGTTGCGAGCTCTTCAAAAGAGAGTGTAGCATTGGCAACGACTCTCACCAAGTGATATTTTGCCTGCTTCACAGCAGCCTCCCACAATCCGCCAAAGTGGGGCGATTTTGGAGGGATTGTGCGCCAGGTTATGCGATTTGCTTGACAGAGTTGCTGCAGTTGTTCTTGATGGACTTCAGTTTTGAAAAGTCGATAAAGCTCAGCAAGTTCGTTTTTGGCACCCACAAAATTCGTAGCATTGTCACTGATAATGGTGTTGCAGAGCCCTCTGCGAGCAATGAAACGGCGCAAGGCTGCAATAAACGCTGCGGTTGAGAGGTCGCTAACTGCCTCTATATGGATGGCTCTCGTGGTGAAGCATACAAATATGGCCATATATGCTTTTACTGGTGCTCTTCCTCGAATTTGTAAATGTATTGAAACAGGACCGCAGAAATCAATACCTGTTGTTAGGAAGGCGCGCCCAGGTTGTACTCTCTCTTTTGGAAGGTTGCCCATGAACGGATCTTGTTTGGTGGGTTTCGTGCGAAAACACCTCACGCACCGATGTACCGCGTTGCTGCAAAGATTTTTTTCGTCAATAAGCCAGTAGCGTTGGCGCAAGATTGAGAGAAGCGTTTGCGGCCCAGCGTGTAAGTGCATGAAATGATAAGAAAAAACTAAAGTTTTTGTTAAAGTACAATTTTTTGGTAGAATAATCTGATGCTTCGAGCGATATTCTAGATTACTATCCTGGAGACGACCACCGACTCGGATGAGTCCTTCCGAGCATAGAAATGGGTCGAAACTCCGGATTCGGCTAGACTTATCGACGCTGACACATTTAGATAATGAACTGTGCTCTGCTGCAAGATAACTGCGCTGAGTATTTCGAATTATGGCTGTAAGTGCTGCTTCGAGCTCGAGCATGGTTAGCGGCCCTCCAATCCGTTTGTGTGGAGGCCTTCGCGTTATTCACAAACCGTAGGCCATAAGCGACAATGCGTTCTAGCCGATGCAGCGATTCACGATGACTTATATTGGTTGTCAAGTCACTGTGTGCTGGGTTCGCCGAAAAAAGCGCAAGCTTATTTGGTCGACGTTCAGGAACCTCGTCTAACTGATCTGATTGTGGTTGCCTGGGCCGAATCAGTGCTGCTGAGTGTAGAAATTCTGGACCGCTAGTCAACAGCGATGAGTTAATGAATTCTTCTGATAGAGCGCCGCGTGAGATGATGTCTGCAGGATTTTGCTTGCTGCTGACGTAGCTCCATTCTTCCTTGCGCGTAAGTTCTTGAATTTTCGCCACTCTGTTTGCGACGAATGTCGTCCATGTGTATGAAGGCTTTGCTATCCAAGCCAACACGATTTTAGAGTCGGTGTAGAAAATTGTATCTTCTATAGGCATGGGAATAATGTCTTGCAGACGTTCAACCAGTTCCGTCATAAGTAAAGCTGCTTGAAGCTCTAATTTGGCAATTGATGTTGACTTGGAAGGCGCTACTCGCGATTTGGAGCATATTAGCTGCACCGTGACCTTGTTGTTTATATCGATGCTCCGCAAGTAACAGCAAGCGCCATAGGCAGCTTCGCTTCTATCAGAAAAGGAATGGAGCTGTACCGATTTGCTTACCGCTGATGACAATAAATGTCTGGGATGTTGTAACGAGTTTAGGTTTTCCAGTTGCTGGACATAATTTTTCCATCGTTTTTCGTAGTCTTCGGGTAGCGGTTGATCCCAGGAAATATTAAGCTTCCACAACTGCTGCATAAAAATTTTTCCTAGAACTACGACAGGTCCAATTAAGCCGAGGGGATCAAATATTTTTCCAAGATCCGAAAGCACTGTTCTCTTGGTAGTTATGTTCGTTCGTTTAAAGTCAAAATGATAGGCGAATGTGCCGGCAGTGGGATGCCAAATCAAACCTAACATTTTCACCACATCATTATCTCCAATTCTTAAGAATGGTTCTTTGTGCTGTTCTGGGATTAATTGTAACAGCTCAGGATTGTTAGAGCAGTATTTACGTAATTCAAATTGTGCTGTGCTAAGCAGCCGTTGAAGATCTGCCAAAAGAGTTGCGGCTTGCTCTAAAGTATTAGCGCCTGTCATTATATCGTCGACGTAAGTTTCTAATAATAACGCTGTGGACGCTGACGGATATTTCCGACAACTATCTTCAGCTAGTTTCGTTAAGCAACGCGTGGCCAAATACGGCGCAGCAGATGTGCCATACGTAACAGTTTTTAACTGATAAATTTCAAGCTGATCTAGAGAATTTTCCCTCCAGAGGATTAGTTGGTACTGACAGTCGGTAGGGTCCAGTAGTATTTGTCTATACATTTTACTAATATCTGATGTAAAGACATAGCGATATGTTCGAAAACGCGTAATTACAGAGAACAGATCAGCTTGGACAGTGGGTCCGGTCATTAGCACGTCATTGAGTGACACGTTAGAAGTGGTTTTTGCTGAGGCGTCAAAAACGACGCGCAATTTTGTGGAAGAGCTTTCGGCTTTTATTACGTAGTGGTGCGGTGAAAAATAGTAGCTGTCCGATGCAAAGCTATTAGAGTCGCCTAGTCGGCTCATATGGTGCAAAGTGTTATATTCACGCATGAATTGACAATATTGTTCTCTTATGGCTCCTTAGCCAATCTGCGTTCTAGTGCGAAAAATCGACGTTTTGCTGCTGCGAGCGAATCTCCTAATGAGGTTGGTGACTGTCGGAATGGTAGTCGGACAATAAATCTACCTGCTTCCGTTCGTTTTACTGTTGGGACGAAGTGGGACTCGCAGAGTTTTTCTTCTGCCGTCATAACTCTGGCGTGATTACAATGAGCTTCGATTTCCCAAAATTGGCGAAGCAGCTTTTCCAACGAAACAACCGAAGGCGCAGATATTTTGCTACAATGGAAGCTAGTAGTTTTTGCGGCCGGAACTCTTCCAGCAATTATCCACCCCAGTTTCGTGTTTTGAAGGGGCAGTAAATCATCAGCTAATCGAGTTTGTTCGTTGATTAATAAATCAAGATAGATTTCAGCGCCCAGTACCACGTCAAATTTTTGGGGCTTAAAAAATGTGGGGTCTGCTGGGAGACTCCATCGAGCTATGTCAAAATTAAATTCCGGGTGATTTTCACCTATACGGGGCAATATTAAAAATGTAAGCTGAGCTGAAAAATCCGATGTGTTGGATTTTATTATTGTTGTAATAGAATGACGAGCTTTGGCGTTGATTTCACCAATGCCGCAAATCGCAACGTCAGCTAACTGTCGTTTTAAGCCTAACTGAACAGCTATGCGCTCGGAAACAAAATTCATCTGAGATCCCGAGTCTAATAGTGCTCTACACAGCAGTGGAACTCCCCATTTGTTAACAATGTGAATAAGCGCGGTACCAAGAAGAACCGTAAACTTGGAAGTATGCGCTGTCGCGGTGAGAGCGCTTGCTGATGAGCTGCTATCTATTGACGTTATTAGTGCAGTGCTAATGTTGAGTTTGTTTGTTGCTGCTGTACTAGCATTGAGTTTATTGGCAGCGATTGCAGGTCTGGCGATTGTGGCTGAGCTTTCTCCTGCTACACTGCGGGAAACTAATTGTCAATCGGTTTTAGAGGCAGTGCACTGAGTCGGTTGCGAAGCAGGGACTGCATTTAAGTAAAATGTGTTATTATGCAGCAGGGTGTGATGGTTGTTGTTGCAGGTTCTGCATTTTTCGGAATTACAATTCAGATGCTTTGACCCTTTTTAAGGCAATTATTGCATAAATTCTTTTGATGGATAGCATCAAAACGTTGTTTTGGGCTGAGAGCGAGAAACTTTCGGCATCGATAGATGACATGGTTTGTACCATTGCAAAATGTACAATCGCGTTGCGGCTTTAAATTCTCTGTAGCGACAAAGGATGCGCGCGGCTGTGTTGAACGATTTTTTGGTGGGGCCTTGCCGAGGCTTTCTGATGGTTGTGAAGGTAATTTCGTCCGCTGGACGGACGATCTTTCCTCTAAGTGATTGCAGCGTTCTTCCAGAAATTTGAAAAGTTCGTCCAGGGTGGGAAGGAGGTCAGTTGGAGACTCGTCGTTCCATTTTTCTAGTGTTGTGTTGTCAAGCTTTGACAGCACTAGTTCGATAACCAAGTCATCCCAGTGCTTTACTGGTCGCCCTAATGATGCTAACGCTCTTAGTTGTATGCTTACCGAATCAATCAAGTCTCGTAAAGCAAGTGGGCCGATTTTCGCCGCAATTGAATGTATGTTGAAGAGCTGTCGTATGTGCTCCCGTACGATGATATTTCGTCGTTGGTATCGCTCTACAAGCAGCTTAAGTGCAGCGTCGTAGTTTTCAGCAGTGACTTCCATTGACTGTATGGGCCCTGTCTCACGATCAATATGGATCGCGATCCAGTGTCGTGATCCATATTGATGCATGATGCTCCACTCTCTGCTATGCTACACCTTCAATATTTATCGCGTCATTATTTTCAAACTTTGAACTGTGCAAGTCGTTTTTAAATAAGAAAAATGCAAGAAAATTCAAAAAGAGCGTGTTTAGCCACATTACTGGCATTTTCATTAAAAAAAGAAACAAAGAGGAAGTATTGGAGTCGAAGATGGTACCTGGAGCGGCATAGGTACACTCATTTGAGATTATTGGATTCGATTCGACTTTGCAAGGAATTAAGCGACTACGAAAATTACTTTATTTAATGAGAAAAGATTCTAATTATCAGGCACCAAATTCCAATGAGTATAATTTTCAATTAACCACTATACAAAGCAGTTCGGCGCGAAATTCAACAAGATGTGCCAAAACTATAAAATACAAATTTTGCAAATATTACAATGACGAATATAGATGCTAACTTTTGCCACTCAATTTTTATCACTTATTTATATGAAAAAAAGAATAATAAAAGTTTTCACTTAAAACAACAGACAATCTACATACTACTTTCATTTCTTTCCACCTTTATAGCTAGGTATTCACTAGAGTATGAGTAGAATTCAAGGAAATCTTTAAAACAAATTTACTTACCAGGTCAACAGGCTTCTCATTTTTATTTAAAAAGTGAAGAGCGTTAAATGTCCAAGACTTTGGAATATAAACGTCTTCTGTACCAGCTCCGGAGCGCTTGGAGTCAATAATTTTTTCACTTCCTTGCGATAATTTGATCGTAAAGAATTTATTTTTTTTCTGACATCACCTACAGTGGCGTTATCATTAATTTTTTTTTAAGATTAGTAATAATTTCTCATGTCCGGCCGTTCTTTTTATTTTATTCATGTAGCTTTTGGACGAAGGATCCCACAATTCCGGCATACTTTCCAATTGTAGGATAAACTCCTTCAAACACCTTTGGTCATTCGTTAATCCCAACACCGCCGGCTGGATATGTGCGCTTTCGTCGTCCGACATTATTAAAAATTACCACTGCCAAATAAATAATTAATCCAATAATTAACGTTTCGCCTTTAACATTTAAATCTCCGCTTTATTTTGAAATACACACGTATTGACGTATCGCGAACGAAATATGCTACACGTTCAATATTTATTGACAGTACTGCGATCCGCGATCCAGATTTCAAAATTTCTAGAAATTTTGCGATTTGGATCACGATCCATCAATATTGCATGCTACACAGTCAATAAATATCGCGATACTTGGATCACGTCAATAAATATTGATCGTGAGACATGGCCCTATGCGTCGAAGTGCGCCATCTCGTAACGAAGAGCGCTGGTAGTGAAAGCGAGTGACATCATCGACTGCAGCGTTTCGATGTACCAGTGCGGAGAAGGTTTCGTAGTATGAGAGCAATTGAGTGTAATCTCCCGAAAACGTAGGCAACGGTATTTCGGGCAGCTTGAGTGACTTACTACGAAGTGCATTCTTTTGATCATCACCTCCGTTAAGATTTTTATTTTTGTGTTTTATGTTACTTATTGCTGTCATAAGCGTTGGTCGTAGGTTGAAGTAAAGCTCTTCATAACTTGGACGGACAGCATCTGTGTCGCTGGATTCATACTCCTCTAAATGGGCTTGAATGGTTTGAAAATCTGTATAATATTTTTCAAGCGCCTGGAGTCTGGTGTCGATCTCCTCAACCGATGCGTTGGGTAGTTTGCTATCGACGAATTCCTTGACGCGTTGTTGTTGTCCAATAACTGTAGCGCGTCTGACTTTTAGTTTGGCGATTTTTGCTTCAGTCATAGTTACCCTGCAGTGAAAAGCCAAACCAGTTCGAAAAAATACTAGTTCATTAACTATTATGTGCCTACCAGTTCGACAATTTCGAAGAACTTAGGCGATCAGCGACATCTGCCTTTGAATTGCCAAAGCCAAAAATAAAACGCAATTAATTGCTTTTCTTACAAATGTCGGCTGTGGCGTCACGTGAAGACTACTGGTTCTGGTTCTGAAATCGCAGGTTCGAGGCCGCTTGGAGGTGGTTAAGATTTTTAAAGTTAAATAAATGTAAGTAAAAATAATTTATTCAATTTATAAATAAATAACAAATTTGAAAATCTAATTGCTTTGCAAAAAAAGATTTAGGAAGGAATATAAAAACAAAGAAATTAAACAAAAATATTTTTTTAATTAAATTTAAAAATTACAATAAACAGCATAAACAAAAAAATAAATTTATAAAAAAATAAAAATAAAATAAAAAATAGAAAATAAAAAAAGTTTCCCTGCGCCAGGATTTGAACCTGGGACCTCAGGCTAACCATTCGAGTGCTCTGCTCTGTCGGTTATTGTGACTGCTGGAGCGTCGCGAGCAAAAAGGCACTCTTATGCTTTTCACGGGGCATGAATTGGCAGACTATCTCATCAACTGGTATGATGCTACTAGTATTTATAATAGTAGATGCTGATGCATAGCCCGACAATTGACATCTCGTAGGACATCGCAATGTTAAAAATACCAGTCGCTAGCATTGAAAAAGGATAGAACGTGAACTAGTTCGGCTGAATCGCAAACCGGTAGAATTCTAGTTCACAACTAGTAGCTTTCCCCGCAGGGTATTTGTTTAGGCTATCCCCGCTTTCAGCGTGTGTGGCGCTATCGTAACTTGCTGTTGGAGATATACCGCTAAGGGATGCCGCTAATTTACCGCGTGGGCTTATTTTCGGAGTTGGGTTTTATTTTTATTTTTACAAGGTACCGTCCAAAATATTTTAAGAATGTCTTAGCGAATTTTCACAAAATGCAATTTTGGTTAGGGTTTAAACAATATCGTTTCGCGTCGCGTAATTTACATTAAGCACACACTTTAGAAATTAATGTCTAATTTACTTTCCGTTGGGCGATCACCAATTAGCGTGTTTTTGATATTACATTCGCAATTAAACAGACTTAAATATATCGAGGACTTGCGTGTCGTGTAACGGTCGCCAATGTTAAGAATCAAAGTCGATTTTGATTCTTTTATATAAAAAAGTCAAGATTTATTAATCTTCGTTTACGTGTATGCACGGCGAAGCGTGGCGAAAGAATACCAAAGAGATAATTTCAACGACAGCTTATATCCATATGTATAAAGACAAACTTACATGTAAACGCTATTGGAATTTGACCGTTGGTTAATAGCCTGATTTAGTGATACTTATTATATATACTTATGAAGTCGGTATATGAATATTCGGTAATACATATTAAGTAATACATTTTAAATCGGTAGAAAATAATTAGGATTAGGAAATTAAAGAATTTTAAATATGAAGTACATACATACATATGTATAAATAAGAAGAAAATTTATGAAGGAACAATGCTGCGACTGAACACCTACTTATAAAATGTCTACGAAAACAAGAAAACACAATGCAAACTTTATGCCCCTTTAGCTTTAATGTGAGGAGTGAAATTGTTTTGATGATTTCATTATTTCCTTTAAGTTTATTGGGAGCTTTGACAATTTTACCCTGAAATCATTTGACGCTGAAAGCTTGCTGGTGTATTTGTTTTTAACCGACTTCACAAAAAGGAGAAGGTTCTCAATTCGTCGGAATGTTTTTTTATTATTTTTTTCTATGTATGTTACCGCATAACTTTGTACCACGTTAACCGATTACTATAAAGAAAGGTGTAACCTTACAGGTGGTCTAATTTGGTTTAAATCCGATCATTGGATCATGAATAGATTAACGATAATCTTAAATTCTTAGATGGGAATTGAAATCGGTTTTGTTTTTTTTTGCTTAAAAATTACTTGTTTATTTAAGCATTTGTTGAAAATGCAGTTCACATAGAGATGTAAAAGTAAGGCCCCTATTATGAGTTGCATTCGGCTGTGGTCGAAAGTGCTGATCGAACGAATTTTCATTGGGTATTATGACACTCATTCGATAAACAATAGCGTTATTGTGAATTTCGCTCGGTTAGGTAGTTTACAATAGTATATTTTTCACCGCTGACAAGTTTGGTTTACAATTCAAGCAAACTAAATATATAATGAAATAAAAAAGAAAGCGAGTTTATAAAAACGATTCGATATCAACGATTCGTCAGAGGATGAAAGCTTGGTAAACTGGCCAGGAGTAGAAAAAATGTATGAGGGTTTAAGTGTAGTCTTTCAAATATATTTTGACATAAAATATATTTAAGAAATCTACAGATTTATTAAAAACTTCCGACTGTCTAAAGAGGCGTTTGTGAGCCAAATCTATTTAAAATATTTTAAAACTATCAACAGCTTACGATTGTGATCTCAGAGATCGTGCCAACTGAGTATTGGGATTTTCTTTCACAAGTAAAACCAGCCTTTTGAGCTTGTTTTTAAGAGCTTAATGAAATTTATAAAAAAAAATTAAAATTAGTGTCTAGCCGATCAATAACCAGCGAAGATCGAAAATCGAACAACTCATAATAAGGGCCTAAAAGTCACTAGTATTTTTAATGCAATCTTGCCAACAGCAGTTCTTTCTGCATATACTTGCATCCAGAACTCTCTTGGCTCCCTTCGTAGTATTTAATAATCAAAGTGCTGTCTTCACTGGTGTCCAGAAGGTTTTCAAAAGCTTAATTGGTCATCGCAGTAGGTTTACTTTTCGGGCCACATGAAAACGGGTTTGTTATCCAGCTGAAGCCATCCTCAGAGTCAATGTTGGGAAAATATTCGACAATGGTTTTTTCTAAACATTCCAAGTTAACGGTGGTAATGCGCGTTGACGCTAAGAAAATAATTCTTACAGCCAATTTCACGAAATCAATTTAAGTGATAAATGATTTTAATTTTTTGAACCTTATATGGAAATTGCTAGTGAAACCGGCTGTTATCATTTTTTTAGCGTTAACTTCGAATGTACATACGTTTTTCTGATTACTTTGTTTATTTATGGTGTTTTCATGCAAATTGTTAGAAATTCTAAAATATACATGTCACCAATAAAAAAAATATCGACGTCCTTGAAAAAACTATAGATGTATTTTAATTCCGCAGGCCTCTGTTATCTTCGCAGCGTCATCCAATACGGGTTTAAATCTAGTGGCGGCATCTTCCTAGTCGCCAGGGAATACCGAGGGATCATACAGTGACTTCTCGTGACGTTTTCTGCCTCTTGCTTCACCTAGACATCGCTCCTTTCGGTTTTCCAAACCAGCGCAAATATCCGCACACTTGCTCCATTTCAAACTATTGTTCTTTAAAAATTTTGTCGCTAGTGGCGTAAGTCTGAAGTACTTCGTTCTTCTTCGATTTGCATTGCGAATGGGTACCTCAATAACACGAGAAGACCGCCTCTAAAATCGTGGTGATTCGCTCTTTGACAGTGTGATTGTGAAGTTCCAAAGAATTAGTAATATATACACGTGCGCGAAGCTGCTGCGCTTGTTACGAGAACAGCCCAGCCAGATAAAAATCCGGAAACGGGAAGAAAAGTGGATGAAACGCGGATTAGGTCTACCTAAGTACCGAAAGTTGTTGTTAAAAGGGTACGTTTTCGGCTATTTTTCTGAAAATTTTCTGATCCAAGTTTACGTTGAAAACCGTACTGGGAAACTACGCTTAAGACCGAAATATCCCTTTGCTGCAAGCTATTGGTGTTGTGTATGGGGTTTGACGAGTCGCATAAAGAAAATCAAACAATTAGTCGCATGGGTTCCCAGTGACCCCAATAAAAGTGTTGAAAACAGAGTTTTCAAATAAAAAAAAACGAAGTGTGTATTATCAAAAATATTAAAGCATACTATTATCGTTAACTTAAAAAAAAAGACATATTTTCGACTTCAAACTTAAAAAAAAAAATGGTTTTTTCATAACATAATACCGAAGTACTGCACATTAAAACTGGTATATCTTGAGAAAGAAAAATCGAATCGCATCAAACGAAAATGATTCCCCAATTAGAAATGAGCAAATAATTTGATGTTTTCATCATATAACCTCAAATATCGCTAAAAACCGTGTTTTTGTCACTTTGAGGTTAGGATATTTCAAAAGTCTAGTGCTAGAGAAATTGTGAGGCCAGATTTGTATTCAGCCCCAAGAAACGATGTGTTTTACTCAGGTGGTAAAAAAAAACAAAATTTGTACAAATAATTAGAAAAGAAAAAAAGAAATGCTTAACTTACTTGCGTACTAGCATTTTCAACGCGAATAGAATTTAACAAGGTGGGTTTGCAACTTCAGCTTTTTATCAATCATGGTTGTATTTTAGTCCATTTAAATTTGTAGATTCTTGTAAATTCAGTGCTGCCACAGCCTTAAATATTTCAAATTATTTCAGGTTTTAACTATCTCGAAGTAATTTTAGTTCAGAAAAAAGCACTAAAAAGGCACAAGGCACTGAATAATTTTTTTTGGCGTTTTAGTTTTCAAAAAGCACTAAATCTAGTGCTGAAAGCACCAAGTTGGCAACTATGCTCTTTATTATAGTTAACTTTAAGAAAGAAAAGCGTAACTTTGACTTCAAGCTTAGACACAAAAATAAAATATAAAAAATGTTACGTAAGTGGTCGCATGGGGTCAGGACTCAAAAGAGTAGCGACACATGCGTACACGCCGATGTTCTGGCAGTGACTTATTTACGTACCCGCGGGGAGTTAGGAAGCTAGAAAGAGCGCGAGCACGCTCCAAGTACCCTAACACTTTTTTTTTTCAACTTGAAATGGCCTCGACCCCATGCGCCTAATTAAGGTTAAAAAAAATCTAAATTTTTTGATTTTCTGGCCGCCATGTTGAAGTTTGATCAAACCGCTTGCGTTGTGTATGGAAAGTCTAAAGAATTTGCCCGCACCACTAGTATATTCTAGCCACTAGTGGCACCCCAGGGTGCCGCGTCACCCACTTCGGAAAGGCCTGCTCTAATAGCATTACATCTTGCCTGCAGTTTACCATATAGGTCCATAGGCAGAAAATGGAGCAAGGTCTCTAGGGCTTTAGTCGGCGTAGAGGGCAACGGCCCCGTGATCATTATGCACGCCACCCTTTGAACCTTTGTTAGTCTGTTTTTTATTGTAAATTTGTCCTCGGACGGCCACTAGGCCGTGATACCATAGAATAGAATGGGACGCACTACCGCTGTATATGTATATCCAGTTCACAATGTGGGGCTTCAAGTCCCACTTTTTTCCTATTGCTGACTTGCAGGCATACAGGGCAGTTATAGCCTTCTTGCAACGCTCTTCAACATTGCGCCGCCAGGTTGGCTTTCTGTCCAATACAATGCCTAGGTACCTGATTTCATCCGAGAAGGCCAGCGTAACACCATTCGAGGAAGGAAGTTGTATCTGGACGGTTTTAATTTTCTTTGAAAAAATAACCCCCTTAATTTACACCAAGGCCAGATTCCTTGGACCAGGCTTACACAACGCGTAAGGCGCCTTGGACCAGGTAGCATAAAACTTGGGGGGTGCTTACCTACTGCCGTCAGGGCTAGATCATCAGCGTAAGTAATTACCTGACAACCTGTGCTCTGTAGCCTCAACAGCAGAGTACACCGCCTTGCGGGGTGCCGTGGTTTGCATACCTTGTTACCGATACCTCACCCATCTCCGAGCATATAGTTCTGCTTCCTAGAAGGCGGCGAACAAATTCTACCAGAGGGTGTCCCAGACCGAGGTTAGCTAGGGCGCGGAGAACAGCTTCTGGGAGAACATTATTGAAGGCACCCTCGATATCAAGGAATACGCCTAATGCATATTCCTTAAACGC
This sequence comes from Rhagoletis pomonella, assembly GCF_013731165.1. Classification (NCBI taxonomy): domain Eukaryota; kingdom Metazoa; phylum Arthropoda; class Insecta; order Diptera; family Tephritidae; genus Rhagoletis; species Rhagoletis pomonella. Next base: position 40,974,693 of record NW_023458557.1, read on the forward strand.
TAGTGCCTTTTCAATGGTGTTAACAATACTATGCAAAGCTGTATCTACCGACTAACAGCTAGATAATGTACTTATATCAATGTCCTGTCGGATCTTTACGTCCAGTAGTCTTTCCAGAACCTTCAGAAAGAACACCGCATGGCGTTAAAGCGCCTTAAATTTAATTTCAAAAATGTTAGTCAGAGTTATAAGAGATCCGAGTGCCATATTTCATCAAAACCGTTCAGCCGTTTCTGAGTGAAGAGCGTCTCGCATAGTTCATGTTTTTATTTTCATCGCATTTCAAATCACCCTATACCGATGAAAAAAGTTCTTAATTAAAAAAATAAAACTTTATCATACATTTACAGGCTAAAGTCTCTAATTAGACCTCTAATTTTTGAAATTCCTTTTCAAAAGTATTCTCAAACTAAAATCCTCCTAAATCTCTTTCGTCTGACATTGGATGCACATGTATTTCAATAAACTGACGGAGTAATTCGAATTTGATTGTTCGAACAAATGGCAACCCTCCTAAGTGAAGGTCTGGAATAAATCCCTTACGAACCCATTTCGATTTATACCCATCTTTTAATAATTCATCCAACTTACTGATAAATTAAATGCAACTTTTTGAACCCGTGTTAACTCTCTTCAAACATTCGAAATCTTCAAACTAAAGATTTCTTAAAATTATTTCGTTCGACTACGGTATTTTTATTTTTCATATACCTTTTGAATTAGTCCATTGAGTTAGACCTTTCAAACAGGTGGCAGCCCTCTTCAAAAGTATTTTCAAGCTTAATCATTGGTAACTCTCTTTCGCCGGATACTGCGATTTATATTTTAACTAACTGATGACTTAAGAAGAATTTTGATTTTCAAACATGTGGCAACCCCACTAAATACAGATCAGAAATAAACATTTTCAAACCCCCTTCAATTGATACCCATATTTTAATAATTCATCTATATTAATAAAAATATTGTGTTCGTATGTCACGGTCGCCAAAATTCGAGAGCGGCTGAACCGATTTGAACAATTTTTTTTGTATTATTCGGTATAATACCAGAACCAATGATATCGCAAATAATTGGAGGGTTGCCACCTATTTGAAAGTTTAACTAAATAACGCTGATAAAATAAATTAAATATTAC
>NW_023458557.1:40975840-40981017 GCF_013731165.1 Rhagoletis pomonella
GCGGGTATCAAACTAAAGAGTTTTAAGAAGGCTTACAGTCGAAAATACTATAAAGGAGGGTTGCCACCTGTTAAAAAATTTGGCACAATTTAATTGATAAACTAAATGATATATTACAATATAGATATTAAATTTAAGAGGGTTAAGAAAGATAACCGCTAGAAATATTTTTGGGTAAAATTGCCACATCTTTGAACATTTAAATTCAGTTATTTTGTTAAAATAAATGAAATACGGTAATTTTGGTATCAAACTTTAGATTTTTAAGAAGGCTTACAGCCGAAAATGTGGTTGAAGAGGGTTACCACCTGTTTGAAAATTTAACCCAATTTAATTGATATACATAGCTATCAAATTAAAAAGGTGTAAGGAGGAATACTTTTGGAAATACTTTTGAGGAGGTTTGCCACCTATCTGAAAATTTTAACTCATTTAAATTGATTAAACAAATGAAATATTGCAACGAGGGTATCAAACTAAAGAGTTTTTAAAAGACCTACAGTAGAAAATATGTTTGAGGAGGGTTGCCACCTGTTTAAAAATTTAACTCAATTAAATTGGTAAAATATATGAAATGTTACAATATCGGTACCAAACTAAAGGCATTTGAGAAATCTTGATTTAGAAATCTATATCTATATATATAAATATGTTGCGTTCGTTTGTCACGATCATCAAAACTCGAGAACCGCTGAACTGATTTGAATATTTTTTTTTTGTATCGCTCGGTATAATACCAGGATCAATTATATTACAAAAATTTGGAGAGCTGCCACCTGTTTGAAAATTTTTAAATCCGGTTATATTGGTAAAATAAATGAAATATTACAATATGGGTATCAGATTAAAGAGGTTTAAGAAAGGTAACTGCTGGAGAAATTTTTGAGGACGGTTGCCACCTATTTGAAAATTTTAACTCAATTAAATTGATAAAATAAATGAAATATTGCAATGTGGGTATAAAATTAAATAGGGGTAAGAAAGATATCTGCTGGAATACTTTTGAGGATGGTTGCCACCTATTTGAAAAATTTAACTAAGTTAAATGGATAAAGTAAATGAAATATTGCCGTGTGGGTGTCAAACTAAAGGGATTTAAGAAGGCTTACAGCCGAAAATATGTTTGAGGAGGGTTGCCACCTGTTTGAAAATTCAACTCAATTTAAAGGTAAAATGAATGACCTATTACAATACAGGTATCGAATTAAAGAGGTCTAGGATATATGACTGTTGGAAATATGTTTGAGGAGGGTTGCCACCTATTTGAAAATTTTAGTTCAGTTAAATTGATAAAATAAATGAAGCATTTCAATATGGGTATCAAACTTAAGATTTTTAAGAAGGCTTACAGCCGAAAATATGTTTGAGGGGGGTTGTTATCTGTTCGAAAATTTAACTCAATTTAATTGATAAAATAAATAACTTATTATATAAGTATAAAATTAAAGAGGTTTAAGAAATATGACTGTTGGAGATATTTTTGAGGAGAGTTGCCACCTATTTAAAAATTTTAACTCGGCTAAATTGATAAAATAAATGAAATATTACAATGTGGGTATCAAATTAAATAGGTTTCAGAAAGATAACTGTTGGAGATAATTTTGAGGAGGGTTGCCTTCTATTTGAAAATTGTAACTCAATTAAATTGATAAAACAAATGAAGTATTGCCATGTGTGTGTCGAAACTAAAGAGTTTTGAAAAGGCTTACAGCAGAAAATATGTTTGAGGTACAATATGGGTGCCAAACGAAAGGTATTTGAAAAATATTGATTTGGAAATATTTTTAATAGGATTATCACCTATCTAAAAGTAAAGACTGAAAATATTAAAGTTAAATGAAATATAACATAACTAGTTCCAAACGAAAAGTGTTTGGGAAAGCTTTACTAGGGAATTTTTTAAATCTTTAAACTTATCCAAAATCCGAACAGTTTAAATAAATATAGAATTTGCAACATCTTATCAAACGAAGTGATCATATTATCAACGAAGAGTTGGTACACAAATTACTTAATGTAAAAAATTAATAAACAAGTAATTTTTAAGCAAAAAACACAACCGGCTTTAATTCCCATAAAAAAATTTAATAGCACCTTTAATTTTTTCATGATCCGATGATCGGATCTAAACCAAATTAGTATGAGATCACCTGAAAATCAGTTGACGTGGTCCAAAGTTATGCGGTAACATACATAAAAAAAGTTATCCGACGAATTGATAACCTTCTCCTTTTTGTGAAGTTGGCTAAAAACTACTGAAACAAATAACAAAATGATAAAAGACTACCGAAAACAAAAAACTATCGCATGAAAGCGGTTTAACAAATACTTAATGAACACTTAAAATCGTTGACACCATTCCCTGGTATTATAAATCAGTTAACTTTTAATCGTAAACAATTTATTTCGTTTGGGGTCGCCTTAGCCTACTACGTATATTTGCGAGTAAAGAAATTTTGAATAACTTGAGATAATATTATTATGATTATGATTACTATTACTATTGTGAACCCCTGTTATATGCCCAAACCAACATTCCCAAATTAAAACGAATTCAGAAGGGCATTTACGATCGCATTATGAAAGTGTTAAGATAATAAGAGCTGCAGAACAGAACCACTCAGGAACATTTTTTTACGTAATTTCTGGCGTATGCCAATGACATCGATATCATCGGTAACAAAAACCACGAAGTCTGTCCTGCCTTTTCCAAGTTGGACAACGAAGCAAAGCGATTGGGTTTGGTTAATGTCAGCATGGAAATCCATGCAGAATCACTCTAGCCAACAAGTGCAACTTTGTACTGAATAGGCAATTCGGGAGTAAAGTCCTCTCTCGACGTACAAAAACCACACTCTATAAGTCACTCATCATGTCCGAGCTGGTATATGGCGCAGAAGCTTAGCCAATGACAACATTCGATGAGACGGCTCTTAGAGTTTTGGAGAGAAAGATCTTATGGAAGATTTACAGGCCTCTGCGCGTTGGCGACGGAAGTACCGCAGACGATGGAACGATGAGTTGCATGAGCTTTACAACGAAATGGACATGGTGTGGCGAATGAAAATACAGCGGCTCCACTGGCTTGGCCACGTCGTTTGAATGGGAAGCGACGTTCCAGTTCTGAAAGTATTCAACTCGCAATCCGGAGAAGGACTTGGCTTCACGTGGCATTTCCAATTGTCGTCAGTTGGCACAGATTGAAACGACTGGCGTTCTTTGTCGATCTCGGCCAAAATGGCTTAGGCGGCTACAGCACCAAATTAGAGGAAAAATATGCAAATGTTAATTGACGGAGTTGGGGGACCTTCTTCTTGATACGCCAGGAAGAACTAGCAAAACATTCCTTATCAGATTGATTCTGGCAACGGTTGGTTCAAAGAATTACATAACTTTAGCTATCGCTTCGCCTGGAATTGCTACCATGGGGAAACATTGCTAAGTCAGCTCTTAAGCTGCCATTGAACATATAAATCATCGAAACTCCCACTTGCAATATTTCCAGAACATCCGGTAAGGAAAAAGTAATACAAAAATGTAAACTTATTGTTTGGGATGAGTGCACGATGGCACATAAAAAATTGCTTGAGGTTCTTGATTGATTGTCGTGGGATTTGCATGGAAACGTTTAACCATTCGGGAATGCATTGATATTGCTCTCAGGAGATTTTACGCAAACATTGTCTGTAATTTCTTGATTAACACTAGCGGGCGGTATGAATGCTTGCCTGAAATAGTCAACATTGTGGCAAAGCGAACATACATACACTGCAGCCGAGGTATTCTCGTGACAAATACTGGATATTGGGAACGGAAAGTTGCCAGTCAATGAGAGATTAAGACGAATTTTATTGCCTGATAATTTTGTAACCTAGAAACATCGAAAGGAGAAATTATCGAAAGAATGTTTCTTAATTTTTGAACTCGATAGATCTTCCAGGGATGACGGCACATACTGAAATTGAAAATAGGTGGTGTCTATTATCATGTTGAGGAATATTAATCAGCCAAAACTGCAACTGCACGCGACTAGCAGTAACGACATTGATGAAGAACGTAGTGTAAACAGAGATTTTAACGTGGCCTTTCAAAGGTGAAGAATTCCCATGATTCCGACCGATACGCAACTTCAATTTAAAAGATTGGCATTCGGAATCGCAATCAATAATGCCCGAGGTCAACTTTTGGAAATGTGTGATTTAGATTTAGATGCGGATTGCTTCTCAGATGTTGCATGTTCGCGTGTCGGCAAACCAGATATCCTTGATATCTATGCAGACAATAACAAAACTACAAATATTGTGTGCACACAAGTACTTATTACAAAATCAAACTTATATGAAACGTATGCTTTGTTTCGTTAATCATGTATCATCCATGTAACAGGAATATGCCACAGCAAAGAACGGCAGGGTACAGCTAGTTTAACTAATAAAATAATTTAAATTCCACTTTTTTAACAATTGGCAACTCTCTTCAAACACCCCAAAAATGTTCTTAGCGTTCAAATGAAAGATTTCTTAACTTTCATTCGTTTGATATCCATATTTTGATATTTCGTGTAACTTGTGTATAAGTAAACTATATTCGATATTTCAAGCAGGTGGCAACCCTCTTAAAAATACATTCAAACTACTACTTTCTGAAACCCCTTTCATTTGGCACCCATATGGTGATACATATTTCTCTTCCTAACATGATTTTTTAAACAGGTAGCAACCCTCCTATAGTTCAGCTATGAAACAAAGCTTTTCAAAACCATTTCGATTGATACCTAGTTTGTAATTATTCATTAATTTTTTTAAATAATTTGAATATAATTGTTTAAAAGGTGGCAACTTTTTTCAAAAAAGTAAAACCTTATTGCACATCTACAGGCCAAGGCTTTTACTTTGATGCCTCATTTTGGAAAATCGAACGAATGGTGAGGCTTTGATGGCATTGATTATTAAATAATTTGAATTTAGTTTTTTAACAGTTGGCAGCTCTTTTCGAAAAACTAAAACCAGTTTGCACATCTAACGACCAAGCGCTTTAATTTGACGTCTCATTTTTGAAAATCGGCCGTACGGTACAGGTCTTTTATCCTGATCAAAAACTCCCTGCGGGTATTATGTATATCAAATAAAACACCTCTTTGAGGTTAAATTTTCGAGTGACGAAAGCTGAACTAGAAA
>NW_023458557.1:40981417-41012263 GCF_013731165.1 Rhagoletis pomonella
CCTTTGTTTTCGAAAAAATTAAAAATAAAAAAAAAATTATGAGAAGTGATAAAAACTTATCAACTTGGTACCAACTTTGGATACAATAAACAACTGTATTCGTCTGATTGTCTCGTACTTTATTTTTGTTAATATTTCTACCGGGTGTGGGGCGCACACATTTGCCTTTTTTAAGAAGTTTTACTTCTATCACGTGTACGATGTTGCACTCGTACTATTAAACTAATGCTTTTTTCTCAAGTAGTTTTGCTCAGTGGTAATTCATACATATGATCGTAAGTAGTAGCGGCACATTGGGTGGACTATCCCTGCAAAAATCGGTGGACCATGTAGTCTATTTGTGGTATATTGGAGTACTAACAAAAGTGTTCCTCTGTAATGATGTAGCAGACCAACTCGTGTCTCTGCACCAGCTTATTGTTACACGATCACTGCTCGTGTTTTAAAGAAATGTGATTGAAGTTGATCATTTGCATGTCTGGCTCTAGCTGAACGTGTAGAGCTGCTCGCTGTTAGTGGTTAGCTCCCAGCATGTTCGGGTTCGAATGCAGTCAGAGGCAGCATGTAATTTTTTATTTTTTTTTTTTGGTTTTTATTAATTTCGAAAAAGCATCTGAGAAGTGAAGAACAAAAGCGCGTACAATCGAAAAAATTTAACAACAATGCCATTGTTAATACGTTGGAGTAGTTTCGTGCTACTCTGTTGTAATGCAGGGATGGAGAATATGGTCCTGCCCTAGGACATCGCAATGTTAATTGGGCCATATTTTTTATATTGTGGGTAATTTTGGAGTACTCCTTTGTCCTTAGGGAGTACTCTTTAGACGCATGCATGGAGCAGTCGCGATTTTTGCAGGGAAATGCATTCACACATACATATTTATGTACAACGGTAGGTAATATTGTACGCGTCTTCCCAGGTAGGTTAAGTGCGGGTGATAAACCCATGTAGCATAGTTACATACTGTGTACATAAATACGTGCAATTAAAATGGGGAAAAATGTTACAATTTTGGCATGTGACTGAAAAAAATTCCAAAATACACACAAATTGTGGTTTCCAAGCCATGTACGAAGTGATGAGCACAACTACATCCTTCAACTTGTCAACTCGCTTGAAATTCCCCGATTTGCAGGAAATTTCGGTTTAAGTGGCAATCGGGGAATGGGCAATTTTTTTCGCGGAACTGGGTATGTTATTTTTATATCTTAAAGGAACCAAATTAGACGGATATATTAATTTTTAACCATTTCACCCTTTTTGGAGCGACATTTTTTCAATTTGAATCGCAATATCTCCACAACAAGAGTTTTTCCAGATATAAGCTTTATACCAGATGAGAGCTAAGGTTTTGAACTAGATTTGTGAAAACTTAGGATAAAATCGACTGACCAGTTTTTGAGAAAATGCCCGAAATGTATATTTTCAGCAGCCACGCCCACATAGGCATACGAATCAATACATCCTGGAACAAAACCTTCTTAGTTTTTTTTTTGTACTTTAATTCCTGAAAGTTTTAAAGAAATTAAATGAAAATACGTACAGACGCCACATACGTACCAAATAGGGATCTGAAAATACAATCCCGGGATCCCGGGATTGTCCCGAAATTCAGGTAAAAGTGCAACTCATCTGTGATCATCCTATTATAGTATTTTAAATCAGATTGATATAACAAAAAAAAAGTACAATTTATTGTAATTCATTTACATATTTATTAAGGCGATAAATCAGTATTTTCAATCAACAAAAAACAAACATAAAATTTGACAAACATATATGTATGTATGTACATATCCTCATTAATTTATAACATAGTTTTTGTACCACAAGTACAAATGCATATACGGTCACTCCGAGAAATATTTTGCATAGATTTTTTTTGCAATATTCAGAATATTTTTCGTGGTATTTTTTTTTTTGTTAATTTAAAAAAATATATACGTATGTGCAATTTTGAAGTTGCTAAACCATCCCGTTGACATTTTATATATTTTTTTTTTTGCCACAAAAAAATTCGTTATAAGGAAGAAAATGCCCAACATCGTCAGTAAAAAAAAATTCAAAAATCAAGGGAGTTTTTAGCAACTTTAAAATTGCACTTTATTGTATTACAAAAAAAAAACAAAAAAAAACTGAATAGAATTTTTTTTTTAAATTATGATTAAAAAGTTTGATATTTTTATGATAATTTGGTGAACTTAAACCAACTTTCTCTAAAGTGTGAAATTTTGATTTACATGATTTTTGTTGTAAAATGAGATATATATATTTTTTAATTAACAAAAAAATACCATGAAAAATATTTTGAATATTGCAAAAAAAACGATGCAAATTTTTTTGTAAATGACTGTATTTGGTACAGCAGTAACTGCATATGTAACTATATAAAATTTTTTAAATCACTGTTTGAGATCAATTGAAGATATTATCAGTATATTTAAGTAAAAATAAAAAAGATAACACATTTAAGTAAAAAATAAATATATAAGTGCATCACCTATTCCATTTTGAGCAAAGCAAAATTATTCCTTCTTTTGATGGAAATGCGATCTTAAAAAAATGATAGCATTAAGGGTTGCAAAAAATTCTTGTTTTGCCCCTGAGAGGGGATATTTGTGATACAAATTTAATTGGCTAACAAAAAAATTGTTTCCAGCAATCCCGGGATTTAAATCGACTAATCCCGGGATATTCGGGACTTAAAAAAGACCGGGGTCCCGGTTTTTGTTTCGCAACACTTTAGCCTAATTTTTAAGAATCCGGTTAATCGTTTTATGAAGCTTCAATACATTTTCTGGACACACTCTGTAAGACCTTTTCAATGATACGTGTCGATAGGGCGTCTGGATAAAAACTTCCAAATCTCGTGTATATATACATAACCGAGTCATTTCAGCCTGCTACTGTGGCTGCTTTCGTCACTCGCGCGCACTGCCGTGCGCTGTGATTCGGTTTCGCTCAAACTTCTACTTCTTTACTTATACAGAAACCACATGAATAAAAGTTTCAAACCTTGCACAAATTTCACGAAAAATTAATCCAACTTAAAAAAATTTTCATCGAAATTTCCAACTTTTTAATTCGAGTTTTTAGAAAATTTTTGGGAACGCAGTTTTGTAGCCCATTCAATTTAATCTAATATAGTGCAAGTTTAAAATAGAAAGAATTACCACCGTAGCTTTAGTAAATGCGTTATATGGAAGGCAAAAAAATCTCAAAAATCTACGGTAATTTTTGGCTATTGCATTGCAGTTGCATTTTATTAGACTAAAACTTAATGGGCTACCATCTCACCATTGAATCATGATACAAAGTGAACATTTGAACACACATTTACATGCGTGGCTGTAGTTCAGTGCGCAGAGATGCAGAGACTATTTGTTAGCTTTCAGAAGGGTTCGGGTTCAAATGCCGTCAGAAGCAACATGGTCATAAAATGATAAAATTTATTTTTTTTTGTGTTTCCGAATTATTCGGACAAGTGCAGAACGCAATCACTCCAACGAAAAAAATTCCGAAAATTGGACTACTCCAGGACTATCTTACGGTCAGTGTTGATTGGACCGGTCCTTTTCCAATGACACGCCAATGCTAAAAATGGAAGTTGAAACCATTGGCAGGGGAATTATGAGGGACTAGTGCTGGTAATAATAGGGACTATCTGAGGGCTAACCTAGGGGGAGTCGGAATTGCTGCGGGGTACCCAGTAGAAATTCTATTCATATAACATCGCTGTTGGTGGCATGAGCTTGCTGCTGTATATACATGTGTGTGTATAAATTTCAAAATAATTTGCAAGAATCTCCACATACACAACAAACATACAACCTAAATGTATACTATGCACTTAGCTTTAAATTTTAACATTTTCGCAGCTCCCTATATTTATCTTCATCTAAAGCAGGGATCACTAGATTTGTACATTTTAACAGTTATAGAGTGACTGCCAAAATGTACAAATCTGTACAAATCGTGCAATCCCTGCTTAACAGCTTCTTTACAGCGTGTTCACTACTGCTAGTGATAGCAGCGCGTAATTTGCCGGCGCAACTATTAGTTTGTTCCAGTACTTTTCGCACTAAAACCTGTGGAAATGTCAAACTACAATTTTACTCTCTCTAGTGAGAGTAACAGGAGAACAGCTGCAGAAGTGTACGGGAACGCAAAAAGCACTTTTTCCATCAAAAACGTCATTTGGTTTGTTTACTCGTCATTAGTACAAGACTGATATGGCTGGAAGATCACTAAATAACTATTAAAATCTATATAATTAAAAATAATTGCATATATATTCGAGTATTTCATTATTTACTTCCATTTTTTAACTTTGCTTTCACCGCGTTCTGTTTTTGTACACAAATGCAACTCTACCTATCGTTTGACACTTTTCATGAATTTTCCAGAAGAAAAACTCCGGACAAAATCTTGAAACTTCATTCTGGGAACAGTTGCTCAGTTACTCTCACGAGAGTGTTCCCAAATACAGAATTTTTGGCGTACGGGAACGACTTTGGACTAAATCCTGCAAAACCTGCAAATCGTAGACGTGCAGGAACGCTCTATATCTAGGATAGTTTTAGGCAGTGGTAAAATAGATTCTATTGTGAATTCCTTGGTAAGATAAAATACCGGAAATTAGTTTGAATAAATCAGCTGTTAACGTTGGGATGTACTTGATCTGAATGCTTAAATTAAATAACACACCGATTTGTTTCTGATTATGCTCCTAATTCGTGACACATAGGGCGTGTTCATATTGTCTAACCGTAGACTGTTTGTCCTAGAATCGCACAGTTGAGTAGTTCCACTCAGTTCAACAGTTGCCAACTTTCCGCCATTTTTCCATCGTACAATTTTTTCGCTACCTGAACTCCACGTGTTTTGCTCAGCCTAAACAGATAATCGAAAAGATTTACGCCGCTTATATTAAATGCACTACACTCATAAATGGAGAGTCAATTTTTTAAAAACAAAGTAAATTAGTACAAATTGTTAGTAATTTTCATTCGAGTTTGAGTAACTCCTTTCACTAAATGGCTTTTAATAACTTTAACGAGACCTGATCTTATTTTATTTTATTCATTTTAGTGCAGTTTTGACAAAATTTCCATGCTAAAAAGTGCGTGTGTAACACCGTACACATGATAGAAGTGAAACTTCTTAAAAAAGGTGTGAGTACCAGGTACCTCCTCACGAAATTGGATGTGTAAACATATGTTTACGGTTTGGCAAAACATTAGGCGATTGAGTTACATACATAGAATTGGTTAGAAATCAAACAATAATTTCATTTCATCTTATTTCTGATATACATATAATTTTTAATTTATTTATTCATTTTCCGGTAACACCACCTTATATGAATTTGCGCTTCTAGCATCCATAGGACCGGGTTGTAATGGAAGTAATTGTATGTTTAACAAATAAATGAAAATGTATTTATTTAAGTTGAAAGAAGACAAATTCCTTTGTTCGGCATTTATTCTTACTCGCTTTCTATCTTCCAAGGCGAATTCATATATTCTTATCACGAATTCATATATTCATGTGGTAGCAAGAGTATAAAAACATAAAATTACCTCATAAATTAAAAGCATAAGTATCACATGTATGCGTAGTCCAATTCACGAAAGAAATATCTGGGGTCGAATCGTAACATACGATATCGCATTACTCGTCACGTAAAAACACATTTTTCGGATTATGACATACGTGAACGTACTCTTTATATCGTAATTCGGTATGATGACATACGTGAACAAGTGACGAGCGTACTCGTTCGTTTGAAATGTCATTCGATCACAAAGTATCTATCGAGTGGGAACGAATTTAAGCAAAATTTAAGTAAGTTACACATTTGTTTGTAAAAATACTGTATGTTTAGCTACTTCCTTTATCTTAGGACGAATTTCAACAAACTTAATCCTCGGCAAAAAGATATAATGGCAGAATTTAAGGCAGAGCACCCAAATTTTGGCCAAAAATACTCCTCCTAATTCTGCGCAAGGCAGGGCGACCACAAATCGACTATGGGAGGAGCTAACCAAACGTTTAAATTCTGTAGGACCACCGGTAAAGGATGCTAAGATGTGGAGGAAAGTAAGTACATCTGTAGTTTAATAGAATTTCCATAGGAGTTAATAATATGTGGCTTCTTGCAGGCTTTTGCTGATCAGAAATATCAAGCAAAGAGGAAGCTTTCCTTTAATAAGGCATCCAAGCAGCAAACTGGTGGAGGACCTTACAGTGAGAAGGTTATCACTGCCTCTGAGGAACTCATTATTGAAGCTGCCGGACTAAAGGTTTGTGTAGAGGGGAACAGGTCCGTGCGACCATTTGGGAGTACATCAACTACACAAACATCTAAAAATGTCAATGAAAGTAGTGACAGTGATTCCAGTGGCGAAGAGTCAAGCTCCTCCCATAGCTCTGTACCAGGTCCATCATCAGCAGCTTTGTCATCCTGTCAAAATGTTGCACCACGGAGCAAACCTCCAAGAAAGAAGAGTTGAAAAGATGAAAAGTTGGCATAGCTCCAACAAAATGTAAACTCTGTGTCCGAATTCCAACGTAGTCTAGATGCTAGATTAGACAGATTGCTCGAGATACAGGAGAGGCTGGTGTTGATGTACGAGCGATCGTTGGCGATAAAAGAAAAAGAGCACCGAATCCAACAGTCATCGAGGAAAATAGATTTAGAAATTAAGAAGTTAGAGCTAGAAAATTTATCGGTTAATTTAAGAGAAATAAATAATAAAAAAAAAAAAACTTTTTAATAAACAACGCTTTTATAAATGGACTAAAAAGTAGAAAATAATATTTCTCAGTCCCATAGAATTTGTTTTGATAACTTTTGATTTTGAAATTTTAGCAAAAGTCATTATAAACAATTTATGAAATTGAAAATGAAAAACGTGGAGCGCATGCAATACAAAGCATTCGATTTAATTGACAATAGTCAAACTACATAACGTAGACCTAAAATTTCTACAGCGAAAGTAGAACTTTGAAATCGATTTTAAGCGGTCGTTATTCATATACCCACATACATACATTCATATATTACTTTTCATATCAATTCAAGTGTATTACATGCGCCCCACGCTTTTCATTTTCAATTTCATAGATTGTTTATAATGACTTTTGCTAAAATTTCAAAATCAAAAGTTATCAAAACAAATTCTATGGGACTGAGAAATATTATTTTCTACTTTTTAGTCCATTTATAAAAGCGTTGTATATTAAAAAGTATTTTTTATGTTATTTATTTACTACTTTTTAGTCCTGTCTGAATAAAATTTTGCAATAGATATTAAAATAATTCAACGATATTAATAGAAAGGTGCACACACATGCATTTACATATGTATGTACATACAAACGAGCACCAATTAATTTTATTTAAAGAAATGGCGTGTCGTCTATTTCCGCTGTAGCAAACGTAGTACATAGGGCGACATCTAGATGTCATCTACCTCGCCCTATTCACTACAGCTGTCGCCGTATGCACTATGCTTTTTTATAGGAACTTTTCAAAGCTTTGCTTTGGTGTCGGACACACAACATTGAAAGTTTCTGGATCCACAACATTGAAAGTTTCTGGACTCACAACATTGCAAGTTGATAAAAGCGTTGTAAAAAGAAACATGTGACGTTTTGTACTTAAATATTTATTGAAGTACATAAATTTTTTGTTTATTTTTTTTCATGTACCTGAAGTATTCAATTTTAATTTTAGGAATAGAACTGTTTTCTTTTTCAATGCAAACTTTTGGATGCTAGCATTCATGAAGATTCATCTCTGGTGTAACTTTTATAATATTTGATTAAAACGAAGAGAATTAATTTGTGAACAAAAGTAAAAGTTATTTATTTCATTTAGGAATACAAATTAAAGGTACATATTTCAAAAGCAAGATCGTATGATTTGCAGATCATGCCTGATATTCACAGAAATATACATATGTATGTATATACTTTCTCAAATTTAGGTACGATTCGAAAGTGAATGCCTTATTTGGTCTCTTTTCGTTTGGCCAATCGAGGTGAATTGACTTGCTTCGCCTGCGTCGATTTCGGCTGCACTGTCAGATTCATAATTTAAGGATCATAATTAATTTTAAACTTAATGCACACGTTCATAATTAATTTTAAACTTAATGCACACGTTGTGTAATGCTGAGCAGACATTAGCGAATCTCGCCACTTTTGTTGTATGATATCTTCCCCTCTTGTTGTACCCTAAGATTCTCCAACGGCCTTTTAAAATACCTATGCTTCGTTCAATGATACACCTTGCTTTAGAATGAATATCATTGAACACACATTCGCTTGAACCATCCGGAGGATTTCTATAAGGTGTAATGCACCATGGCTCAATTGGGTAGCCGGAATCCCCTATTAAAATTTTTATTATTTTTAAACCAGTATGAAAGAAATTAAAGTCATGAGCATATCTAACAGCCATGCATTTTCCTGCCTGTTAAGCTCAAACCGCTCTTTCAATACTCTCCTTTGGTCTGAGTGCTTCCAAACGAAGGAGTCATGAGCCGCCCCACCGTATTGAGAGTTAATCGCCAAAATTTTGTAATTATGGTCACATATCTGACAAATTTACTATTAAGTAACTTTATTTCAACGGCATATATTGTAGCATAGCATTAATACTATGGTATCCCTTTCGGGTTAAATACATATGTTCGTCAACTGTGGGTTTCTGCAAACCAATGTGAGTTCCGTCACCGCAACCGATGACTAAGAATGGGAAACATATCCTTTAGATTACAGACATGTACAAGTATTTGTTTATATACCTCCAGGTATTCTGTATTTCTCCACAAACCACAATTTATTTTCCATTTCCATAAGAACAATCGATGCCAACTTTTACACATTCCCACTAAAAAATCGTTTCCGACACTGTGTTGGTACCCACCGCTGGCTAGAAGGGAAAGAGTGGCAGCCATTTGTAGTATTGGAGGCACCGCTTTGGCGTCCGATTGCCTTCTCTAGAACGTAAGTAAAAGCCTCTTTTGTCAAACGGAATCGTTACAAGAATCTGCAGTGAACCCTTTGTTAAAAAGCTGGGAAAATATATAAACTACATCCTTACGCTGTGCTCGGCAAGCTTAATGGATTGCTCCGATCTCTCAGCTGCCTTCGTGTGACTTTTTCATCTCCTTCACTACCGCTGGAGCTCAAATAATAAAGCAATGTCGGATACATATTTTAAGTTTTGGTTTAATTTGCATTCAATTCTTCAATATTTTGACAGTTCCACCACTATTGCGACTTAAGAATACGATCCATAGCGTCGTGGAACTTAAAAACTATTGTGAACTAAAAATAAATTACGATCCGTTCGTTTTCGTATGTGATAATCCCATTCAGCTTATACGACTGACATATCACGTAATTTTATTTCGTATGGTTTCCGATCCGTGAACGGATGTTACGATTCGTGCCCTGAGTAAAAACTATGTTCATAAACTCTATTTCGCGTTAATTGAAATCATGAAATAGTGTTCATTCATTCAGTTTCTACTCAAACGCATGAAATGATTTCATGAATTGGCCTACGCATAATGGTAGTAAATGACAGAATGAATTACAACAAACACATCCTTTTGACGTAATGCAAGCCGAAAACGTAGGATCAAATCAATCCGAAATCAAGTTGGATGTTTTGCCCACAAACGTTGCAATTTTGCGAGCAGTCTCATTGTAAAATCTCGTTTTTCCAATTTCATAGTTTCGGCTTATATTTATAAAATTCAACGAAAGCACTTACCTATTTCGGCTGAGTTATCCATTTTCGTTATTTAGTGTACAAAATAAACGCAAATTAAATGAGTTTGTACAACCTGGCCAGTAATGTAGCGATAAGTTGTACAACTTGCCAGAAAATCCAAATTTTTTGATCTTTCATAAAACCTAGACATAAATTCATTCAACAGGCCCACAAACGGTGCAATCTAGAGCTAAATAACAACAAGTTGAACCAACGGTCGCTACGTTTATGGTTTTCTTTAAGAAACATCGGGCGAAAATTTCAACCACAGTATATACAGTAATAAACCTTTTCGCAGTTTTTCACCATTTGGTCCCCGAGGTACTTTTGGGTTGTGTGCATCGTTTTCGTTTTGCGCGCACGGCAACACTTACTGTGGGGAATTTCGCCTAATGATTAGAAAAATTCTTTTCCAGGATAAAATATACATAATTATGTGTTATTTATGAACAAAGTGTAGGTTAAGTATACTATTAATCTGTAATCTATGCTGATATTCATGCTTTATGAAAAATAATATCAATTGTCGTTGGCCCCGGATCAATAAACGAATTTAACGCACAATTTATCCTGTGATAGCTGTGGTTTATTTCTAAACATAAAACGTTATTTCAATCTTAGCACATAAATACATATTTAATAAAATTGATTTGATTTACTCACTGCTGTGTGCCTTTCCGGGTGCTTGCCAACGAATGTAAAAAAATTTAACAAGAAGGACGCAATGTAAATGAAGGCGAATGAATTCGCCGCGATACAGGACACAGGGAAAACGATGAATAAGCAGAAAGGCAAACAGCGATCAGTTTACATAGTAGCCAGATTAAATTTCAAAGTGTAAAATATTCATTCAAAAGGTGGCGTTCTGGGACATCCCCGCCCCCGTGAATCATCCGATTCACCAGCTTCAACGTCCAGAACGGCTAACTTTGCAACGGCTCTTCGCTTCACCCTGGAGTTCCGCGCACATCAACATGCCGTATATCACCATCTTTGCCAGGATACCACTGCTCCACCACGCCTCGACACCATTGCCTTCTTGGAACGTTAGGGTCGCACAGGAATACTAAGTCCCCTTCCTTCAACGGTTTTGTTGGTTGACACCACAGGATACAACTGCTCCACCACGCCTCGACACCACTGCCTTCTTGGAACGTTAGGGTCACACAGGAATACTAAGTCCCCTTCCTTCAACGGTTTTGTTGGTTGACACCACTTCTCACGACGTGTTAGGGTCGGGAGATACTCCAGCACCCATCTCTTCCAGAAATGGTCTCTGAGTTGACGAGCGATACGCCACTGCTGACGTATAGCAGGGGGTTTGAATGGTATTTCGGTCACACTGGGCGTATGCGCAGCATTGGCTGACCCCAGCAGGAAATCGTTCGGCGTTAACGGCTGCTCTTGGTTGGGAGAGATGGGCAGGTGCGTGAGAGGCCGGGAGTTGACGACGTTTTCCGCCTCGAGCAGGAAGCAATTGAGTGTGTGCACACGTGGGACGACTTCTTTGAGCGTTTGACGCAACACTCGCTTAACGCACTGCACCATCCTTTCCCAGGCGCCTCCTTCAGCTGGGTTAAACGGTGAGTTAAATACCCAATCGATGCCTCGTTGCGACAATTCACCCTGCACACGCTCGCAGTCGAAAACTTCAGTAAATCTTTTGGCTTCATTATTGGCGCCAACGAAGTTTTTCCCGTTATCGGATCTCAACCTCACAGGCACTCCTCTGCGGTTAACAAAGTTGCGAAGGACGATGATGCAGGAGCCAGTGCTCAAGTCGTGTGCCATTTCCAAGTGCACTGATCGTGTGGTAAGACAGGTGAAAAGTGTCACCCACCGCTTTTCGGTGCTGCGCCATACTGTTACATTGAGGGGTCCAAAATAGTCCATGCCAGTGTATGTAAATGCGCTTACGTGAGGCGTGAGTCTATCGATGGGAAGCGGCCCCATTAGTGCCGGAACCGGTGTCGCCTTACGGAGGCGGCACACATTACAGCTGGCGATGACGTTGCGTAGGAGCGTCCTTAGCCGAGGTACCCAGTAAACGCGGCGGATGGCGCATATAGTAGCTTCAGAATTTTGATGGCCCATGAGAACGTGATGATGTGTTGTGACTAACTTCGTATACGCGTGAGTGGGTGGCAGTATTATGGGGCGCCTCGTGCAGATCGGAAGCCAGCTGGCGGCATCAATGCGGCCGCGAGCACGCAGTACGCCATCCTCGTCTAGGTATGGCAGCAATTGCAGCAACGAGCTGTGCCGCGTTATGTCTTGTCCATCGCGTATGTGCTGAATTTCTTCGGGGAAGGATTCGCCCTGAACCAGTCGGCATAGGAGCATTTTCGCCGCTTCGAGATCGCCAGCACTTAGACCGTAGGGAGTCTTAATTTGGATTCGGCGACAAGTTTTGACGAACAGTATAACCCAGGATGTAGTCATCAACAACCTGTTGTATGAAGAGAAGCGATTAAAGTTTAAGAAATTTTGGTTTACGATGGTTAACGCGTGTTGTGGTCGTAGCTCTTCATCGTTCTCTTCTGATTCGGTGGAAACTGCATATTCAGAGGGCTAGGCTTGCTCCTCTTCTTGCAGAAACGACGGACCTTGTACCCAGCGCGCTAAAACTTCAGCAATTCTGTGCTGAACAAACGGCTTATAAATACGGTGCTCGCTTCGAACCCATTTAATGACCGTCGATGAATCACACCAAAGGAATCGTTTGTCGGGTTTAAAGGAGTGTGCTTCGCATACGACTTGTTGTAGCCGCGTTCCTAAAACGGCAGCTTGCAGCTCTAAGGGCGGTATAGTAAGCGGCTTCAATGTAGCGCACTTAGATTTCGCGCAAATGAAGGCAACCTCCACCTCACCGCGAGCGTTCTTGGCTCTCCAATTGACGGCAGTAAAGGCGTTCTCGCTGACGTCAACAAATGTGTGTAGCTGTAGTGTTTCCGCCGCACCGTTGCGGAAGTAGAATCGGGGACAGGTATACCTGATTACCGATAGCAGTTGCTTCCGCCACTTTTCCCATGACGCACCAATGTTGACTGGAAGTGGCTCATCCCAGCGCGCTTCGTGTCTCCACACCTCTCGCATTAGCAGCTTCGCCGTGACAACAAAGTTACCCAGGAGCCCCAGAGGATCAAATATGGACATGACCACACTGAGGAGCTCCCTCTTCGTAGCACATCTAGTACCGCTCATCACCGCTTCACTCACGTTATTAAACTTGAGTCGAAATGTAAAGTTGTCAGTCGTTGAGTTCCAATGCAAACCCAATACCCGCTCAGTGCCCAGACCGTTCTCCGTCGAGTTCGATGTAAAATTGCGAAGCTCGAAGCCGACGCCCATGTGAATCGCTCTTACCTGTGCCCCGATGAAGCTATCTACGAAGTCGTCCACATAATGATTTTCTAAAATAGCAGTTACAGAGCGGGCTGTATAGCGGCAGTCGCTGCCGTGTTCTAACGCGTTTCGTGTTTTAACGTAGTGGGCCGCACAAGGTGAGCAAGCAGCTCCAAACGTCATCACGCGCATCTCGTACACATCGGGAGTTCAGCCAGAGTCACCGTCCCGCCATAAAAATCGCTGGGCGCGTCTATCCTCTGGGCATACAAGCACTTGGTGGAACATTTTCACGGAACCGGAAAAGAATAGACGGCAACGGTTTGTATTCTTGTGGCCCCTTAAGTAGATGACTGTTTAAGGAGATACCATTGGCCTCGGCGGCAGCGTCGAACACGATTCGCAGTTTGAACGGCTTGTTGGGGTTCACTACCGCGAAATGCGGCAAGTACCAGGTACGTGGCATCGACAAAGCGAGCTCTGACGTTGTGAGTCTGCGCGCGTAGCCCTTCTCAACGTAGCTGTCAATGATTTGCTTATAGGCGACAGCAAATCCAACATCACGACTCATTTTTCTTTCAACGCTCCTTAACCTATTGAGCGTCATTCCGTAGCTGTCTGGCAATTGATCGTCGTCGTGCTTCCATAGCAGTCCAGTTTGGAAGCGTGATCCAACACGACAGGTTGTCGACTCCAAGATGGCTCGTGCACGGATGTCGGCCTCGCTTTCGATAGGTGGCGATGGTCTCACACCAAAGCTTTCAGTCTCGAAAAAATCGGCGACCATGTTGTGAAGCGCTTCATCCCGACTGGACTTCACAAATAGGCTCGTTATAGGCGAAGGCGAGCATTTACTAACTGGACCGAACACCACCCAGCCTAGTTTCGTTTTGGCTGCAAATGGTCCGTTTTTCCTCATCGTAATGGTGGTCGATGATAAACCCAAATGGCAATTGTCTATGCCATGAACATGCAAACTGTGTGGCCGTCCTTGCAAGTCTAACTCCTTTGCAAGGCTACTATCAAGCATCGTTACAGATGAGCCCTCTTCGAGTAAAGCGTAGGTGTCGACGCGGCGTTTCTTTCCATACAACGTGACCGGCAGGATGCGATAAAGCAGCTTTTTTCTGAAGAGTTGGTAGCACAACTTAGTACTGTTGCGCCTTCATCGCCAGGCGGTTGGTGATGAGCATTGTTCGGTGGCGACGTAGACCTTGATGACGCAGAGCGGGCGGCGCTTCTGACGATGACGTGGAGGGAGCTGACAGGCGCTCTGATCGGGACTCGTGGAGCAATCTGTGATGTGACCGATTGCACCCATCGATACCACAAACCTTACGTCTTCTGCAATTGCTGGTACTGTGACCCGCATTCAGGCAGGCGGAACATAATCGCCTCGATTTAACTTCGGTCCGTCGATCGCTCACCGTTGCTTCAATTAGGCGCTTGCAGTCCGCTGGCTTGTGCTGGCCCTGGCATAACGGGCATTTTCTCGAAATCGTCTCATCCAAATGGAGTACCATGCGACGTTTGGGCTCACGAGCGGCATGTTGACATTCATCGTTAACCGTGCACATAACGTTGGCAAGTGATGTAAGCCAATCACTGAAATGTAGTGCAGTAGCTCGCATCTGCAGGGCAGTCGAGTACCTGCCCCACTCAATGCGTTTGCTCATGGATAACTTCGCGATAAGTTCATCAAGCAACATCGGATTGGAGATATGATGCTCGGCGCCAGCTGACTGCAAGAAAGCACAAATGTTGTTTACTTTGGTCGCAAACGGTATTAGCTTACTCAAAAGGTTCGCGGGAATTGGCGCTTTTTCCTTAACCTGCGCTAACTGACTACGAACCTGTTGCTCTGGCCGCCCAAACCTGAACTTCAACTGTTCAGTAATGCATCCGACATTGTTAGGGTGGATCAGCAACGATTTCACCGTCTTGCGCGCATCGCCTTTCAAACACTTTTGAAGACGCTGGTTGTTGTCAAAATTACTATACCCATATGCCGCCGTCGACTCCATAAAGGCTGCATAAAATACGGGTCAGTCTTCTGGCCTATCGCTAAAATCAGGCAAGTCTAGCAATTTCTTAGGGAAGTTAAAATTATGTGGTGAGTACTGTATGTTTGCGCAAGCCCCGTTGGCTTGAGTTGTTGGTATCGGAGCGCTCGATGACTGCGATGAAAATACATCGTTCGTGTGTAGCGCTGAAGTTCTGCGCAAATTACCAGACATTGCGCTACCAATAACGGGCTGTGGTATTAAACTGTGCAAGTTCACTGAAGTAGGCGGCGGCATAGGTGGGGCTTCAATAAAGGGCGTAGAGGTACTCGACTGTACGTTAGTTGGCAATGCGTTTGTTAGCGATGCTTCGAATTGCGTTAGCGTTGATCGCGGCGGCGCTGGCGGTGCTGGGTGCGACTGCGCGACTACGCCGCTGGCGTAAGTAACGGCAGAACTACCGTTGCTCGATAACGCTGCTCGAAGAACTTCATTTTGGGCTTCACGTTCTTGCAACTGTACCTGGGTGTCCCTCAAGTGGAGCTCCAGCATGGCTATGCGTCTCTCGATGTCTTCGAAGTTATGACTGGCAGAGCTATTTTCGGGGATTTGGCGTGACACCGGCACGGAGTCGGTGCCTGCGACCGTGTGAACGGCTGGGGCGGCTGGGGCTCCATCGTCGATAGGCATTTGGTTGGTTGTGGCCGCCCTACTATAGGCACTGGTTGGCACGTTAGAACTAGTACTTACTGCGGTGTTAAATGACGCTTCCAATATTGGCGATAATAATGCGTTGCTGTTAGTGCTGGTGTTATTCATGAGGCGGGCGCTTCTACTTGGCGGTGTCCGTTCCATGCGTGGAGGTGAAGACGGCAAAACAAATTAATGTGGCGCAAGTGGTGGGAAGTATGTGGCAGTCGAATTTTAAAATATCGCAAACGTTGTGCACATAACAAAGATTGGCGGCAAAAAAAGTTCACATTCCCAATTGCATTGAATGTAAAACGAAACCAACTGTAACGCTACGACCGCAAATAACGGGGGGCGCTGCGATGGCCGTCGCAAATGTACCGGTAGCGTAGAGCTTCGCTGCCAAACCAAAGAAACAGCATTGGCACTGCTGCTGCAATATAGCGAAATAAAGCTGTTGGCCCCGGATCAATAAACGAATTTAACGCACAATTTCTCCTGTGATAGCTGTGGTTTATTTCTAAACATAAAACGTTATTTCAATCTTAGCACATAAATACATATTTAATGAAATTGATTTGCTTTACTCACCGCTGTGTGCCTTTTCGGGTGCTTGCCAACGAATGTACAAAATTTAGAAGGACGGAATATAAATGAAGGCGAATGAGTTCGCCGCGATACAGGACACAGGGAAAACGATGAATAAGCAGAAAGGCAAAAAGCGATCAGTTTACAGAGTAGCCAAATTAAGCTTCAAAGTGTAAAATATTCATTCAATAGGTGGCGTTCTGGGACATCAATAGTTAAGTACATAATTAACGCTTGTGTTTTATAAACTGGAAAACTCAATTAGTAATTATAGCACTGAATGGAGTTTTCTTAAATGTAAGTTTAAAATTTAAAAAAAGTCCATTATAAGATTATATTTTTATGGAAAACGTAAATTTTGTGAATTTATCAAGCAAAATTCTAAATTTCCGAATATATTTAAGTCGTTATTAAAAAAGAAAAACATGGTTTGTGTAGTTATACAGACCCTAATGCCTGCCAGCGCATCCGCCCAGACAGTTCATTAAGCACACCCAAGTTTGAGTGATCTACAAGTTATAAGCGTTTTCAGCATTCAACAGTTCATTACCATGTACGATGTAATATAACAAGTTATACACTGAACTATGATAATCTGTACTAGTATCTATAATAATAGAAAATAATTTGCAATGTTTTTACACTTTTGCAATTAACTACGGTCATTATTACACAGTCATGACTTGTGCCACTCTGCCATAGTACGGTTGTTGCTCCCACAGTAATTTTGTATACAACTCTGAATGAACAAAATGCATGCTCCTTCTCATTATCAACCCTGATCAGATTTTACCCCCGAGGAGTACTCAAAAAGGTTTACTACTGTGTATACTGTGATTTCAACTGCTCCTGTAACACTACCTTATACCTATAAGTTGGCCTTGCTATCATCCTCACATATGTTCATCAGAGTATACCAGAGGTGGGCACTCACACTATCACACACATGCGCTTGGGTGCGAACCAGTGAAGTTTCCCTGCAGGGAAACCGCGAACTAGTGAATCAAATTTCTAGTTCCGTACTAGGTCTTTATCGCCAAAAAGGAACTAGTCCGATAGGAACTATATACCCACCAGTCCAAAATCGGCGAAAAGTGGTACTTTTAAGAAACTAATTTTTTCAGTTTTTTTCACTACAAATCTATATCTAAAGTGACGAATTTAGAAATGGTTCGGAACTATAGAAAAAGGGATGCAGAACGAACTAGATCCTATTTGTCGAATTTACAACTATTTCGGAACTGTCGAATAAGGGATGCAGCGGGGGGCTTGTTTACTTTACATAGATATGTGTTCGGCGGCTTTTTCGTTCAAATACGCTTCTATTCTGTGCTTCGCAGATGCTATTTCATAGTTTGGTAATAAAAAACAAAGCTTTGTGTTAACATATTAACATCTTGGGGCCATCTGGAATCTAACCAATAACAGCGAGCACCTCTGCAAAGTCAGCTACAGTAAGGTAAGTAAACGTACATTTCTTACAATCATTCAAACAAATTAAATTTCAAATTGAAAAAACGTTTCTTTGAAAATAATGTAAAATCGCACACGGAAGAACCGAAAAGATTGAAAAATCATGATACTTTTTTCTTTCGTCTGTCGATTTTAGAACTGGTTCAGAACTATAGAATTTAGGACTAGTTCGGAACTATCGAAAAAGGGATGCAGCGGGGGGCAATTGACACTTCCTAGGACATCGCCATGTTAAATTCGCCAGTTGCTTGCATGCAAAAGAGATTTATCGCGAACCAGTACTGGGTCTAAATGTACTAGAAGCGCCCCAGTTCAGAACTAGAGATTTTCCCCACAGGGTTTGCTCAACAGCCAGTGTTCGGACTTCAACACATTTGTGGAATAGGTAACACCTTTTTTTGCTAAATTACCCCTGCAAAAAACGGGACTAATCCGCGATGACTCCGGGAGCAATCGCAAAGGAGCATGCGACTAATACCACTTTTGATCTCTTTATATGGAATGAACTGATCGCTTTTGTTCGAACATGTCCTATGAAGAGACTAATTGTTCACCTTTATACCCGAACGGGTATAAAAAGCGACTAGTCACTTTTAAAAAATAAAAACAAAAATTTGCGCCAGCTGAGATTCGAACCGGGGTTCTCAGTTTTGGTAGGCGAATACTCTCCCTGTGTGCCAACGCCGCACATGAAATTTTATTGACTAAGTGCGTACATATCATTAAATCGTTAATAGTACCCGTTAGAGATGAGTTGGGGACTAATTGATCTCCAATTATACCCATAAGGGATGAGTCGAGACTAATTGACCTCCATTAGAACCCGTATGAGACTAGTTGGGAGTAATTAATGCCCAATTGTACCCGATTGAGAGTAATCTCGGAATACCCTCTTTAGAGATTAGTCGCACAATTTTTTGCTACTACTTCTAACACCGTAAGCTAAAAAACTTTCAGATCTTGAAACTTCTTTTTTTTTTTAATTTGTTCATTTGCGCATTAATGAATGGGCATTTCCTACAACAAAAAACAACATTGCTTGCTGCGACATCGACACATGTATGATATGATCGTCTTCGTGCGTCTTACGATAATTGACGATTGACTGATGCTTTGCTAGCACTTCGGCAAAACAAATCAAATCAGTTGCTGCTGAGACTTCACCACAGTATACCAGTAGAAAAGGTTTTTGTTGTTGTGGCTGTTAATTTGGTCCCCATAAAGGACTTGAGGGTTGCGAGCAACTGTTTTACCGCATTCAGGGTGCTGTGCAGCAAAATAATGTGGTGAACAATTTTAACATCGGATAAATGGCGAGAGAAATATTGTTATGCGCTTTATAAGTCAACATGAACGTAATAAAATGTTTTATACTTCAATACAACTAGTTAGCGCTATTTTTGCAATTCGAAATGATCTTAAAAATATTTGTAGTGAAATATGTACTTTATGAGTTAAATGGAAACTATCTTATATGTAAATATATATTCCGATTTACTTCAAATAAATGATGTAAAATGTTTTATATAATAATTTGATTTTAATAATAATATTTATTACTTTCATCTACATTGCTTTTATTGTAAGTTTTCACGAGTAGTTGCTGTTTTCTGCAATTGTCTCTGGCCGACTATACATGCTAAAGCTAAATAATTTCACAATTTCTGCCCTATTAAACGTTTATATTTTAATAAAATGTGATCAATTACTTAAGAATATATAATTTCCGATCAAACTATAGAACTGAATGTTTGAGAAACAATTATTTAAATCAAATGATCAATAGTAAACGCACTCGGAGCGAATTTTGGAACACGGAGCGAATTATGCATATCAACACTAAATAATTTCTAACTTTCTACCATATTATACGTTTATATTTCAATTTAATATGATTAATTACTGAATAATATATAAACTCCGATCAAACTTCACTACTGAATGCTTGACAAACCATATTTGAATCGAAATCATTTGATTTAAATCAAATGATCAACAGTAAACGCGCTCGAAGCGAATTTTGGACCATTTCAAAAAATATTTACAGAGGAAGTATATTATTTGGTAGAGATCAAAATGTATTTAACAAAGCGTGATTGAATTTGACCATGCTCTCAGAAGAACCATCCTATAAAGTCAAATTGAAAAAAATTTGTATGAATTTTGAATTGTTTGTTTATATTTTTCTACATTATAGTATCTTAAAAGAGAGCCGGATTGAGTTGTCAATAACACATTGGGCCGTATGCATAAAAACTAAGTAATTACTTTTTCTCAGATTTTCATACATTTCACTTAAATTTATTTGAAAAAATTGAGTGAAAGGTCTGAAATTTTAAGAAAAAGCATTTGCTTAGGTCTTATGCATACGTCCCCTTGTTTAATACACCCATGATACAAATATTTAAAGGTAAAACCGCTTGTTCAATTCGTCGGCCATCATTTATTTTTTGAAGTTTGTCTATTTTATAAAATTGAAACTTTTAGAGCAACTCAAATGCCAAAAAAAAGTATAACGAACAAGTAAGAAAGTCTAAGTTCGGGCGGAGCCGAACATTAAATACCCGGCGCAAGTATTAAATATATGTTTTCCACCTTTCCGAAAGCTACCGCTACATGATAAGCCGGGGTGTATAAATTTAAGTAAATTAGCGTCCTTAAATTTCGAAATATTGAAATTTCAAGCATTTCTGAAATTTACCGTTATATGAAAAGCGGCCGTAATTTTAGTCCGATTTCAACAACGGTGTGCTTTTATGTGGCAAGCACAACAACCGTACCGAGTTTGGTACAAATTCGTAGAACGGTTACCGAGATACATATATGTGATCATAAGTGGGCGGTGCCATTTTCCAAAATTTTTATCACAGCATATTTCTTTGTTGTTGCAATCATCAATTTTGAAAAAATTAGCTTTAATATTTACTGATTTATCGAGGACTTCGTATTTTTCTAAATTACCGTTATGTAAGATGTGGGCCTGGTTATTGTCCGATTTTGGCCATTTGGTATGCTGTACCAGCACCAACAACTGTGCCAAGTTTGGAAGAAATTGGTGTAGCGGTTACCAAGATATACACATGTAACCATAAGTGGGCGTGGCTACCAAAATGTTTTAATATTCTTATTTTTCGTCTAAAAGTCATTGTCAATATCAATTTTGAGTACACAGGTTTACAAAAAAAAAAAAAACTTATGCATATTAAACCGAACCTATAGGTCAAATAGGACATAAAATTTATTCAATAAAAATTTAAAAAAAAAATTGTTTTTGTTCTCACTGAAACCGAGTATGGAGGTCCCTTGATTCCTCAAGGTCATCTGGAGGTCATGCCAAGGTCAAATTCCGATGAATTTTATTGAATTTTCAGGTTTGTTCAATGAATTTTTCCCTACTTGACCTTCAAATGACCACGAACCTGACGTAATGGAGGCTAACGGACTTCGGATTCGCATTCAGCATGTCGAATAACATAGGGATATATAGGTTTGGTTTAATATGCATACACTTTTTTTTTTTGTAAACCTGTGTTATCTATAGTAGTTACTAAAATATCGCACTTTTCGTATTTCTGAAAATTACCGTTATATGGGAGGTAGGCGTGGTTATTGTCCGATTTCGCCCATTTTCAATACCATCCGTCCTACGCCCAATTTTTACTCGAGTTATCGTGTGCACAGACGGACGGACGGACGGACAGACAGTCACCGCTTAATCGATTCCTCTTTTCATTCTGATCATTTATGTATACATTTTATATCTATCTCGATTCGTTTTGCCTGTTACAAACAACCGTTATGGGAACAAAGTTATAATACCTTGTGCACAAGTGCGCTCGGGTACAAAAACAAATAGATGAAAATATTGAAATTTTCATTTATTTGAGACTGAAAATGAGGATGTATTTGTGAGATTGGAAATTTGAACAAATTTTTGTAAAGTAAGCAAACTTTAAAAATGTTCAGGCTGCCTCTCAGCGGTTTTACCTTCAGATTTTTGTATCATGGATACACCTTGGTCGAGATATCACGAACAAGTTTTCCTTTATTTATTTTTACTTAAAATCTTTAAATATGTATGATTTTTTTCTGTAGAATACGTATTAATTTTTTAGCGATTTAAAAAAAAAGGGAGGCCAGTCGGATCTACGTAACCAGAACGACCTGAATGCGCATTGAAGTCGGTTGTATTTTTTGTTTAAATTAATTTTCATTATTGAGATACACTTTCGCTACTATTTATCCTCCTCCTTCTCGACATACTCTTTCATATTACTGTTATTTATTATTTTTCTTATTAGTCATTTATATGCTTAGGACTTACTGTAGGTGCTTTAAGATTCATTTTGTAAATATGTATGTACGTATAAAAAAAAGCGATATTTTATATTAAATTATGAATTTTATTCGTGCAATTTTTTATGTTTAATAGTTTTGAGAACATTTTTTGGTTCTGTTGTATTCTTTTATTGCATGCCTTAAACTTTTTTACTTTAAGTTATAATTTTGAAGATATGCCTTCTGCCTTTGTCAAGCACTTTAGCTAGGTGCGACAAATTTAGCATATGCGCGTAAGAGCATAGAGTAGGTATACGGCTGTGCTGCCGCGATTCTCCAACATCTTGTCAAATGAGAAAACATATTGATGGCGGAATCCATCGTAGTCCGATTTTTCTTAAAATCTACGAAAAAGCGATCACTGAATCTGAACTGCTATAAACGTGTATATTCAAATCAAGCGCTGCGTTCGTAGCTACTCGAACTTAATAGCATTTTCGTAGATTTCACGAAAAATCGGACTACGATGGATTCTATGCGATTATGACTTATGGATCGATTATGGATGGGAACGGAACCTCAGTTGGGTTGCCGATGGACAGCGCCACTGAAATGAAAATAGCAATATATAGCAATAGCAATAATTAAGTTTCATAAAGTTCAAGGTGGTACAATTTAAAAACAAAAGTTAAAAAAAGAAATAAAGTATCTCAATAAAAATTTTCCGGCAGCCACAAAAATGCAGTTGCCAATATAGAAACTTAGTTGCCAGCTTTCAGTTGCTAGTTGCCATCGGTAATACCATTTCAGCCACTGGCCAACCAACTGAAGTTCGGTTGTCCTCCGTAAT
This sequence comes from Rhagoletis pomonella, assembly GCF_013731165.1. Lineage (NCBI taxonomy): Eukaryota > Metazoa > Arthropoda > Insecta > Diptera > Tephritidae > Rhagoletis > Rhagoletis pomonella. The sequence continues at coordinate 41,004,439 of NW_023458557.1, forward strand.
AGACACATAAAATCGGAATCGAATATGTATGCACGTTCTGCAAACTATAAATATTTTGTAAATGTGTGCTCTGTCCGCTAACGAATTCCTGCCATGTGTGAAATATCGTATGTGAAGCCTCTGTCTGACTTAACGATTGTCAAAGGCATGCCAGAAGATGTTTCATCATATGTTTTCGGCCATCGTCTTCTTGGAGTAAGTTCATCGATACCGAAAACTTTACAACCTTTATGTGCCAGCAGCCCTTAGTGTTTTTGCCAATGACATGGTACTATGGCACTGTTAATAACCAAATTTAGCCGCAGTTGCATTCACACGTGATATAATAGCTAGTGTCGGCAAGCTGTGGGAATGCCCATGAGATGGCGTTTGTTCAGCTATCGAAATCATTACACCGACGGCGGTGGGCAGTTCTGCTGGAACATATTTACCCCAGCAGTGGTTGCGGCGCTTTGTTTTGCAACAATAGCCTGCAATGATGACATGTCATATAATGTCGACGAACAAAGATAATCAATTTAAAATGACTAACCTTATTCCCAGCCGATTTGGGAGATCACCCTTGGTCACGACCAGAACGCATTTACTAAGAAAAAAACCGCAGGGATTGCAGTAGTTCTTTCAATCACCGTTGATGATGCTGTGCTTGTAATTAATAGTCTGAAAAGACAGAAAATTGCATTAATGAAATGTTATACACATCAAATAAATAAATTTCAATAATTTGTTTACCATTTCACCGAACCGAATTACCAAGAAATAGAAACTCACCGCGATGCGATACAGAAATAAAAACCAACAGGGCTGCATTTTCTTGGCAAACAACACAAGCGATCAAAGCAATCTGATCCGCAAAATTATTTTGTGAAAAATAATAGTTGAAAAGAGTTTTTACACGTGATTATCACATTAACTCATAAGTGCAAATTATTGTGATTATTTTTAGTTGAATATAATTGTATTACCCTGGACTTTTTTTAATGTGTTCTAATATTCATTCTTTTGGGAAGCAAAAGCAACCATGCGCTAAATTTCTTGTGGGGAAATTTGGTCCCCATAAAGGACTTTCACCACGAAACAGCTACAAAAACCAAAACCTTTTCTACTGGTATATTGTGACTTCACTGCGCAACTATTCGAATAATACACACATAAAATGTTTTGGGAGGAATGGGAAACACATTTTTTTTTGCATAGAAAACACGGATGGGTGTGCGCACTACGTGATCTGCTATTGCGTTATGAATCGAAATGTTATGTCTTGTTTTAAAAGACATTACAAACTTTGTCATAGTCATTTTGAAAAGGTGAAAGAGGGTGATCGAGCACTGAAGCTTTTGGAATTAAAAGCAGCGTTCTTTATTAAATTTATGGTTGGTGAAAGTAATACAGTATATTTTGCTTAGCTGCGCATCCTTCTTTGCACGAAAAACTTGTGCACGTAACCGAAAAAGGCACTTAAGCGAATTTTCTTTACTACTTCAATGAGAAAGGTATCCGAATCCCTATGAAACCAAATATTGGCGGAGCACTTTCCATGTAGAAATTACTGCAAGCGAAATTTTTACCGAATGTTATCTTATTATTTATATAACTACATAAATTGATAGCCATCTTCGTTGTTCTGCGAGATGAGCACAATAAATAAAAGGTTGTTAAATTAGGTAATTGTAGGTCCACTGCAGGTAAACGTAATACTTTCTTTGATAATTGATACTAGTCGCACAATTTTTAAGGCAGGTATCGCCAATGTGCAGGTATGTTGAATGCATCTATCGGAGCAGTTTCCTTATAAATGTTAAAAATAATGCTTTTGATGCGCATTTTGAGGTAGGTATCTTAAATGTGCAGTTAAGCATAGAGGCAGCAAAGCAAAATATACTGTATACATTAACACGAAAATTATCACTGTCTATCAGAAAATTATTCTCTATCAGAAATTTATAGATCATTTCTAAAAAAAGCATCTTATTCTGTCGCTTTGACCTTTTATTTAGAATTTCTAGAAAAGTATTAGGTATGCAGTTTTATAGCCCGTTAAAATTTAGTAGCTCAAAGTGCAAATTTCAAGCGCTAAGAAATCGCGTTGGTTTTTTAATGATTGGCAATTTCTTTTCTGGAAGAAAATGCCTAGCACCGGCAGTAAAAAAAGATAAACATTAAATAAACAAGAAATAAAAATAGTCAAAACTGGTCAAAATGTTACTTAACTTAATCAGCTGACCATAAGTGCATATAACATATTTATAAATTTATTTATTTGAATCTACCACATAGTTTTGGAATGTACCACAATTTTTCATGCTTATTTACCACAACGAAAACTTGTTACATCCGAGCACTCTCAACAGTAGAGCTGTCAAACTATCGACGATACTATCGATAGTGAAATAACTATCGATAGTTTTAGTACTATCGTTTCATTGATAGGGTATTCTCTTTCCTAGCGCTTTTGACATTTACACATATTGGTTCAAAGAGAACAAAACTTGGCAGCATTATTTCATGAACCAAAGAGTAAAGATCACCCAGGACGGAGTGACGTCATTTTTTCGCCGCCATGTTATCAACTATTATTTTTTTCTCAGATGCAATTACAAATACACGGTTGCCGTGCTGGGTGATTTGTTTAGTTGGTTCATGGCATTATTTCTAAAAGCGCCATTTTTTATTTTAAGCGTGTAAATAGCAGAGGTTACATTGCCGTCTTAAGAGCGTCTCAGAAGTGGCAATGCAGTATATTTCAAAAGATTGTCAAGTTGAGAAATTTCAGAAAGCAGTTTCATGAGCAGTGGCACATTGCATGGAGAGTGTCTTTCGAAAGAAAATATTTTATTTCCGAAAAGCGAATTGCAGGTAAAGTTTCTGAAATCGCTTTTTGACTGTTTGATAGCAGCATTTTGAAGCCCAATTACATGTGTTTGGAAAATCAAAAAATGCCCGCCTCTGGACACATAATTTTTGACAATCAGAACAGTTCGCATTTATATCAACGAGCAGCTTATTAGATTTGTTTTCGTTTGTTCTACATATGTGCATACAGTATATTTTGCTTTGCTGCCTCTATGCTTAAGTGCACATTTAAGATACCTACCCCAAAATGCGCATCAGAGGCATTATTTTTAATATAAGGAAACTGCTCTGATAGATGCATTTAGCATACCTGTACATTGGCGATACCTGCCTTAAAAAATATGCGACTAGTATCAATTATCAAAGAAAGTATTACGTTTACCTGCACTGGCCCTACAATTACCTAATTTTAAAACTTTTTATTTATTTTGTTCATCTCGCAGAACAACGAAAGTGGCTATAAATTTATGTAGTTATATAGATAATTAGATACTATTCGGTAAAAATTTCGCTTGCAGTAATTTCTACGTGGTAAGTGCTTCTCCATTATTTGATTTCATAGGGATTTGGATACCTTCCTCATTGAAGTAGTAAAGAAAATTTGCTTAAGTGCCTTTTTCGGTTAAGTGCACAAGTTTTTCGTGCAAAGAAGGATGTGCAGCTAAGCAAAATATACTGTATATACATGTACACAAACATATGTACATACACAAACATATGTACATACCCAAACATATGTACATACACAAACATATCTACATACACAAACATATGTACATACCCTGCAAAAAATGGGAGTAGTCCGGGATGACTCCGGGAGCAATCGCAAAGGAGCATGCGACTAATACCACTTTTGATCTCTTTATATGGAATGAACTGTTCGATTTTGTTCGAGCATGTCCTATGAAGAGACTAATTGTTCACCTTTATACCCGAATGGGTACAAAAAGCGACTAGTTACTTTAAAAAAATAAAAATAAAAATTTGCGCCAGCTGAGATTCGAACTGGGGTGCTCAGTTTTGTTAGGCGAATACTCTCTCTGTGTACCAACGCCGCAGATGAAACTTCATTGACCAAGTGCGTACATATCATTAATTGTTAATAGTACCTCCGTTAGTCTGCGTTCAAACACGGAAACTCGAGTTTCTTATTATCGGCGATTTCTCTTTTGGTGTTGCCCTTTGCATTCACACACAGAAACTCTTTTGTACGCAATTGTTGTTGTCAGCTGTGAATCGCCAACTTGAATTATAGCTGAAATACAATGCCGGCGAACGGCGAACTCACCACAGTGAAATTCGCGCTGTCACAATTAGAACACCCGCAAGCATATGAAATTGAACACAGCCCACGGTGGGCAGGAAGCGAAGATAGGTTGCATAAAAATGTCGACAAAATCTGAAAGCAGGGCTGTATTTGTTGATATCTTAAGGTTAAGAATCCGCTTAAATTGAAATCCTAGCTGCTCCTGTTTTAAAGATATCCACATTTTATATACTTCTGATTGGATATATTTGCAAAAGAGGAAGGCGTACTTCTCGATAATTAGAGCATATTTATACGAAAAGAAATTTCATACAAATCTGTTCCCCTTTTTTAACTCACTAAAACGGATCAAATCAATGTGAAATATTTTCATTTTTTCCTACCGAAAGAATAATTGATCGAAATTTATTGGGCGCTACCGTATGCTATGTATGCTATATAATACGGTAGTAATTTTTTATTAAAGGTTTGTTGCTATAAGCAAGTAGCGCAGGCAAGTCGCACTGCGCTTGTGCAAGAAATAAAAATGCTCTAACTTAGGCCAACGGTACTCCTCATAATAAGTAAATAAATTCAAAGCTTGTATGAGATTTATTTTGGTATTTATGTACTCTTCTGTCAGGAAATAATGACTATTGTACATCCAGAACACAAATGCGATCATAAAGAAAATCGCATGAAAGTATGCGCTTTGTGTGTAGGGCTGCCAGACGTCCCGGTTTTCCCGGACATGTCCCGGTTTTAGACTATTTGTCCCGGTGTCCCGGTCCAACCTTAAAATGTCCCGGGTTTAATTTAAGTGTCCCGGTTTTCGATTTGATTGCACAAATTTTGCTTAGAAATGACTACGCTGAGAGAAAAAACGCGTTGTAATATTAAGAAAAATTTTATGAATTTACTGGGGGTAATAACGCATAGTAAACATGAATATTTTTTATTTGATTATCGTTTTGAAATGTTCGTACTTAAAAACAATACTTTCATACCACGCACACGTGGTGTTGAATCAAACTGAACATTTGAATGCACATTTACATGTCTGGCTGTAGCTGAGTGCACGAAGATGCTTGCCACAATTTGCTAATTTCCAGAGCGTCAGGGTTCAAATCCCATTACAGACAGCATGGAATTTAAATAAATTTTTTTTTCAACTTAATTATGAAAAAGCATCCGTTAAGTGCAAAGCGCTTCATTTTAATATTGGCGTATTTCAATTGAATATTTCTATACTAAATACTAAAATTTGTATACTTAAATTATTATGAGTTGGGTTGGTGCACTTTCAAGCTCACAGCAACGAAACAAATGACTGATATTTTAATGTTACCTTGTATTTTTTTTTTTTTTCGTGAAACCTAGATTACTTATAAGTACCGTGCCGTACAAAATTATTGGCTCGGAGACACTTTCATCTGATCACAATTTCTAATCAGATCTTTTAGAAAAATGCTTAAAATGTAGCTTTTGAGCCAATTAGTAAAGTGCAAGTCTGAAGTTACCAGAAAATTTCGTTGATTTTTTGCAATTATTTATTTTTTGCTGACAGTGTCTTCCACATACAAAGAAATGTCGAACATAGTTTGTATGGAAGAAACTCTCAGTAAAAACAATACCAAATATATTGCCTCGTTCAAAGCCATGAGCAAAATCGTGAATACATGGTTTTCCGCAAAACAAGCGGATCTTAGTAATTTTGATAAAAATCTTAACGAACTCCGCACAGCTTTGAAAAGTACTGGAATTTCTCAAACTGTCAAAATCCATTTTATCCTTAAACATTTAAAGCAATCTATTTCATTCTTGAATAACGATGGATTAGGATTATGGTCCGAGCAGGCCGGGAAGTCAGTTCATAGGGAATTCATTAAATTCTGGGATAGATTCAAAATAAATATGATTGATAAACCAACTTTTGTGAGTCGCCTGAAGAAAACTGTAATGACATTTTCATTCCAGCATATATAAAAACTTAACTAAATAATAAAATATTTAAATACTAAAATGTGTGACTATATTATATGGTAAGCCAACAAAAAAATAAAAGGAGACAAAAAACAAATATAAAAAAATAAAGCAAGAAAAAAATATAAAAAAATAACACCAAAAAAAGAACAAAGAGGTGCAAAGTAAGTTGCCTCTACGTGGTGCGCCTTGGAAACGATTGAAACCGGCTAAAAACTTACATAAACTTATATTTTCACATAATATATATACACACATTTACTCACACATACATTGTTGAATATTTAATGCACAAGGATGTTTTTCTCTTTCGCAAAAGTCGGTCCTATCATAGCTATGTAAAATGTTGATATCTTTAAAACAGGAGCAGCTAGGATTTCAACTCAAAGGGATTCTTAACCTAAAAATATCAACAAATACAACCCTGCTTTCAGTTTTTGTCGACATTTTTATGCAACCTATCTTTGCTTCCTGCCCACCGTGAGCCAAAGCGAAATGCGAAGTTCGCTTGGCGGCGTTTCATGGCGATAGATTTATTTCTATCGCCCTGCTGGGCGATGACAGCTGTGCGTGCCAAAGGTGGCCGTATTTGTTTTTTGCTTTCAAAGTTTTAAAAGAAAACAACCTAAACACGATTTTTTTTTGTTGTTTGAAAAATATAGTTGTGGATTCGTTAAATCTGGCTTGAAACAAATTATTTATAATAATCTTTCTTTGTTTTACATTTATATTTGTTATCATTTCCTCATTTCTAAATATGGTTTAGTTTTTTCTAAATATGGTCACCCAAATTATAAAGGCGACCAAATGGGATCAGCTGTTTTCGCTACCGCTCTAATTCTGTTTAAGTAGGCGAAATAGCTGGGCGAACGGTGAACGACAGCATCGCCCAATTCGGCGAAGTTTGCCGTTCGCCGGTATTGTATTTCAAGCATTACACAGACGAACGAGAGCACAAAGCGTGTTTCCCGAGTACGGGCGACTCGGTACCCGTCCCCTTTCCTCGTCGCTCTCTCCCCAACAAGCTACGAGTTTCCGCAACAAAAGTTTTCGTGTCTGAACGTCGACTTAGAGATGAGCTGGGGACTAATTGATCTCCAATTATACCCATAAGGGATGAGTCGAGACTAATTGACCTCCATTAGTACCCGTATGAGACTAGTTGCGACTAATTAATGCCCATTGTACCCGATTGAGAGTAATCTCGGAATACGCTCTTTAGAGATTAGTCGCACAATTTTTGCAGGGTACATACAAATATATATACAACCATTCAAACATAGATATGTACATACATGAAAACATTGCTATCCATAAGTACATACATATGCCCATCAGTACATCAATGAAGCCCGTTTGCTTCATGATTCAATAATACAAGGTTAGATAATTATTGACAGCTGCGGTTTGACACTCCCTTACAAAAGTTTGCATTTACGAAGGACGGAGAAAAGGGGAGGAATGAAATCTCTTGGTACGAAAATGGTAGTAGAAAAGTACGCAATGTAGGCAATTAGTAGTGGAATTCCTTTTGTAAATTCTAATGTATTTGCGGGAAATCTGGCATTGTAAACGAAATGTTGAACGTAATATTGATGTATCTATGTGAATTACGTAATTTATGTGCTATTTAGCCGTATAAAAACTGCAAAATGACTCAAAATTAAAATAAGACTATGAGATTGATGTAAACATCTGTGGGGACTCGACATACAATTCCAACATCTGGCAACTCTACATCGT
>NW_023458557.1:41012273-41045316 GCF_013731165.1 Rhagoletis pomonella
TCTACGTGCAACACGCATAAGATACGTGCTAATTTTTGATATAGTTTCTATTAGAATTTAAGTGATTGAAATAAAGATTTAATTGAATAAATTCATATGTGGGTTTTCCATTCCCCACACATCCAATTTGAAAACAGTTTATGTTTGCATCACTTAAATATGCTTCATATGCATATACAAATAAACATATTGCACAAACGCTCATACTTCTAATTCACACCAAAGCTACACTGATTCCATGTAGATGTGCAAAGAGGCAACACGGTGCCACGGCTAAAAGCTCAGTTAGTCTAGACTTAATTTCCGTAACTTAACTTAATTTAATATTTTGGCTAACCTGTTATATGAGAAACTGTGTTGGCGGTTAGTTAAAACTTAACTTACCGTAAGAAACTTAAGAACCTGTAGATTTTAGGTTCTCAAGCTACGGCCTTACGGAAATTGAGAGCGGTGAGAGAATCAGGCTTGCCAGACTCTCGTTTTTGTATTTCTTAAAAATAAATGAAAGCAAACATTTTTGTTTGCATAAATTTTTTTGATATGGCATTTTAGCCAGCGAACTGTTAAACAGCTGAAAAAAGAAATACAAAAACAAAATATTTCCGCTCTTGGCTTAAGTTGACGTGTTGAATAACCATTGATGATTTCTTACGGTAAGTTAACTTAAGTTAAGTCTGGACTAACTGAGCTTTAAGGGAGCGGTGCGAGAGAGACAACTGTCAGTTTAACGAACCTTGTATTCAGTGTTGCCACTTGAAAACATTTCTAGGTACCAAAACGCCTACCAAATCAGTTTCCAAACTACCAAAATTTTTATACCCGAGCGCACTTGTGCACAAGGGTATATTAATTTTGTTCACATAACGGTTGTTTGTAACAGCCAAAACGAATCGAGATAGATATAGACAAATGTATACATAAATGATCAGGATGAAAAAAGAAATCGATTAAGCCATGTCTGTCTGTCCGTCCGTCTGTCCGTCTGTCCGTCCGTCCGTGTACACGATAACTCGAGCAAAAATTGAGATATCTCAACGAAATTTGATATATACGTTTCCCTTAATCCAAGGTAGGTTGGTATTGAAAATGGGCGAAATCGGACTGTAACCACGCCCACTTCCCATATAACGGTAATTTCCAGAAATACGAAAACTGCGATATTTTAGTAACTACTGAAGATAATATACTCAAAATTGATATTTACAATAATTTTCAGATGAAAAATAAGAATATTATAAATTTTTGGAAAATGGGCGTAGCCACGCCCACATATGGTTACATGTGTATATCTTGGTAACCGCTGCACCAATTTCTTCCAAACTTGGCACAGTTGTTGCCCTTGATACATCATACCAAATGTCGGACAATAACCACGCCCACATCCCATATAACGGTAATTTTCGGAAATACGAAAACTGCGATATTTTAGTAACTACTAAAGATTATTCACCCAAAATTAATATTTACAACAATTTTTAGACGAGAACTAAGAGCGTTATAAATTTTTGGAAAATGGGCGTAGCCACGCCCACTTATGGTTACATGTGTATATCTCGGTAACCGCTGCACTAATTTCTTCCAAACTTGGCACAGTTGTTGGCCTTGGTACAGCATAAAAAATCGCCGAAAATTTTTAGAATCGGACGATATGGGATGTGATATAACGGTAATTTAGAGGAATACAAAATCTTCGATAAATCAGTAAATATTGAAGCTAATTTATTCAAAATTCATGCTTGCAACAATTCTTTACCAAGAAATACGTTAATGGTAAAATCTTGGAAAATGGGCGTGGCACCGCCCACTTATGATCACATATATGTATATCGGTAACCGTTCTACCAATTTGTACCAAACTCAGTGTGGTCATTGTGCTTGCCACATGTAACCAAAATGTTGAAAATTATTGAAATCGGACTAAAATTACGGCCGCTTTTCATAGAACGGTAAATTTCAGAAATGCTTGAAACTTCAATATTTCGATATTTAAGGACGCTCATTTACTCAAAATTGATACACCCCAGCTTACCATCTAGCGGTAGGTTTTGGAAAGGTGAAAAAACATATATTTAATACTTGCGCCGGGTATTTAATGTTCGGCTCCGCCCGAACTTAGACTTTTTTACTTGTTCATCATGAAAACGAGATTTCACGAGTTTGCGGGGGTTTAAGCTGCACAAATTAGCAGTAAAAATTAGAACTGCACATAATATTGTTTACAGTATTGGTTAATTATTCACACCAATCTTTAAGATTAAACAAAATAAATTCAGGCCATTAAATAAAATAATTAAGTTATTGTATAAAAAACTTCTGTAAAATATTTTAATATCTTTGAGATTGGTTCAATTCATATCAAAAAATCTATTTTTGTGTGTGAAAAAACAAAAGCAGACATTTTATGCATTTCAATAAAAAAATTTCCAAATTTGATTCAATTTGCACGCACTCACCCTTTTTACCAATACACTCGCACTTTGCAAATTGCCTATCACCAATTTTTCTTTCAAAACGATAGGTAATTTCTTGTTAATTTTAACAACTAATCGGTCATAGCTTTGGGAAGTGAGTTTTTGTTTGCAGAAAATTGTCTGCTTAATAAAATGTATAAAAGAATAGAGAAAACTTATACGTGTAAGCGGTGTTTTAAACGTGTAAACTTAAATTAAGCGAACAAATTTTAATGTTCAGTTTGGTTGTATTTTCAAAACATTTTTGCCTACCAAAAGCTTCATCAAACCAACCAAGCTACCAACGCAGAATGAAGCTACCAATTTTGGTCCAATTGGACCAAAACGGCAACGCTGCTTGTATTATTGAATCATGCGTTTGCTTCATCATAAATATATTCATACAAACATATGTACATATGTACAAATGGATGTAGTTACGCGAAGCACGCTTGCGTCATTTATACATATAATGCTTGGTAGCGGCAGAGCTGAAATGCGCAATGAGTTCGTTCATACATACATATACATATATGTATACATATATAATACGTGCATTCAAACATACATATATACAGTAAAACCCGCTTAAGTACCTCACGAAAAATGTCAGCTTTTTGAGGTACTTAGGCGGGTTGGGTACTTAAGCGAACATAATTTGTGATGTAGTTACATCTTCTTGTTAACTTACATAAATAAGTCCTTGAATAAAACATGAACATTTAATGAAGTATACGTAATTTAAAACCCAGATCGTAGCATTATTTAAACACGTAAAAGCATAAAGGAAAACTTAATTAAAAAAACAGATAAAGCAATTTTCTGTTATTTTCACAAGAATTAAATTAAAAAGTCATTGATTATACATATTTATACATACATACAAACAGGGCGTATCATTCTGGACCAAATTCAAAATGATATTGTTTGCCACCTATGTATGCTTATATTTTAATTTTTAAAATCTTTCAATTAAAAAAAAATCATTCCCTAACAAATACCATAGAAACTTAAAATATTAGCTTAAAATTTTGTAGACCACTGAAAAGGTTTATCAAAATTTCAAACTTGTTTATCAGAAGTGTTAAAATTTTTTATGGGTATACAGTTTAATAGCCCATTAATAATGTGCAAGTTTCAAGTGGGTAAAAATTACCGTTGATTTTTTAGAATTGTTTTGCCGAAGGTGTGTAGCGCTGCCACTGAATTTCAAAATATGTAAATGTTTGAAGAAATTTAAAAAAAAGCGCTTAAGAGGGGAAAGTTATAACTAAAATGGTAAATGGGGTACGAAAAATGTAGGTACTTAGGCGGGTTGGGTACATAAGCGAGGAGGTACTTAAAAGAGGGATTTTCTTCAGAATACATTAAAAAATTCACGGTGCCCAATAATAATGAGAACTTAAGCGGGTTAGGTACTTATGCGGGGGGGGTACTTAAGCGGGTTTCATTGTACATATGTAGGTACTCGTACCCGTCATGCATCGCTTTATTTCTTTTTTCCCCTTTCCTATACTACCTATATCTTCCTTCTCACTCATGTAACGTTTTCAGTTTTAAAAATTTCACTCTCCATTTTTGCTATACCGCCGCCTAAGAAGTTTCACTTCAAAAATTCAACTATATTATTAGGCAAAGAATAGTTAAAGAAGTAACACTGTTAAAGCTAAGGCAGTCAATATGGCCTTGTATTATTGCATCATGCTGTGTGCCGTGGTGTGGAGGCTATTTTAAAATTTTGTGAAGGGAGAATATATTCATTAGGCGAAACTACGCCAAAGAACATTTTGCTGATTGTATCAGGGATTGTATTTCCAGCATGAGAAACTCCAAATAAGGCTACAATGAGAATGTTGTAAAAGTAAAGAAGTTCTCAAAGATGGAAGGGAAGTGGAACCCTTCGAAGGTTCGCTTTGCAATTCAGCTCGTTCTGAACTGCTTTGCGCGTGGCCGAAATCCGAGTCTGAAAATAATCCGTTGGATACCTCTCGTGCTTCAAAAGTAGTCGGCTATTTGTATCATGTTTTCTTGCGTAGGAATGCTTGTAACAAATTTTGCGGATAAATTATGCCGAGCACAAAGTACAAAGTTATGGGAAAATATTCGACAAATGTGTGATGTTATAAATGAATATTTTTGTGGTGCTTTCACAATAGACCGAATCGAAAAATATATGCCAAATAACGATGCTCTTTCAGGGCTAATTAATCTAGGAACATTAAAAAGGTTTTAAAATCCTCTAGATTTAGTGAAAAAAAAAGCAAAATAATTTTTTGTCCCGTATTCGGCTGCCATAAATATGGTCACCGTAGGTATACAGCATAACTGCCACAAGTAGTTAAAAAGTGCTTAATTGTTTTTTGTTTCTGCCTCACAAACGAGTATGCTATCCTCTTTATTTATTTTTCTCTGTAAGGACAAAACACATGCATATGTAACAGTGGCTTGCACGATTACGTTAGTATCGTACGAGTACGTTATTAACTAACACTCAGATGATTTCCACGATGCCAAAGTAGTAACAGCATAGCAGACAAGAGTGTCCAGATTTGACGATTTTTGGATATTTGCGCGTAAAAATTGAGGAAGTCGCCATTGGCGTCTTTTGGCGTTTTTTTCCCTTGAAATAAATTTTTTCCAATTACAAAAATATACAACACTTAATTTTCACTATAATTTTACAGAAGAGACTAAGGAACTGCGTGATAAACTTAACTTAAAAAGCATATTAAAAGACTGTTAATCATCCTAATCGAAGAACTTTTAAAACGATTACCTAGTCAATTAAATACTCTTAAAAAAGCTTTGATTTTGTGACCAGACAAGTGTGGGAATCACAAGAGGCCAGTTTCAGGGACCTGCCAAGGTGACAGGTAATAAGGTCAATGGAAATAAGGTCAATTGACTTTATTTCCCACCCTTCCTCATTCAAATGGAAATAGCGTCAACAATGCTTAAAGTATGTCGATTCATAGAAAAAAATGTTGTTCTTACAATAAACATTGCCCCGTAAGTGTTGTTTTTTAATAGATGAAAAAGGTTATTGCCAAACCCTCAGTGTTGTGATATTAATCCACATACAATCATGAACTACCACCAATTGGTTTTATTAAAAAAATTTAAATTACGAATATGTAAAAACACGATGCGAAAAACTAAACACCTGCGTACAGCTGGAATATGAGAAATATTTGAAGAAAGAGTGTAGAAATGATCCATAACTTGCAAAACATTTTTCGTTTCCATAAACACTATTAAATTGATGAAACAGTCCATGTCCAAAAACCCCGGAGAAACACTGAAAGAATTCTGTGTTTTAAATTAGCATATTTTGAATGAATTCGGAATATCTACGGTGGAAAAGAAACCAACCTTTCTATAAGGAAACAATTATAGAAAAAGAATTTTCTTACACTGTATTCATGTCTCCGCCAGCAATTTGTGACGACATCATTTAAAAGCAGCTAAGGAGAATGACGACACTATTTATTAGATGGCACATTCAACGAGCCAATGTGCCAAAATGCTGATTATTTAATATCGGAACCGAGATCATATAAGTTAATTTATTGGTTTTTACACACTTTTGAAACACAAATTATATGCTTTTTTACTGCAGACAAGTTGTTGCCCCAAAAAAAAACACAGCAGAAATCTTCCAATTAGGGCTGCCAACTATCCTTAGTTATGAGATGCCATATTGAGGATAAAAAAGTGCCAAAATGTGCCAAATTGAAAAATAAAAGTGCCAAAAAAAAGTGTCATTCCTTTTAATCATTCACATTTAGCAATAAAATAAAGCTACATTTTCCAAACAAAAGTGCAATGATACAATAAGATAAACCAGTTGAATAGCCTTTATAAATTAGAAAATTTTAGTTCAGAAAAACAAGTGAACGCAAAGGATTTGACAAAAATTTATTGAAATGATATTTTTTTACAAAAGTGACATTTTGGCACTTTGTGCCAAATTGAAAAATTAAGTGCCATTTGAAGTAAAATAGGGACAAATGGCTTACGGCTACAAACAAATTAAAAAATTCAACAAACAAATATATGCGTATAGAAAACTTGCTGCTTCATATGCATGAGCGCCTGGTATTTGGAAATTAAAGTATCGGTTCGTAAAAATAAAAAATTAAATAGAATTGACCGCGAGAGTTTTTTCATTGCTTTAAAATATCATGGACGGAATAATGAAAGCTATTACGATACTTTTGGTCGTGGTGAATTTTTTACCAAATTTCTAAATTTGAGCATTCTAGCATTTATAAAATTACAAGATTACACAGAATGCGAAATGGGTTTAAAAATTGACAGTAACTTTATTTACCGGTTACAAACTTTTTATTACCAGCTCAGAATAGACCTGTTACAGGCCTATTCTGCGTTGGTAACAAAAATTTTGTTACCGGTTAGTAAAGTTACAGTCAATTTTTAAACCCTTTTCGTATTCTCCACACTCTTGTAACCGGTAAATTTTGTTACCATCTCATGAGCAGGTAACAAAATATTGTCCCGTGAAATATGCAACACCAGAATTTCAACAAAACTCCATAGCTGAATTGCTGAATAAATTAAAACGTTACCAATGTAAATAGAATTGCGGTTGCAAGAAGTGGTGACAATTGTGGGTAACAAAATTAGCTTGTTACAAAATGTTCGGTTACAAGCAGAATAGGCCTGTAAATAGGCAGCGTCTGCATCGTCAATAGCAGTGTGACCCAAGAATGATGGAATACATTTTCTGCATCGTGAGTGTGACCAGATAATAACAAAACCATATTAACTATACCTGCATAGTGTATTTTTATACCCGAGCGCACTTGTGCACAAGGGTATTATAACTTTGTTCACATAACGGTTGTTTGTAGCAGGCATATCGAATCGAGATAGATATAGACAAATGTATACATAAATGATCAGAATGAAAAGAGAAATCGATTAAGCGGTGACTGTCTGTCCGTCCGTCCGTCCGTCTGTCCGTCTGTGCACACGATAACTCGAGTAAAAATTGAGATATCTTAACGAAACTTGGTACGTGAACTTCTTTTGGGCGTAGGACGGATGGTATTGAAAATGGGCGAAATCGGACAATAACCACGCCTACCTCCCATATAACGGTAATTTTAAAAAATACGAAAACTGCGATATTTTAGTAACTACTGAAGATAATTCACTCAAAATTGATACTTACAATGAGTCTCAGACGGAAAACATGAATATTATAAATTTTTGGAAAATGGGCGTAGCCACGCCCACTTATGGTTACATGTGTATATCTTGGTAACCGCTGCACAAATTTCTTCCAAACTTGGCACAGTTGTTGGCCTTAGCACAGCATACTAAATGGCTGAAAAGTTTAAAAATCGGACAATAACCACGCCTACCTCCGATATAACGGTAATTTTCAGAAAAACGAAAACTGCGATATTTTAGTAACTGCTGAAGATAATTCACTCAAAATTGATATTTGCAATGAGTTTTAGACGAAAAATAACAATATTACAAAATTTTGGCAAATGGGCGTAGGCACGCCCACTTATGGTTACATGTGTATATCATGGTAACCGCTACACCAATTTCTTCCAAACTTGGCACAGTTGTTGGTCCTGGTACAGCATACCAAATGGCCGAAAATTTCTAAAATCGGACAATAACCACGCCCACATCCCATATAACGGTAATTTCGAGAAATGCAAAATCTTCGATAAATCAGTAAATATTGAAGCTAATTTATTCAAAATTGATGGTTGCAACAATTCTTTACCAAGAAATACGTTTATGACAAAATTTTGGAAAATGGGCGTAGCACCGCCCACTTGTGATCACATATATGTATGTATCTCGCTAACCGTTCTAGCAATTTGTACCAAGCTCGGTATGGTTATTGTGCTTGCCACATAAAAGCAAACCGTTGAAAATTGTTGAAATCGGACTAAAATTGAGGCCGCTTTTCATATAACGGTAAATTTCAGAAATGCTTGAAATTTCAATATTTCGAAATTTAAGGACGCTAATTTAAAATGTATACACCCGGCTTATCATGTAGTGGTAGCTTTCGGAAAGGAGGAAAACATATATTTAATACTTGCGCCGGGTATTTAATGTTCGGCTCCGCCCGAACTTAGACTTTCTTACTTGTTTTTATTTACTTCAGCATAAATTAATTCATAAAGTCATAGAAATCAAACATATTTCAATTTAGCAGATACGATAGCATAAAGTAGGAGTGAGAAAGAAAATATAAATTTAATTAACTAATTTTCAATACCCACTCGTCATCGTAAACCAAAAAATTTTATTTGTTTTGATCCCAAGAAATTCCTCTTTCCTTTGTTATTAAACATTGCACTGCATTTTTAAAGCAATTTTTTGAAGCAATCATATCTTTAAAATTGCAAGGTCCTTAAAAAAAAACCTGACGTAAGAGAGAAAATCTACAACCGAAGTTTTACTATACTTTCGTAAGTACATATATTGATTGCTACCATTTATACCAATTTTTGTTTGTACTGTTTGATATTCATCAAAATGATAAAACTCTATGTAAAGTGGGGAATTTATAAAAAAAAAATGTTGTTAAAATAGCTAACTCGATTCAAAAAAGCTAAGAAAATAGTTAATAGCTAAACCCAAATTTCTATAGCGAAACGTCGAAAATAATAGCTACAAAATATGTCGCCTGGCAACACTGGCTCTGGGCAAACGAAGGCAGAGCCATTTTGTCGAGGTATTAGCACGGTGGAGAGAATACAGAAGGTGGCGCCGATGGCAATACCGCTAATCGGCTCTCAGTGAATTTGACAGAATCAGCTGTTTTGCTGACGTCACAGTCGAGATGACAGCAGTAGTGAAAAGCTGAGTCAATACTTTTAAGTATCCAATACTCTCGATACTTGGTACCGAAACATTTAGGTTTCGAATAAAAGCGCACATAGGCCAAAAATGGGGAAAAACGGTTCAGGGAATACTCGCCTATCAAAACCCGAGTGTAGGAGCCAATAGAGCTTCTAATACTGATTAAAATGAAAGATGTATGTATTAGAGTGGCCTTTTTGTTGTATGAAAAATTTGAAATACATGAATCCAAAAGTTTTCGCACAGAATAATATGAGGTTGGAGATATAAATAAATACGTAATTAGTTTAAAGGCCTTCAGGTGATTGCTAGCGGTTCCGGGTTGAGCTTTTTCGACCAAAAATTTCGAAATTACATCATTTTCTTTTATTTTGCATTTCTTTTTTATAAGTATATATTAGAAAAATTCTACATTATGCTTTATTTAAAATAAACGTAAAATGACCTTTCCAGCAAGCTCTTGAAGTATTAAATCGGTTAAAAAAACGCAACACTATTCAACTTTAAAAAAAAGTAAAGTTTAAAAGTTTAAAAATCAGTTTTCGATTTCTCATGAGACGTTATACATGAATATGTATGTACGTTAGGGTGGCCCAAAATAAAGTAAAGTAAGAATTTTAATGCCACCACCCCCTAGGATTGTTAAATACCGAAAAGTATACCCCTATTTTTGAAATCAAAAAATATTTAGAGAGTGCTCAAGGCGCTAAACTTTTTCCATGTATGTATTTTACACTGGAAAAAACAAGTTTTCGTAGAAACGGTAAAGAGTTCTTGAAAATAAATATTTTTCGATCGATCCAATTGTTTATTTAACCATTCGATCTTCGATCGAAAAATATTGATTTTCAAGAATTCTCTACCATTTCTATGAAAAGTTGTTTTTTCCCTATATAAAATACATGGAATACTTTGAGCACTCTCTAAATATTTTTTGATTTCAAAATAAAAAAATGGTGTATAACTTTTTTCAGTATAGAACAATCCTAGGAGGTTGTGGCATTAAAATTCCGACCTTACCTTTTTTCGAACACCCTAATGTACGCATGTACTTATGTTTGTTTCCATTTTTTATTTTAAATAGTTTGTGTCATAAGATATGATTTTTTGTGTGATGGTTACTTTTGCCTGTAGTTTTCTACAACTTGGAGTAAATATTTCTTGTTCTCCTCGTCATACGTCAAAGCACGGTTAAAATATGTGATTAATTTCACCTCTCTTTCCGCAGGATCATTTACAACGGTCAAATTTTGGCAAATGCGTTTTCCTGCGCAATAACTTTTCTATCTGGCCAAGTTGACGGATGAAATTGTAATAAATCAATATCGATTTGCAAGCGAGAAAAAATCGTTTTGTGCGCGGTGTGACAAAATCACTTATACCCCGAGAATGAATTCATCTGTTCGACTGTTAGAGTTAAACGTTTTGGAACTACAATTTCTTTGTGCTCTTCATCTAAACTACCAAGAGCTTGAACCATTTTTCGTTTCAATGCAAAGGAAATTTTTTCATCGAAAAATCCAAGTGCAATCGCCTCTTCTGACAAATGCCATAAGTGGTTTCTAATTTTACATAATAAAGCGTTCGAAACTTCTTCGTCGAAATATACGACCGCGTCTTGAATTAGTTGTAAATCTAGTCGCGGTGCATTCATAGCATTCACACATCAGAACCAATAATAAATAAAGGTGCGCGTCAAAAAAATGGAAATGTTTCGAACGCCTTTCATTTCCAAAGCAGTCATTTCAAACTGCTCGCGAAACAAAAAAATTTTATAACAATAAATATCTTTAGACATGAATCTTGCGTCGTTGCTCCAGGTAAACGTATCTGTGTGAAATTTGGAACGTCTTCACCAATAAAAAGCAGCGATAGCTGTAACAACTCCTTATAATCCCCTCGCGCGTACTCCAGTTTTAATGCATAAAGAAAAAAATTCGTATGTATCTCTATTTCGGCTGCTGACAATGTTGTTATTACTTCTTCGTCCACTATTCCACTTTTAAAAATGCTGATGTTCATAGTTTTCCAGTTTTTTGAGAAGTGGTTAAAAAGAGGCACTTCTGATGCAGATGTTTTCCCGAAGTTCAATTCAAACACAGCTTTAACCAGCAGTTCGCTGATATGATGACGGCATGGTAGAAAAAGTAAATCACGACCCAATTTTACTTCAAGTAAATGTAAATGTGTAATTTTCAACGCCAGTATTTGTCGATGTCATGTCAAAAGCAACGATTTCAACCAAACTATCCATTTTCCACTTGCATAAGAAGGTTTCAATAGCTTCAGCAATATTCTCACCGCGAGATTCTTCAAGTTTTGCAATGCCGAGCAGTTTTCCCACGTTTTCTGCAGTTATAACAATAGCTAGTCAATCTACCTTATCGTTGCGCTTCATTTCATGGAGCATATCACCGTGCCAATGCAAGACGAATATATCAGGAATCTATGTGGATATTAAATTGAGATTATTAAACATAGTAAGCTAATATGTATATTAAATGTTTCATTCGCTAATTTTGCATTTAATATTAACCCGAAATTCATCGATGATCTGCTGAGCTTGTCTTCAACGATAATCCTTTCGCGTTGTTTGAAGCGTTGTGCGGTTGAGAACGAAAACTTCTACTTTGATATCCTTGATGTTAGGTTTAATTTGCAATTTCCAGCTGTGGTGTTCCAGCTTCACATCGGATTATAGGATTGCCGCTGAGTGAAATTAGTGATGTGTGTTTTCCGTACTTCTAAGGCCTTGCAATTTTATGGTGCTGTGTTATTTTAACCGACTTGAAACTTAATTGACACTTTTGAAAAGTTATTCCATGAAACTTTCGATAAAAAGGCACACAATAAAATTTCGCCATCTTAAAATTATAAAATATGAAAATTTATAAAAACTGGCCTCAATTTCGCCACTTTCGGTCCAACCCGGAACCCCTAAGAGTCATCTGAAGGCTTTGAAAATAGTTACATATTTATTTCTAAGCCCAACCTCATATATTTCCGTGCGAAAACCATTGGTTTTCGGAAATCGGTGAATTAACGCCACTCTAGTATGTATATATGTATGTCGGTTCGAGGCCATAATACAGAGAAACTCTTACTTGTTTGAAGCATTTTTGTTCCATCTGAATCGGACGATATCATTTTTGTAGGCAGATTCTGTAACCAGTTAGCACAATATAACCAGTAAACAACCTTCGGTGAATTTGGCGACTGCCTTCCTCGAGGATGAATATGCTAGGGATGAAATTATTGGTACACAGGCCTTCCAACCACGCAGGGTTGCTTTTAAGAAACAAAAAATAATTAACTCCAAATAGTTTCAAAAAGTATAGTGTAAAACGAAATTTATTGAATAATTCCACATAAAATGGTATACATAAATGACTCATTTTCTAAACGATTTAAATAAAACGCATTTCATAACCTTTTTTGTGCAAACGGCATTTGCGAATTGATAGAAAAGTACTACGGATTGTAAATCTTTGTTAACTACGAGGTGAATGAAAATTTTCAACCCGGCCTGACGGTTTTGAAGAGTTTTTTTGTTCTAATTTTATTACTAAGGCGTCTAATAAATGCATGGCTTTTAGTTCTAAAAGAATAAATGTCAGTAAAGACAAGTCTTTTTTGTATAATTTCTGATTTTAATTGCTCAACTTTTGCACCAGAGCAACTGTCAAAAATTTCCAGCAGTAAAAAGTTACGAATTGGCACAGCAGAAGTGTAAATTTTTCTCGCCATAATAAAAAGTTTTTTCAACATGGAACTTTTCTACTAATTGACATGAAATTACTATCTTAACGCTCGGAGCGCTGCCACTGGGGGCCTTTGCCAACTGATAAAAAAGAGAAAGTTTGGAAAGACCAAATAAAAATTTTGAGATTTCTCGTTGTGAATACGAATGCCATAGTTTTTACCTAGCTCACCTAGACTACGCAAAATTTTGACAGCTTGTAAATATGTATACACATAAAGTTGTTGGCGGTAATAAAGAGTCAAAATCAAAATGGAGAAAAGAACAAAAAGCGTACGTTAGTGGTCAGTTATAAAATAAATCCAATTTATTTGCGAATATTTGTTTATTCTATTTATTGAAAGGCAACCACGCGGAAAAGCTTGTGTTAATTATATTGATAACAAAACCTGGCAGCTCGCACGTTGTCTAAATTTTCAAGTAACATAAAGTCCACAAAAGAATAACTTGCTTATATTTCCATCAATACGCCATGTATACATTTTAACAATAAACAAAAATAGAGGTTTCGCACGAGCGTTTGTTTGGGTTTTCAACACCATTTATAATTTTCTTTTAATAAAATAACGATTTGTCAAATGCTTAAATTTATTTATCTAATAGTAATGCAGCACACAACCCTGAAATCTAAGAAAAAGTCTGAGGAAGGCCATTAAATAGCAGCACACAACCCCGTGCCTTCCTCAGGAGTGAATATAAGTACAACAACAACGACTACTACAACAACAACCCAAAAAGGTTGGTTACTGTCTATACTGTGCCAGTTAGCGACAATTTTCGAATCGGTATCGGTTTTGATGACGTATGATATGAAATATTTTTACGTCAATAAGTTCGATATCGATCCGCTCTCAGTTGTCAACTCTATGGTGACGTGACGCGAAAATTACTCTCACGAATTCTGCTGCAATCGGCGCAATCTTGTATTCTATCATTCTTGTGGTATTAGTGCGTCACGCTCATGGCTGCCACATTTTATAAATGTCGTAATAGTGGATATTTTTCGTGGCTTTTTGGCCTCTTTTGCTTATACGTATAGTGAGCAATGGATGTTAGAACTTTTTAGTAACTAATAACTATTAGTTTAGGGGAAATTTCACATATAAAAAAATGTATGCTTGTAAAAATGTAAAAGATTTTTACTGACGTAATTCATTAGTTTAATACTTGGGTACCATTTTATTGGTATAAAATCAATTTCAATGTTTAGGTTCTATTTTTATCATAAAAATGTGCTTTCACATAAATAGGTATATAATTCTAAAAAATAGATCACCTCATAAATATTATCCATCATTTTTGGGTATAAACCAGCATTCAAATGTCTTATATATTTATATAGGTAGAATCAAATTATTCTGAAATAAAGCGTGTCATTTGTGTATCCGAAAGCAATTTCGACTCATGTTTATACATATTACCATCATTTATTAACTCAAATTGCAAATAAAAATCTAAAAGCAAAGTTAATAAAAACACGCTTTTTTTTTGGCTTAGGGTATTTTTTGTGAAGTTCATACAAAAAATGTTGCAAGCGTGTGCCAAGAATATGAATAAAAAACAACCCTATAAACATTTTTGTTAAATCTCGATTTGAGATGCATTTGAGAATCTCAAACGTTAGTTCTCAAATGCATCTCAAATAACCGTTGATAGCGGTCTCAAACTAAAAAGCACTTTTTTAATATGGAATTTTCCTTTATTTTCAAATTGAGAAATGTTGAGTTCTCAACTTTTTCTCAAACGTGAGCATGGGCGTCGCCAGGATCGAATTTAGGCCCGACATACAAAAAATTCCCAAAATTTTCATATTTCCACATTCATGTTTCTGGCATGCGGAGGACGATACAAAAATTATTTAAAAAGCAGACGTATCGGTTGCTCATCAAACCGGTTAATCGTTTCTGCAATTATTTCACATTGATTTCCTAAAACAAATTTTCGATGTATTCTTAAAATGCATAAACCTAAAGGTACATTTTATAGGACATTAAACTAACAATTTATTAAAACTAGTAGTAACCTCGAAATACGGGTGAGTACTTAGCTCAAATTTTATTTAAAGAACTTCGGGAAAGACAACAATTAATCTTGTATAGCTAGACACCTGATAACCTAGGATAATTTTTAAGTTCTTAAAAGACATTACTCTACTCTAAGCTTAATGCAGTGGGCCATGAGAAAACCGTCATCTATAAGGTATAGTCCAACCTTTCACAATATCTTGTATTAGTCTTAATCTGAAACGCAATAATCGTTGAAAATTGGCGCCGTTTTTGGTGAAAAGTATTTAATATCACACTTTCAAACTAAAGCTTTCTTAACCCTAGAAGCCTAATCTATTTGGGAGTAACGTAAAGCCTTAACATACGCCGTAGAGGCTTATGTACTTAAAAGATAACCTGTGAGCTAAAATATACTTAGTGCTGCCATATTTTTTTAAGAATATTGAAGTTGTGAGTTTGACTAATAATAAAACTTAGTTTTATTAATAACCACATTTATCTAAAACAACAAAAAAAAGCAAATTTTGTGTTAAAATTAAAAAAAGGCCCATTTCGTATTCGCCTCGCAGACGTAGATTATACTTTTAGGGTTAACCCTTTCAGTACAAAAATTCAACCACTGGTTCTAAAAAATTTTAAATATGTATACCGGCTGATTTTGGATGTTCAATTTAAAAATCACATACAAAAATGTGTAATGCTTTGAGGTTTACGGTCATTCAGGGTCCTTTTTAATGGTCAGTGATATCCTAGGTGTTTAAAAAAGAAAGGGATCTCAGCTATTTTTATTTTTTGCTTTCGTGAAATATATTTCAAAACTATGAATAATACCTAATAACTTTTTCGAATCTCAATTCCACGGAAATATGGTTAATATTTTTCAATAGATTATATTACTCACTATCGACTTTTCAGCCGCTCTTTACTTTTTTGACAAACACGGTCAACTGCAACTGCAGCTTGCACTTTAGTTTGATATATAGCTCAATTCTGTGGCTGCTACAGATCGGCTAAGTCGTATGACTGAGCAATTATATATAGATACTAAAGGCCTGAACTACAAAACATAGCGACATGTAACACATCATGCAAGTGCCAGTTTATATCATGTCGCTTATACATGTTTGAAAGCGATATATGAAGACAACGCCGAATAAATTCAAATCAAATCATGCATCAAATTTAGGCATGTCAACGAAAGGAACACATGCAACATATTCAGCATTATTATTTACAATGTATATACGGGAAGAGATTTTCCGAATTTTGCAAGCTCCTACTATAGTAAAATTTATTAAACAATTATCTAATTAAAAATCTATATACCAACGGTGTGCAAACGTGGCTCTTTGAGCCAGATGCGGCTCTTTGCTTAGCAAAATGCGGCTCTTTTTACTTTCCCCTTGCTTAAAACATTTTTGCTCTTTTTACTTTTTAAAATACACATTTCATACATATTACACATATACATACATATTTTACATACATACATATTATACATATAAATACATATTTTAGCTCACAGCAATTTGCCAACAAGAAAACAGCTGATCAAGAAGAGCTGGTTGGAATTAGTCAGTGAACTGTGTCAAGATAAGAATTCAGGATTTGTTTTCTTACGTTTTCAATTTTATACTTTTTGCAGGTCTATTCTGCGCTGGTAACACAAATTTTATAACCGGTAATTAAAGTGTCTGTCAATTTTTAAACCTTTTTCGCATTCTGTGCTCTCTTGTAACCGGTAAATTTGGTTACCATCTCATAAGCTGGAAACAAAATAGGGGTATTCTCTGAGTCTTACAAAGCCCTTGCACGGTGCACGGATTGCACGGTTTGCAAAGCTGTCCCATACGAAAACCGGTTTTAACCGTGCAATCCGTGCAATCTGTGCACCATGCAAGGGCTTTGCAAGACTCAGAGAATACCCCTAATATTGTCCCGTGAAATATGCAATACAGGAATTTCCACAAATCTTCACAGCTGACTTGCTGCATATTTTCACTGCATTAGCAACGTACCTAGAATCGCGGTGACAAGAAGTGGTAACATTTTTGTGTAATAAAATTTTCCGGTCACAAAATCTTCGGTAACGTGCAGAATAGACCTGTTAATGTAAACAAAATTTCTATCAGCTGTTCGTCTAACTTGCAAGTTTCTGCAAATTTTCTGTTCGCGTAATATTTTCGATATTTTTCTCTTGTGAGAGAACAGATGATATTTCGCCGGAATTTCGCTGTTGGACATTTCTTACTGGGGATTTTAAACGAACGTACCTATTTACTATCCAACATTTAACAGAATTGTTACGAATGGCTTTAACTGCCCTAAAACCAGATTTTGAAAATCTCGCCAAAGGGATCTTTTGAATTTTCTTTTATATCTATCTTACGTACAATAGAATAATAATAATAAAGTTAATGTTTTTCATTTCTAATAATAATTTTATTTAAAAATAAAATTTTTGTTTTTCTTGTTCTTTTTTGTGGCTCTTTGTAGCATTTAGAACTTAAATGTGGCTTTTTTCGGCCTCGGCCTTGCCCACCCCTGCTATATACATTTTCATACAAGGCAGGATTAAACAGAATTCAAAATATGCTGCAGAAACACAACAGCAAACAACAGCTGAGCTAAGAAGCAATGACATGCTATAACATTATGTTTGAGATGGGATGACATGGCATAGCAATGCATGAAATTTTTGAAAATGACTTTTTAATAGATACGCTGGGAAGAAGTTAAGAAAATGTTTAAATTTATATTTTGGACCTAACTCACCGATTTGAAATCTGAAAACTATACCTTTCATGAGCTTGAAATGGTATTATAACTTCGGTCCGATATTTGTAAGTACCAGAATAAGAAGAGATAGACTCATAAAAATGTGTACTTATGTAGACTCATAAAAATGTGTACTTATGTATGTGACCAGAACATCGAGCTGAGCCGACTTAGGCATATGGCAGCCGAACTTCAGATGGGTGGCCACTGGCTGAAATGGTTTTACAGATGGCAACTGCAAGCTGGCAACTGCATTTTTGTAATCGCTGCGGTAATAATCGAAGATTGTATACCTACATATAAGGTAAACTTCAAAGTCTAGGGGGGGGAGGCTCGAGCCCGCCCCTGCCCCTACGTAGCGACGCCCATTAACGTGAGTGGAGCGGAACGAAATGAAATCCAGTCACTCTCATTGAAATATTTGTATAGTGTTGCCAATGATACATGTAAGAGAAACACACTTTTTATAGGAAAAGAATTCTTATTTATGCAGTTTATTTAATGGCTTATTTATTCAGTTAGTTTAACAAAGAAAAATACGGTTGATATAAAAAATTAGTTGCATAGTTTGTCTTGCAATTAGACAGATTGCAAATAACAGCGACCGCGTGGTCGAAGAGCCATTTTGCGACTGATGTAGCAGACTACCGATGGACTTCGACATCTGTGCCATATTGACACCGAAGGAACGGAACGGAATGCTAAAAAATTTTTTATCAAATGTTTCTCAACCCGTTCTTAAATTGATTGAGAAAAATTTGAGAAAATGTTTAGTTTCAAATGATAAACAATGTCGAAAATCAAATTGAGAAATACGATTTTATCAAACGTTTGAAAATTTTTGTTCCAGTGTTTGTTGGGAATCTACTGAGCATGTCGTTTTGTCATTCTGTTCCAGCCGACCAAATATCCGCTGCGCGGATGAAACAAATGAAAACGATAATTGCTAACCGAACTTTTCCAGAACTTTTTGCCACAACGCGTTGCTCTGTTTGTGGCAGGAAAATTACCGTTCTCAAAGGTTTGTAAACGTCTCTTTAGCGGATCACTTTGTATAGTTTTTCAAACGTATGTTTTTCCCTGTCCCATTGCTATTTTTGTCTTCCCATGTAAAAAAGGAATAAGTTTTTATTTGTATATTAAATTAATGTACTGAATAATTTATGACAAACTAACAATTCATTTGCCGCCTCTTTACTAATATTATTAGCAGATACACATTGTGCTAAACTAAGTCGTTCTGAAAGACTTCCCTTTTATGAAAAATTATGAAGCCAGTGAACTATTTGAGGAACCTTTACTTCCAAAAATTCTTCGCCAAATCGAACCTTACAGCCTTATTCTGTATCACGAACGATAGGCAACACGAACGATTCGTCTGCAGAGGAATGCTCCAAAAATTAGTCGCGGCATCATTTTATCCGGTTTAAACGCAACCGAGACCATTGCAACGTAGTGTATGAAAAGCAAGACGAAGACGACCGATGGAGTTTAAAATCGCAATCAGAGACGTTGTCGTCTGCAGACGAATCGTGCGTTTTACCTATCGTTCGTGATACAGAATAAGGCCCTTAGTTTTTGTGTCGGTTGGGATACTTTGCATCGGTGCAGCAGTGTTGGAACACCGGCGTACGTAAATCGGACTAAATCATAATAAATCGTAGTAGAATATAAAATTCCGTAAATTTTTTATACATTATTCGTTTACATACACATATTTACATAGATGTATGTATATACATACAAGTTGGTAATACGAAAATTTATCATTTTTTTAATAACCTAACGTATGCTTTTGTTAGTTTTAAAACGGGAGACAAAACGACTTCTTGTTTTTTTTTTTTAGGTTTAGATACTGCAATAGGTGAACTTTATTTTTGAAAGAAAATTGAAGTAGACTCAGCAATCCGGTTTTAATCCGATCATGTTTGATTAATACGGGTTATAAACGGGCGCGCTTATCCGCATAGACAGATTAACTCATGCATTTTCCTCTTTCAAATGCGCATAAGCAACCGAATAAATGCACGAAATTTTTGGGAATTAACTCGGATCAGGGGAATTTTCGATGACAACACTGGTAGAAACGGCCAGATGTACAAGTAAGCAAACAAAGCAAGCGAGTTTTGCGTCCGCGGTAGCCGAGTAGTGAGAGTTGCGTGCTACAAGTCTGTAGGTGCCAGGATCGATACCCAGTTGGAGCTATTGCCAAAAAATCATTATATTATACTTTACTTATTTACTCTACTTTACTTATTTTTTTAATTTTATTTGATTTATATATTTAATTTTACTCTTTAATTTTAATTTTGCTCTACTTCTAACTACATACTGGCATATATAGTACGTAACAAATTATTCTTAAAATGATCTCAGCTAAGGTTTCAAGAGAGAGTTCTTGACGCTTTTTCCAGTTAAAGGGATTGTTAGTGAAATTTTCTAATTACTTACACTTGGAAAATTCGGAAATTTTTGGATTCGCATGAATGCGGTAATAAAAGCAAGTAAATAAATTTTTAAGCAAAAAACAAAACCGTTACTAACGACGCCAACGATGCGGCGATTCTGCGATGCTAAATTTCCAGTTAAAGCCCTGTATGCAGCTCTCAAGAAAACGGTCAAGAAAAAATTGCCATTATTTCGCGTGTGTGTCCAAGGAATTTTGACATTTTTGATACCTCACAGCCTGTTGCCTCACTCTTTCCTCAAGAAATAATGGAACGGGCATATATTTCTGTTGCAAACCTGGGTTGCCTTGTGCTCTTTTTTCACAAAAAACTTTAGAAAACCGTAGTAGAAGGCGTAGTAAATTTCTTAAGAACTGCGTACTGTCTTAAGGAAATTTGACTCAAGAAAATTTCCTAGCCATTTCTTGTACGTCATTTTATATGGAGTTTTTGCTTTTCTTGAGAGCTGCATACAGGCCTTAAGTGGTGTGTACTCGCCGCATCGGCATCGCCGATTATTAACATGTTACCTTTTTATGTAATCGTGTAGCTCTAATATGTACATACATAAATACATACATATGCATATATATAAATAAGCATGTTCCCAGCCAGCGAAAAATCCGAAGACCGATCCGAGAAAGGACAAAAAAGTGGATGATGTGCGGATTTTTGTACGTTTACTGATTCCATTTCCGGATACTTTGACAATCCGTTTTCCCACTAAAGTGTGCGGCAGGAACGTATGTACAGGCAACAGTTTGGGAAACGGATACGTTTTCGGCTGTTTTTTCTGAAACTTGTCTGATTGAATTTTTCGTTCAATAGGCTTTCCTTCTGCACTTTACAGATTCTTTTTCATGATTCAAAAGAAATAAAATAAAATTTGGAAGCGCCGGCGGAATTCGGCACATTCTCGAAGCAAACAAATATCGGCACACTCCTCTGCACGCTCAGCCACTACCAACTACATGCTTTCAAATGTTTAGCTTGAGCAAATAAAATACAATTATTGCTTTCAAACCAACCTTATGTCAAACACTGTATTCGATTAGTGGTGCCACACCATAACGCCATAGCCATATCCATAGCCATAGAGACCAATTGAACTTTGGTTTCTGTCATAACCATATCAGCTGATATCTAAAGTGCGTGTTGTCAGAGGTTAAAAAAAAGAAATATTATTCACAGCCAAAGTTTTGGCATAAGTGTAGAATATGAACCATTTAGCTATGCAAAAACCAAAAGTGTGGCTCGATAGAACTTTTCACGCTGATTTCAAGTGTGCCAAAATTATTTGGCGCAAAAATAAAAAAGATACAAAATGTTAAATTCAATTTTTTTTATTTTTTGAAATATTAATATCTTATGAACTCCATAACCGATTCAAATACTAATGGTGTCAAAAGAAAGACTATTAATTTATCTTTCTGTTGATGTCTATTTACAAGCTTAATTATATTTTTAATTTATATGCTTTATTATAATTTTATTTTTAATAAATACTAAAAAACGAAAAGAAAATTCGTATTTTTTCATGAAGTAACGTTTTTTAACAAAATTTCGTGATTAATGCAAAATAAATTTATATTATTAAGAAAGTAAAAGTTATTACCTTTGCTTTGATGTACATTTTTTTTTATGATCTGCTGTTGAGTTTTAAGAATTTAGTGTTAATTTACGATATTAAACATTTTCCGCTTCTTGATGCGTGAAAAATCAGCTGTTTATGGTTATGGTACCTATCACCGATGATAGTTAATGTGGTTATGGCAATGGTTATGGCTATGGCGTTGTGGTATGTCACCACTAATTTAACCTTTATGTATGTACATATTTATGAATACAACTTTAAAAAATATTGTACTAAATAATCCATGTTTATTCTTTAGTTTCACCACGCTAGCTGCGAGTCCGCGCGGCCCGCGGCATGAAAGCAAAAACACCCGTGGCAGGAGCGAAAAAAATTAATAACTACGACTCCGTGCAAGTTTCCGTGTTTTTTTTTTCTTTTAAATAATGTATTATAAAATGAGGATTCATATTCAATGTAAACCATTAAAAAATCTTATCGAGAAGTAATAAATATGTCCGTTTGTTTATAAAAATTTTTTATAAAAATTAAAAATTGTAAAATAATGATTATTTGAAAAAATTGAAACAACCAGGCTAAAGCGTATCTAATTAACTATTATCGTGGAAAAATTAGCAAGATACATGCTATGAATCAGTGGATAATAAATTATAACTAAATTCATAAAAACAAGTAAGAAAGTCTAAGTTCGGGCGGAGCCGAACATTAAATACCCGGCGCAAGTATTAAATATATGTTTTCCACCTTTCCGAAAACTTCCGCTACATGATAAGCCGGGGTGTATACATTTTAAGTAAATTAGCGTCCTTAAATTTCGAAATATTGAAATTTCAAGCATATCTGAAATTTACCGTTATATGAAAAGCGGCCTCAATTTTAGTCCGATTTCAACAATTTTCAACGGTTTGCTTTTATGTGGCAAGCACAATAACCATACCAAGCTTGGTACAAATTGCTAGAACGGTTAGCGAGATACATATATGTGATCACAAGTGGGCAGTGCTACGCCCATTTTCCAAAATTTTGTCATAAACGTATTTCTTGGTAAAGAATTGTTGCAATCATCAATTTTGAATAAATTAGCTTCAATATTTACTGATTTATCGAAGATTTTGTATTTCTCGAAATTACCGTTATATGGGATGTGGGCGTGGTTATTGTCCGATTTTAGAAATTTTCGGCCAGTTGGTATGCTGTACCAGAACCAACAACTGTGCCAAGTTTGGAAGAAATTGGTGCAGCGGTTACCAAGATATACACATGTAACCATAAGTGGGCGTGGCTACGCCCATTTGCCAAAATTTTGTAATATTCTTATTTTTCGTCTAAAACTCATTGCAAATATCAATTTTGAGTGAATTATCTTCAGTAGTTACTAAAATATCGCAGTTTTCGTTTTTCTGAAAATTACCGTTATATGGGAGGTAGGCGTGGTTATTGTCCGATTTTTAAACTTTTCAGCCATTTAGTATGCTGTACTAAGGCCAACAACTGTGCCAAGTTTGGAAGAAATTGGTGCAGCGGTTACCAAGATATACACATGTAACCATAAGTGGGCGTGGCTACGCCCATTTTCCAAAAATTTATAATATTCATGTTTTCCGTCTGAAACTCATTGTAAGTATCAATTTTGAGTGAATTATCTTCAGTAGTGACTAAAATATCGCAGTTTTCGTATTTCTTAAAATTACCGTTATATGGGAGGTAGGCGTGGTTATTATCCGATTTCGCCCATTTTCAATACCATCCGTCCCACGCCCAAAAGAAGTTCACGTACCAAGTTTCCTTAAGATATCTCAATTTTTACTCGAGTTATCGTGCGCACAGACGGACGAACGGACGGACGGACGGACGGACGGACAGACAGTCACCGCTTAATCGATTTCTCTTTTCATTCTGATCATTTATGTATACATTTGTCTATATCTATCTCGATTCGTTTTGCCTGTTACAAACAACCGTTATGTGAACAAAGTTATAATACCCTTGTGCACAAGTGCGCTCGGGTATAAAAAAGTTAATAGCAATAATTCTTGTAAAACTTCGAATTATGCAAAATTACTCAAATTATATATTTTTTTTAAGGTTGTAAACCGAATAAAGTGATTCGAACTTCACATACAAAACACTCAGCTTTTGGAATTTTGTAAGTTATGAAGATACATTTTGTTTTATATTTTCTACGTTCAAATGGAAGAATGTGAATGAATGGATGAACACGTTCAGAAGGCGCAACAGCTCAGTAACTGTTGAGATTGCACCTTCTGAAGGCATTGTTTTGTACTTTTGATCAACTAAACAGTTGCGTGTTAGATGATCGCAATATTTTTCTGATCATCTGAGACAACATGTTGTG
This sequence comes from Rhagoletis pomonella, assembly GCF_013731165.1. Classification (NCBI taxonomy): domain Eukaryota; kingdom Metazoa; phylum Arthropoda; class Insecta; order Diptera; family Tephritidae; genus Rhagoletis; species Rhagoletis pomonella. The sequence goes on from NW_023458557.1 coordinate 41,036,526, forward strand.
TGTTTTGAATTGGACAGCTAATGTATCAAGATGAAGAAGTACAGTTTTTGTATAGATTTCGTATTGAAGCAACAACTTCATTTCTCAACACTGATACAAAATGGAAGCACACCTGTCAAATCAGAAAATAGAAATTGTTTGGAGTGCAGTCACACGACAGCCTGGGCTTGTGTTGTGGATTATGTTCAGCATGAACGAACGAATACGATCACCCAGGACGGCTTGCGAGAAAAAAGCGAAAGAAACCATGTGTGTGAATGAAACAACCGATTAAAAAATGACGTCATCAATTATTTATTTTTTCTCAAATGCAATTACAAATACACGGTTGCCGTGCTGGGTGATCTGTTTAATTGGTTCATGGTGTTCAGTTCATATGGTTTACACATATTTGATTTTGACAGGCTGCATGCCGCACACCACAAGCCCTTTATGTGTTTACAACTTTTATATGAATAATTTATAAGCCGTTTTGAATGAATTCAGTCTCAAGTATGTATGCACACACAACAATTACATTTAAGCTTAGTAATAAGTAAAGACAAGCAAAGAGGCCGTTGACTTCGAGCATTTAAATAAAAATCCGAATATTTTTGTCCAGGAAAAGTATATGTACGTGTAAATAACTTGGAATAATGTTTTTGCTAAATTTGTAGGTAGATGGCAAATTACGAAACTGAGTTCATTGTCGCTATATTACACCTTCCATGCATTGGTGTAAATTGCTGGCTGCACAAAATTTCAACTTCGAAATAAACATCGCCCATCATCGCTGCTTCGCTCAACGCTGCTCTACTTACAGACAATAGCTGCGTTAACACTTTTCCATGGCGTTCACTTGAACTGCTGAAATTTCGCATGCATTTAATTTCCATTTTTGACCTGCATAAAAGCGGTTGCGAATGAGGAAATCATTAGTCTAGCAGTTCTTTCATACAGAGAAGATCCAGCCATAAACTGATTAGAAAATGAATTCCCTCATCAGCCTCGTCATGTTTGTAGTTATCGCGGTTGCCGGTGTAAACAGCGCAATGACTGATAGTAAACAAGGCATGGTGTCCTCATCCTATGGTGGAGGCTATAGCAGTGGATCTTCCTCGTCTTACTCTGCCCCAGCTCCAGCTGCAGCGCCATCTTATGGTGGTTCTTCGTCATCCTACTCAGTACCAGCACCAGCGACAGCGCCATCTTATGGTGGTTCTTCCTCATCCTACTCAGCGCCCGCAGCACCCGCTGCTCCTTCATACGGTGGGTCTTCCTCATCCTACTCAACACCTGCCGCCCAAGCTGCCCCATCATACGGTGGCTCTGCCTCATCTTACTCAGCACCTGCATCCCCAGCCGCCCCATTGTACTCGGCTCCGGTAGCTGCAGCATACGCCGCCCCAGCATCTTCCTCGTACCCAGCGCCGCCATGCCCAAGAAATTATCTCTTCAGTTGCCAGCCTTCCTTGTCGCCAGTAGGGTGCAGTTCGCCCAGTAGCAGCGGAGGATATGGTTCCTCGGCCGCTTACTCCCAATATGTGCCATCGTTCGTACTCCCACCACTTGGCTACAGCTTCTAAGCTAGACGGAATCAAAAACATCTTCTTAGGACTTGATATGTACACCAACAACGTTTTTATTATGATTTAACTATTATTTTTAATAAACAAGTTTTTATTCTGAAAAATGTCAGTGGGTCAGTGAATATGTATGTGTCTGTCATGCTTGCACTACTGGTATCGCACAGATTACTTCAAAGTGTCTCACTCCAAATATAGGTGTAAAGAATGTGTCCTAAAATACTTCTGCACTTGAAATAGAGTCCAACAGGGATCTGGCAACGCTGTGGACAGTGCGGAATATACTGATTTATCCTCCTTAACCGCCTGAAACCTGTTGCGACCCCACTACTTTCGGTATTTCGGCTCATTGTTCCACTAGCGCAGTAATAAGGGTATTCATCAAAAGTGATAAACTGTTGATAAACTTGATAAAATTATAAATTTATCATTTTGATAAATGAACTGTCAAACTTTGTATGGAAATCTATTTAACCAGAGTTTATCACTTTATCAAACGATGTTGGTGGATAAATGCATAAATTTCAGCAAAATTCAACCCCGACAGACTGCCAGGTGGTCAATTTTACTACGAACACATAAAAAGCATGTTGGTGGATAAATGCATAAATTTCAGCAAAATTCAACCCTGACAGACTGCCAGGTGGTGGATTTTCCTATGAATACATAAAAAGCATAGTAACAAAATGGAGGAGGTAAGAATGAAACGTAACTAGCCATTTAAGTTAAATAATAAACAATTTTGTGCAATTATTTACCAATTCATGAAAGAATGCGGATAAACTGATAAATTTAAGCAATTCATCCCTTTATCACTTTACGTGAGGACCCGTAATATGTTCATATTAAGGCACCATCAGACTTATTCCCTACAGAAAAAGGTAAGTGAGTGAGAAATAAGCGTCGGAGCAAGAAACCAGGAAATTTCCTTAAAAAATTAAATATTTTTTAGCTTTATTATTTTCAATAAATATGAATATAAAATCCGCATAAGCCATTTTATTCAATCACAGCAGGGATGAAAAATAAAAATTTTAGATTGTACCTAATATCATAAAATAAATGCACCTAAATGAGACAGACTGTACCTAAAAAAGTTAAAGTATTCATATGTAGTTTTTCAATAAACTTGATTATATTTTTTTAGCTGAGCTTGTATCTACATCCATAGTATAGTCTAATGGGAATCGGAGAAGCTTTATTTTTGCCTAGCTTTGACTACTGAACACTGTGAAGTTTACTTTTTTCCCAACTTTTTATAAAACAATAGGAAAATTCAACTGATTTATCCAATTTCCTTTAATAGCTGCAGCAAGTCTAGAGAAAATAATGGGAATTGAAATAGCTATTGCCTCAATTTGAGGCCCTCAACTACAGAAAATTTCAAATTTGAATAAATCCTAGACCTAAGACTGTATGGGCGAATAAAATTAATAGAAAAGTTAAAAATGTTATGATATGCGGGGAACTTGAGCTTTTATGGCTTCAATAGATTCAAAAATGCATTCCAACAATTGAAAAGGTAGAGCGTTAGTAGATCTCACACCGTCAGTCGAGAGGGGAGTACATCGGTCTAGGGCGCTATGGCGTTTTATAGAATAAATTAATTCCAATTTCAAATATAAAAAATACAACAAGAATTAAGAATTTTAGAATAGCTAAGTAAGGTGTTAATTTTTCGTAGTGGCTGTTCTAAATCCAATGGAAAATGTTTAAGAGAATACATAACATGATTTCTTCCATTTGACCACTTTTCTCCACTTTTCCCGTGCAGACAAGTAAATATATTATCACAGTAAAGGAAAAAGAAGAAAATAAGAATAAACAAGTAAGAGCAGCGCTGTCTTCGGCTATGCCGAAGGCTTCATACCTTTCATGAACATCTGCAAATTTTACTTTGACAGATTACTGCTTTTGAATACATCTGCATACATCGATAGAGGAGTTACATACTTATATGTATAAAAAATCGCATCTAAACAATCAGAGCTATGGAAGATATACTTTATATGACACCAATCTAAGTGATTTTCACCGCTATGTGATCGGTATGTAAACCGGTAACACAATTTATTGGGTTTAGTTTCGTACATAAAGGAGATATATGGCAAAAACTGGTATCTTAACAATCAGTGCTATAGGAGATAAAGCTTATACAGCATAGATTTTGACGATTTTCTCAGTAGACTTTGTATTTTTATTTATAAAATATCTTACGAAATTTATCGGTTTTAGCTGTTCAAATAAAGGAGTTTTACAGTAAAATCCCATATCTGAACAATCAGATGTATGGAAGATATATGTTGTAGTCATCCGATCCTTGTTATTTTCACTGTAAGTATTCTGTTAATAATGAGTGTAAATGGTGCGAAATTTCATGATCCTAGCTGCATAAATGGAGTAGTTATGATAAAAGACCTCATATCTGAACAATCAGTTGTATGGGGGCTGCAGGTTATAGTGACCCGATCTTTGTTATTTTCGCTGTTGATAATGAGTGAAAACAGCGCGAAATTTCATGGTCCTAGCTACAGAAATGGATGAATTATAACGAAAAATCTCATATCTGAACAATCAGTTGTATGGGAGCTATAGGTTATAGTTACCCGATCTTTGTAATTTTCAATGTAATTCTGTTGATAATGGGTGCAAGTATTGCAAAATTTCATGTTCGTAGCTGCATAAATGGAGAAGTTATAATGAAAAATCTCATATCTGAACAATCAGTTGTATGGGAGCTATATGTTATAGTGGTCCGATTCTTCCGGTTCCGACAAATGATTAATACATTGTAAAAAGACACCCACCTACCAAATTTGATCCGGATATCTCGAAAACTGAGAGACTAGATTGCATACAAACAGACAGACAGACGGACAGACGGACATGGCTAAATCAACTCAGCTCGACGTTCTGATCATATAAGTATACATTTTCATGGGTCTATCTCTTTTTGTTCTGGTACTTACAAACATCGGACCAAAGTTATAATACCATTTCATGCTCATGAAAGGTATAAAAATTCATCTACACAAAAGATGATTGTACCTAAAATCTAGTAATTGTACCTAATGTACCTTTAGGTTAACAAACGTCGGAAAAAACGGCACAATTGTACCTACTTTTTCATCCCTGAATAGCAGTCCTATACAAATTCATTAACACCGTTTTCAGCTACTCTTGCCACAATTTGGCCCATATGAACAAAAATCTGGGTACTTGCTAGAGGATGGTCGAGGATTGTTTAGTATACATACTAATGTAAACACGGCATCCCTTAGTACCACAAGACAACCTACCAAAAGATGTGCATAATACATGTGACCAGGTTCCAATTGCACCAACGGCTTATCACTTATCACTTTACAACTTTTGGATAAGCCTTTTTTTGAAAAGTTGATAAGAGTTGCACTTTCAAATAGAGAACTTTTCGAATAATGTGCTTAGCTAAAATGATTACAGTTTCTTCATGGAAAACGGAGGCTTAGCAAGCCCATGTGCGCTTTGATAAACATTTTCAACTTCTCTTTTTTACAACGCCTTTATCAAGTTGCAATGTTGTGTGTTCAGACACCATTCATTGCTATAAAACCTTTGCTTTGCAATCATCCTATAAAAAAGTGCATAGTGCATAGGGCGACATTTACCTCTCAACCGACGCTGTACGCGATTTACGCTACAGCGGAAATGGACGACACGCCATTTCTTTAAATGAAATTAATTTGTGCTCGTATGTACATATGTACTAGCGATGTTGCGAATGTGGAATTTTAGACATCCGCGGATGCGAATGCGGATGTTTAAAAGCTAACATCCAAGGATGCGAATGCGAATGCGGATGTCAAATATTTTTAAGAAATAATTTTGGTGAGTACATTAGGTGATTTAGGTAAATAAAAAATGGGAAAGTTCCTAATTTTTAATAATGTTTTTTTTATTTAGCACTTCAATTAAAAAATTGGAACATTGTATTTAAGAAAGAGTAATTTTGCTGCATTTTCGGGTTACAGCCTGATTCCGAACGGGTCGTAAATCAAACCTGCGCCACTAAATAACTATTCGCTCGAGGCGACAAACTTGAAACTTGACAAAATTGTAAATTCTTTTCGATTGACGCTGCACCAGTTGAGAGGACTTTCAGTTATGTTTCTTTCTTTGCGGAGCAATAGTTCCTTTTTGGGAATTGCATCGGGGCTGCAAATGTCAGATGTATCCTGACTTTCATCTTCACAATCTAGTATCATGACAAGATCGTTGTTTAAACACCGTTGTGTTCCAATTTGGAGCATCAATTCTTTTGATTGCTTCAGAATTTGGACAACCTCTTACGTAATCAGCGTTTTTCGATTTCAGTTTTTGTACTCCATTTTTAATCCTGTCTTCTATGACTGGTTTGAAAAATTTGTTAGTTTCTAGGAATGCAAATTTCGAAGAAAATCCTGTTTTGAAAGTCGTGGCTGCCAGCAGATATAGTTTAAAATCTTGTTATTTTGTTAAAAAGATACCCCGTTTTTTTAAATAATTTGAATTATGGAATCACGGACGGTAAAGGTCTCAGATTTGCTTAGTTTTGGGTGACTCCTTGGGAAGGTTCGTAATGAATACCTTCTAATTAGTTTTTTTTTATTAGTTAGTTGAGCTTCCTAGTTGCAGGCAGTCACAATTAAATACTCACCGCCCTCGGTACCATAAGCTATCAAATCTGTTTTGTTGTTCCATTCCATGCGCTCAATGTGTTTTGATATATTTTTTGAGGCGAATGAACGCAAATTTCCCACATACATATATATCGCTAATACTATTTTAAGAGGGCTTATTTCACATTGTTGCTGAAATGCAAAAAATCACAACTAACTAAATTTGTATTGCCTAAAACGATGTGGGGACTTATGATTCGATGAAATGCATCATAATCCATCAAAAAGTAATAAATTTTGGATTTTTAATTAGTTACGGCTTTTTGTATTTCAGCTACGATGTGAGTTAAGTATACTTACCATATATTACATGCCAAGTCCCACGCCTCAATAGATATAAAATTCACCTTGAATTAATTCTTATTTAATTTGTGAACTTGGCTGTCGACTTATTTACATACCATTTTATCTTTATTTCGATGCGTGCTAATTTTGACAATTTACACAAAATTAAAATAAATATTTTTGTTTTCGAGCTGAAAGACTAATAGAAGGAAACACGGAACTTAAGAATAATAAGTTTTATGAGGAAAAAAATAATTACACTAAGAAAAAGTAGAAAACAACTACAGATGCATCCAGTTTTTTCAACAGACCTTTGACGAATAATAGCTCTGATCCAATACTTTTCGTGAAAAATCCTGTAAAACTGTCAAACAGCAAAATTACTCTCTGAAGTGAGACTAAAAAGTGAGTAACAACAAAAAAGTACGGGAACAAACAAACCATTTTTCCTGTAAAAACGTCAACCAGTGGTGATTGCTTGACACTTTTCATGATTTTACCAGAAGAAAAAGTTCGGGTAAAATCTTGCAACTTTATTCTATACACAACTCTCCAAAAGTCGTTATCATTTACAGGATTTTGGAGGATTTCGGAGTACGAGAACATTTTTCCAGCAACTTCCTGCAAGTTCGTGTAAAATGCTGTAAGTTCATGGAGGACTGGATCAGAGCTAATATTCGATTCTCTTTATAGCCTGCCGTTGAACATTTCCGCTGGAAATACCTACTATTAACTATCTTACGCTTTGACTTTAAATTACGAAAGAAGGTGGACGTAGGGGACAGTCTTACCGTAGCATCTCTACAGGCAAAAAATATTGGCTAAAATGTTTGTTTGCCAGATATACGTTTTAACAGTGCACTTGTACAATATTCGCATTCGCAAAAGCTCCGCATTGATTATTGCGAATGCGAAAGCGTATGCGAATGTAATAATTTATGCGGAAGTTCCGCGGTTGCGAATGCGAATATTCGCAACAACCCTGGTATGTACATACATATGTATGTGTGTGCACCAATCTATTAATATCGTTGAATTATTTTAATATCTATTGCAAAATTTTATACAGACAAGACTAAAAAGTAGAAAATAAATAATATAAAAAAATTGCGCATGCAATACAAAGCATTAGATTTAATTGACAGTAGTCAAACTACATAACATAGACCTAAGATTTCTACAGATAATGTACAAATTTGAGATCGATTTTAAGCGGTCGTTATTCATATATCCACATGCATACATATATTACCCTTCATATCAATTCAGGTCTATTACATGCGCCCCACGCTTTTAATTTTCAATCTCATAAATGGTTTGTAATAACTTTTGCTAAAATTTCAAAATCAAAAGTTATCAAAACAAATTCTATGGGACTAAGAAATATTATTTTCTACTTTTTAGTCCATTTATAAAAGCGTTGTATATTAAAAAAAATTTTTATATTATTTTTCTTACTATGTCGCACGCACAAAGCAAAGCCAATAAATTGGCAGTCTTAAAAACTGTTAAGGAAAAAAAGTAAGTCCGTCTTGACTGTCATATGTATGTTTTTATAAATAACTACAGCGTGGCGACGATTAACTGTTACCCAGGTTCCTTTATAGATTTTGCGAAAAAAGTATTTTATTGTTAATTTTCCACAGATTTTACTTTAATTGTATTAATTAGTTTACATTTGCCAGCAGCGTAAACTTTGAGAGAAAAGCTCATTTGGCACGCAAGTCTTTTTCAGGTGTATTTTTTGAAGTGAAACTTCTTTAGCGGCGCACATAGGGGTATTTGAACGATTTAGTAAGGTGACCAGAATTTTTAGCATTCCAGGAGGACAAATACTCCACATTGGAAATTTGTTTTATATTTATTTTAACACATAAATAAAGTATAAGTTAACATGGTTAAAAAAAGGAAAATAATTCCATGCACTGCGTACATATTGCCGTTGATTTTTGGCAATTGTTTTTTGTTGACAGTGTTGCTCATTTTCCTCCATATAAAAAAATTTCGAACGTACTTTGTATAGAAGAGAATGAATGGCGCCGTAAAAGAAAAATGCCAAAAATCAACGTTATTTTGTAGCCATATGAAACTCGCACTTTATTATACTAAAATTGCATGGGCTATAAAACTGCATACCCAAAACCATAATTCTTAAGTGAAAAATTTTGGTAAAAATTCGCTGAATTTTTATAATTTTGCACAAAGTTTGAAATGTGAACTTTTATGGTGTTTTTTATTGAATGA
>NW_023458557.1:41045326-41090275 GCF_013731165.1 Rhagoletis pomonella
GAAATGTGAACTTTTATGGTGTTTTTTATTGAATGAACAGTATTTTTATAAGAAAATAATTGAAATTAAATAATTTGAGTCTTCATCTAAAGTGATAAAGGGATAAACTGCTAAATTTATCAGTTTATCCGCATTCTTTCGTGAACGCACCTTCGCAAATAATTGCATAAAATTGTTTATTACTTAAATTATATGGCTAGTTACGTTTTATTCTTACCTGGTCCATTGTGTTCATTCCCTGAATTTTTATATTTGGCACAAAGTTTGAAATGTGAACTTTTATGGTGTTTTTTATTGAATGAACAGTATTTTTATAAGAAAATAATTGAGATTAAATAATTTGAGTCTTCATCTAAAGTGATAAAGGGATAAACTGCTAAATTTATCAGTTTATCCGCATTCTTTCGTGCACGCACCTTTGCAAATAATTGCATAAAATTGTTTATTACTTAACTTATATGGCTAGTTACGTTTTATTCTTACCTGGTCCATTGTGTTCATTTGTGTTTATGTGTTCGTAGCAAAAGCGACCACCTGGGAACCTGTAAGGGTAGAATTTTTCTAAAATTTATAAATTTATCCACCAGTCGTTTGATAAAGTGATACACTTTGGTTAAACAGATTTCCATACAAAGTTTGACAGTTCATTTATCAATCTGATAAATGTATCATTTTATCAACAGTTTATCACTTTTGATGAAGACCCCTAATATAAAAATAAAAAGTCAAAATTAGTTACTATGTGGCGTTCTTATAATTATGCAACGCAGTGTAGTAATGTCATTACTAATGGGCAAAAAAAATTAAAACTGCTTGGGCTATAAAACTGCATACGCAAAACTTTTCCAAAAATGTGTAAAATGTTGGTGAAAATTCGCTGAATTCTTATAACATTTGCACAAAAGTTTGTATGGTGTTTGATATAAAATGAACTGTATATTTATAAGAAAATAATTAATATTAAATAGTATAAAAATAAAAAATAAAAGTTTGTTAATATGTGGCGGTCTTATAATTATGGAACGCAGTGTAGTAATGTCTTTACTAATGGGCAAAGAAAAATAGCGACCCTGGTTATGCATCTCAACAGGCTACCGCTTTATCTCGATCATGTTATAAGACAATAGCTCTGATCCAATACTTTTCGTGAAAAATCCTGTAAAACTGTCAAACAGCAAAATTACTCTCTGAAGTGAGAGTAAAAAGTGAGTACCAACAAAATGTACGGAAACAAAAAAAAACACTTTTCCTGTAAAAACGTCAACCAGTGATTGCTTGACACTTTTCATGATTTTACCAGAAGGAAAAGTTCGGGTAAAATCTTGCAACTTCATTCTCTACACAACTCTCCAAAAGTTGCTCTCATTTACAGGATTTTGGAGTACGGGAACATTTTTCCTGCAACTTCCTGCATGTTCGTGTAAAATCCTGTAAGTTCAAGAAGCTAATGTATGTATTGTCAATGGAGACAGCATATTGGTCATGGAAAGCAATAATTACACTGGTCGACGGCCAAAATTTACCAGAGACGCCGTTATGAAATTCGTATGTAAAATCACCCCCTGATTCCGAAAATCAAGGTTATTTTTAATTTTATGGTACCGTTTTTGAGATATTTGCAATTTACCGTTTTTGCAAAAAAAAAAAAATTGGATCCACTTAATCATATATATCTCAAGAACGAATTAAGCAATTCCAAAACGGTTTGAAGCTTTTAAAAGGTAATAAAATTTTCTATAAGCTGTACATACAACACTTTTTGCTAGGCCCTGTAGATTCAAAGATAACGAACAATCATTACCGATTTTTTCAATTTTTTTTGTAAAAATATAAAAAAAATTGTACTTTGCGGGGAAGGATCTCGAAAACCTTTTATTTTATTTTTCTCCCTAAGCTCTGTTGTATTACAAAAAAAATAAGCTATCATCGAAGAAAATCGATGAAAAACTACGTAAGTTATAAGCGATCAAATAAAAATACCCAGGTTGCGCAACTTCAATGTATGTACCTATACATACATACATATATTAAAGGTATAAAGTGCAAGTGAGATATTATCCGGATAAACGAATAACACCATAACAATGATAACACTTTTTCTTTAAATAAATCAAATAGTACTTTTAATACTCGAATTGTATTATAATAGGTAGAGTGGTTGCATCGAAAGGAAGAGTGGTTGGGTTCGAAACCTGCTGTAGGCATGTAGTTATAAACATGTATTTCCGTCAGTTATGGGTAAGTATGCAGGTAGATTTTCAAAATTATAACACACAGAAAATTTCTAAAGCCTACATCTAAAACAGGTAGTAATTTCTTTTCCCGGCTTGTTATAAAAAGGAACCTTTCTGTCTAGGTAAGATTTGATTTTTTCAATTTTATTCTTGTTCCGAGTATAAATATGAGTTAATGCGCTTTGAAACTTCATAACATCTTCAAGGCTCGCCGGAGATAGTTCAGTTCATAAGTCTAATTTCAAAACCGTGATTTATTAAAAAAAATAAAATGAGTAAAAGGACGCGAGAATTTGAGTGGAATAAGGATCCAGATATGTTCTGTTTCATGTGTGGCCAATATACTATCATAAGGCGACGACGAGTGTTCTCAGATCATACCAAAACTTTATACTCCAAGTATTTTGGAATTGAGCCTAAAAATGCTGAAAAACCATGGACACCGAACACTTTGTGTACATCGTGTCGAGTAGAATTGATTCAGTGGGAACAAACAAAATTTGATACACCAATGATATGGAGAGAACCTACTTGCCATTCAATAGAGTGTTATATTTGTCAAACAAAAGTACCTGGCGTTGGAAGATCAAGAGGAGTAACCTATGCTAGCGTACCTACAGTGACATTACCAGTACTACATTCAACGGCAGTTGCGGATCCAGTTCCATTGTCAACAGTAACATCTGAGTGCGGGGGATCAAGTTGTACTGAATTTCGCATGGAAAACGAAAGAAACGTTCTGTCACAAGCACAACTTAATGATTGGATAAGAGATTTGGAACTATCCAAGGAAAAGGCCGAGATCCACACTTCTCGTATGCAACAATTTAAATTTGTGTCATCCGATGTTAAGGTGACATATAGTAGAACTCGTCACGAACCATTTTCCAAACACTATACCAAGAAAGACAGTATATGCTACTGCAACGACATCCCTGGTTTATTCAAAGAGTTTGGTCAAACATATGATTCAAAAGAGTGGCGATTGTTCATAGACGGCAATAAACTGAGTTTGAAGGCTGTATTATTGCATATTGGTAACAAAAAGCCTTCTATCCCGATTGCACATGCAGTAAATACAAAGGAAACCTACGAGGAAATGCAAAAAATACTCGAATTTATCAAATATGAAGAGCATGATTGGAAAATATGTTCTGATCTCAAAGTCGTTGCAATGCTATGCGGTCTACAAAGTGGCTACACCAAGCACTGCTGCTTCCTCTGCAAGTGGGATAGCCGAGCTCGTAAGGACCACTACGTCAGAAAGGATTGGCCGGAAAGAGTCGAGTTTACCGTTGGTGTGGATAACATCAAATACACCCCTCTTGTCAAGAAAGAGAAAATCATACTTCCACCCTTACACATCAAGCTCGGTCTCATTAAAAACTTTGTTAAGGCTTTGGACAAAGAAGGCGAAGCATTCGACTATTTGAAAACAGTTTTTCCAGATATTTCTCAAGCCAAGATAAAGGAAGGTATTTTTGTTGGACCACAAATAAGAAAGTTGATCAACAATAATCAATTCAAAGGACTACTCTCATCAGTTGAGGCAGCAGCGTGGGAATCCTTTGAAAAGGTCGTTGCTTCTTTTCTCGGTAGACACAAAAGCCCTAACTACGAGCAGATAGTGAACGACCTAATCAATAATTATGCGAAAATGGGCGTAAATATGTCTTTAAAAATTCACTTTCTCCACTCACATTTGAGCTTTTTTCCGGCAAATCTTGGCGACGAAAGTGATGAACATGGCGAAAGGTTTCATCAGCAAATGAAATTAATTGAGAATCGATATTAAGGATTCTGGGACGTCGCAATGATGGGTGATTACTGCTGGTTTCTCATAAGAGAAACTGATCCTAAACTGAATAAGCGTCAAAGTAGAACACATAATTATTTCGACAACATAGTAAAATCAAATTAAGATAAAGATTGTTAGAATATAGTATAAACATAAATAAATTTTAAAAAAAAGTTAAAAATATGGGTAATTTCATTCATAAATTGAACTTTTAACTCAATAGAAACAGAGCATAGCTAGATATTTCACTCTTCTTTATACCATACATACGTTTTGAGGTATACGTTGAAATTGCGCAACCTGGGTATTTTTATTTGATCGCTTATAACTTACGTAGTTTTGCATCGATTTTCTTCGATGATACCTTATTTTTTTTGTAATATAACAGAGCTTTGGGAGAAAAAAAAAATCTGCAAAAAAATAAAAGGTTTTTGAGATCCTTCCCCGCAAAGTACAATTCTTTTTATATTTTTACAAAAAAATTGAAAAAATCGGTAATGATTGTTCGTTATCTTTGAATCTGCAGGGCCTAGCAAAAAGTGTTGTATGCACAGCTTATAGAAAGTTTTATTACCTTTTAAAAGCTTCAAACCGTTTTGGAATTGCTTAATTCGTTCTTGAGATATATATGATTAAGTGGACCCAATTTTTTTTTTTTTTGCAAAAACGGTAAATTGCAAATATCTCAAAAACGGTACCAGAGAATTAAAAATAACCTTGATTTTCGGAATCAGGGGGTGATTTTACATAAGAATTTCATAACGGCGTTTCTGGTAAAGAGAAAAAGTTGAAATTTGTGGTCCAGTGTTATCAGAACTGTTATCTTTATAATTATTGCCAGCCATGAACTGACAGTTAATTTGACAACCAGCTTTTTAATTTGCGCGAAAACTTAGCGGCATTTGATTTTTTAGTATACTAGAAAAATTTAGCTAATTTCTGTTGGATTACACAGGCCTGCAAATCAAATTTTTCCGCTCTCCAATAATTATGTTTTTTCAATATCTAGGTATGTTAATTTAAAATACATCTTTGGTTCTTTTCTTACATTTTAGAACTTTTAGCAACTTGCATGAAAAACCAAAAATTAATTAATGTAGAATAGAATTTTTACTTAAAACCATTAGTAGCAATAAAAATAGCTAAATAAAAATTAAAAAAAAAATTCTCGGAAAATTTTCGTGATGAAATTTTTTATAATTTTTTTTTACGTACTCAAATCGCTAATTAGTTTTTTAAGGGGAAAACCACACAGGCCTGTGTTATTCTTGATTATGTATTTGGATGTGAAATAACACATTTTCTAAAAATTTTTAAGCAGATTTGCGCTCCAGTGAAACGAACATACTTATTTTAAGCCATCTTAAAAAATATTTTATCAAGATAAAAAATCCCCTTACACAAATATTGCCGCTGATAAAACTTATGCATATCTGGCAAACAAAATGACATATGGTAGGCAATAATTTTCGCCTGTGGAGACGCGTCGTTAGCTAGTCATTCAGTGTTGTAAAGGGTAAAATATTATCGATTACAGCTAAAAGGCGTTTACACTGTTCAATTTTTACAGGCGATTAGTTGAAAAAAAGTTTATATCATTTAACTGAAAGGTGAACAATGTAAAAGTCTCTTAAATACAATGATTGTGTACGATTAGGAAATAATAATATTCTGAACGAATTTTTTTTTTAATTTCATCACTGCTATAAAACTTGAAAAGGAGGACATTTTTGCTAAAAAGAGGACAGAGAAGGACAACATTTTTGAGGAGGACGAATCACGTTTGAGGAGGACAATCCTCCTCAAAGGAGGATGGTTGGTCAGCTTACGATTTAGGCGGCCAAAAACCATAAAAGAATATTCCAAATAACATTTCTCAGTCGCCTTCACTTTTTTAACTTGCACAGCGAACGCTCACCGTTGACCGGAAATAGAATATTCTAACGCTGCATATAAATAAATTTTCGCTCTCTAGAAAGATCGGGACGGTTTTAAGTTAATATTTTAATTTCTGCATTGTATTCTTAAAATGTAGTGATGGATCCGCATACAGAAGGTAATAATGCATCTAAGTGTTAAATTTTTTTAATCATTTTATTAAGAAAAGGTTCAATTTAAATTTAACAAAAATAGCGGCTTTCAACGAGTATTTTTTTTTAATTTTTGTTTGAATCTTAATTTGTTGTATCCCCGGGAGAGATCGCCTTATTATTCTTTGTTCAAGTGAAAGCTTGGAAATTTGGTCAATGTAGTGTGAAAAGATTTCCCGCAGAAAATCGCAGATAAGTGGTATTTATTTACTTAGAAAATGTATTAAAGAAAAATCTAAGAACGCAACTAGTATATAGTTACTCTACTTTAGATCTATTTTAACAATAAAATTAAACTTTTTAGATGAATTTGAGGCCGCTGAATCAGAATATAAATCTAATTAATTTAAAAAAAATGTTTTCGTGATATGAGCAAAAGTCACGTTTTCTAGGACATTTCTGTCCTATTGCTGGAAATCTGCGGGAATGTAAGGCGAACCCAACTATGTTATGTATTTCGGAATAAAGATTTGTTTTTCTTTACATTGGCGTTATATAAGTGGTGATTAACCAAATAGGTTTGGGTATACAAGCGTTTATATTTAGATAAATCTACGATATTTGAGTAAATATTGTATACAAATTGTTGAAAATTGGTATGCGAAGTAAAATTTTGGAACAAATTAGGATTATTATCAAATTTTTGCAAAAGGGGAGTGGCCCCGCCCACTTATGATGAAATGCTGCATCTCAGTATCCGCTTCACCAATCCGTTCTAAACTCGGTATGAGCCCTGCCTAGGCTATATCTAACATATCTGCTAAAAATTCTTTAAATTGGGCGATAACCACGCCCACTTTCCACATAACGGTAATTTACAGAAACACGAAAACTGCGTTAAATCAGTAACTAATTCAATACTTACAACATTCTCTTAACAATAAATAAGACTGTTTATATTACTGGTATTTAATTCAAAAATGTAGTTTTATTTCATTTTCTCACCTATACTGTGATAGTATATATTTGAATTATCTAATTCTCTAAATTAAAAATGAATTTTGATTTTTAAACCGGTGGCAACCCTGAGAGGTTACTTTGAGATAAAGCCTTTTCAAACCCATTTCCATTGATACCCACATTGCAGCAATTCATTTAACTAATTGAACGAACATTTTTAACAGTGGCAACTCTATTAATGTTTTAACCTAGATATAAACCTTCTCCTCACCGAGACGAACTCGTAAATATGAGTGTTCCTACAATCGAACCACGGCAACATGGAGTCTATCGATGCCAGCCGTTACGCAACTTTATTTTCTTTGTTTTGATGGAAGAATTGGACGTCCTCCCCTTAGATTTACTTGATTTTAAACATTTACAATTCTATATGTCAAAACACGTCTTTTCTAAACATTTAGAGTTGAGATATTCATAAAAATAATTTTGGCCGCATAAATCGGCCAAATACCCCTATGTGCGGCGGTTAGTTGGTTGGCAGTAAATTGGCAAATTCAACGGAAATTGCACACGGAAATGGTGCAACCGAAATGGTGCAACGGAAATGGTTGGGGCTGAAACAAGTGCTTATTGTGTGTATGCATATGGTATTAATTTAACAAAAATTTGCTAATAAAAGGTTAAAGAATAGAAAAGGACCAATACAAGAATGAAAGTAAAGGTGACTACGTACATAACTAAAGAAGAGGATAAAGGCAAAAGTAAAAATAAAAACAAAAAGATGCGTAAAGATAAAGGCAACAAGTAAGAAAATTTAAGTTCGGGCGGAGCCGAACATTAAATACCCGGCGCAAGTATTAAATATGTATATGTTTTCCACCTTTCCGAAAGCTACCGCTAATAAGCCGGGGTGTATAAGTTTTAAGTAAATTAGCGTCCTTAAATTTCGGAATATTGAAATTTCAAGCCGATAGTCCGATTTCAACAATTTTCGACGGTTTGCTTTTATGTGGCAAGCACAATAACCATACCGAGTTTGGTACAAATTTCTAGAACGGTTACGAGATACATAGATGTGATCATAAGTGGGCGGTGCCACGTCCGTTTTCCAAAATTTTACCATAGACGTATTTCTTGGTAAAGAATTGTTGCAACCATCAATTTTGAATAAATTAGCTTTAATATTTACTGATTTATCGAGGAATTCGTATTTCTCTAAATTACCGTTATATGGGATGTGGGCGTGGTTATTGTCCCATTTTAAAAATCTTCGGCCATTTGGTATGCTGTACCAGGACCAACAACTGTGCCAAGTTTGGAAGAATTTGGTGCAGCGGTTACCAAGATATACACATGTAAACATAAGTGGGCGTGGCTACGCCCATTTGCCAACAATTTTTAATATTCTTGTTTTCCGTCTAAAACTCATTGTAAATATCAATTTTGAGTGAATGATCTTCAGTAGTTACTAAAATATCGTAGTTTTCGTATTTCTGAAAATTACCGTTGTATGGGAGGTAGGCGTGGAGAAGTCCACGTACCAATTTTCGTTAAGAAATCTCAATTTTTACTCCAGTTATCGCGTGCACAGACGGACGGACGGACGGACGCACAGACAGTCACCGCTTAATCGATTTCTCTTTTCATTCTGATCATTTATGTATACATTTGTCTATATCTATCTCGATTCGTTTTGCCTGTTACAAACAACCGTTATGTGAACAAAGTTATAATACCCTTGTGCACAAGTGCGCTCGGGTATAAAAATGATGGCCAAGGTAATTTTAAACACTTTACTTATATATATAAGGGCAAAGGTGAAGGGGAAAATGTAGATGAAGAAAATGATAAACATACAAGTAAAGACAAAGAGGAGCATGAGGATACCGATAAAAGTAAAGATGAAGATAGGGGAAGAAAGATTAAAATAAAGGTAACTAAAGAGGAATGGATATAGAGAGAAACACAAAGACTCAATCTGGGAACTATTTTGGGATTTGAGAGATTTTCGCGATTCTCGGTACTTACCGATAAAATAATCGATATTTTTATCGGTTTTGTTATCGATATTTATCGATTGTTTATCGATTTCTTTATAGAAATTTTTATCGATATTTTTATCAATTTTGCTATCGATATTTTCGGAACTTATCGATATAACAATCGATATTTTTGCCGGTTTTTTTGTCGGGTTTGTAATCGATATTTTTAACTATTTTGTTGGCGATAGTTTTTATCGATTTTGTTGTCGAAATTTTTATCGATATTTATCGATTTTGTTATGGATATTTTTATATATATTTTATCGTTTTTGATATCGATATTTATCGATTTTGTTATCGATATTTATCGATATTTATCGATTTTGTTATAGATATACATATATCGATCTTGTTATCGATATTTATCGATATTTATCGATTTTGTTATGGATATTTTTATCGATTTAGTTATCGCTATTTTTATTCATTTTGTTATCGATATTTATCGATTTTGTTATCGATATTTACCGATTTTTTACCGATATTTATCGATTTTGTTATCGATATTTACCGGTTTTGTTATCGATATTTATCGATTTTGTTATCGATATTTATTGATTTTGCTATTGATTTTGATATCGGTATTTATCGATTTTGTTATCGGTATTTATGGATATTTTTATCGACTTTGTTATCGAAATTTTAATCGATTTTGTTATGGATATTTTTATCGATTTTGTTATGGTTATTTTAATCGATATTTTTATCGAGTTTCTAATAGATTTTGCTACCAATATTATTATCGATTTTGCTATCGAAATTTTTATCAAATTTTTCATCGATTTTGTTATCGAGATTTTAATCGGTTTTGTTACCGACATTTTAGTGGATGTTACTATCGATTTTGTTATCGAAAGAGTATAAATATAACAAGTAAGAAAGTCTAAGTTCGGGCGGAGCCGAACATTAAATACCCGGCGCAAGTATTAAATATATGTTTTCCACCTTTCCGAAAGCTACCGCTACATGATAAGCCGGGGTGTATACATTTTAAGTAAATTAGCGTCCTTAAATGTCGAAATATTGAAATTTCAAGCATATCTGAAATTTACCGTTATATGAAAAGCGGCCTCAATTTTAGTCCGATTTCAACAATTTTCAACGGTTTGCTTTTATGTGGCAAGCACAATAACCATACCAAGCTTGGTACAAATTGCTAGAACGGTTAGCGAGATACATATATGTGATCACAAGTGGGCAGTGCTACGCCCATTTTCCAAAATTTTGTCATAAACGTATTTCTTGGTAAAGAATTGTTGCAATCATCAATTTTGAATAAATTAGCTTCAATATTTACTGATTTATCGAAGATTTTGTATTTCTCGAAATTACCGTTATATGGGATGTGGGCGTGGTTATTGTCCGATTTTAGAAATTTTCGGCCAGTTGGTATGCTGTACCAGGACCAACAACTGTGCCAAGTTTGGAAGAAATTGGTGCAGCGGTTACCAAGATATACACATGTAACCATAAGCGGGCGTGGCTACGCCCTTTTTGCAAAAATTTATAATATTCATGTTTTCCGTCTGAAACTCATTGTAAGTATCAATTTTGAGTGAATTATCTTCAGTAGTTACTAAAATATCGCAGTTTTCGTATTTCTTAAAATTACCCCTGTATGGGAGGTAGGCGTGGTTATTATCCGATTTCGCACATTTTCAATACGATCCGTCCCACGCCCAAAAGAAGTTCACGTACCAAGTTTCGTTAAGATATCTCAATTTTTACTCGAGTTATCGTGTGCACAGACGGACGGACGGACGGACAGACAGTCACCGCTTAATCGATTTCTCTTTTCATTCTGATCATTTATGTATACATTTGTCTATATCTATCTCGATTCGTTTTGCCTGTTACAAACAACCGTTATGTGAACAAAGTTATAATACCCTTGTGCACAAGTGCGCTCGGGTATAAAAATGAAGATAAAGAAAAACAGAATAACATAAATGTAATTAGAACGAACAGGGATATAGGTAAAGATCTAGACAGAAAAAAGACAAAAAATATGACCTCAGCAAAAGCAGATGTATGTATGTATGTACATAGATATGTATCAGGGTTGTTGCGAATATTCGCATTATATAAACTTACGTTATATACATATCTATTTTCCCACTGGGAAAATAGGTAAGCACCTTACGAGGTAAGCCATGTTTTCTTTCAGTTTTTAGTACCAAAATTGTCATCATGGCCAATGTCATCTACTAGTAAAGCGCAAAATGAACACCTCCGACGACACATTACGTTGTCAGTTGCAAAATAACGTGCAGCCGAAGTTATTTCCAAGCACTGAACCACTCCGAGCAACTGCTCTGCATTACACGTAACTTACTTTGTAAAGCGGCTCAGAAGTATGTCTGGTACCAAATGTACATTCTAAATTCCTACTTACGTAAGGCGGCCACGCCTTTGTTAAAGTAAGGGAGATTCGTCAGTGACGTGGTAAGGACAGCCGGGTGAAGTGTAAGTTGCTGGTAAGGTATTGCCCTTCACCTGGCGGTCCTTACCACTTCCCTGCCGAATCTCCATTACTTTAACAAAGACGTGGCCGCCTTATGTATGTAGGAATTAAGAATGTACATTTGGTATCAGACGTACCTCTGAGCCGCTTTACAAAGTAAGTTACGCATAATGCAGAGCAGTCGCTCGGAGTAGTTCGGCGCTTAAAAATAACTTCGGCTGCACGTTATTTTGCAACTGACAACGTAATGTGTCGTCGGAGGTGTTCATTTTGCACTTTACTAGTAGATGACATTGGCCATGATGACAATTTTGGTACTAAAGACTGAAATAAAACATGTCTTACCTCGTAAGGTGCTTACCTATTTTCCCAGTGGGAAAATGATATATATATAACGTAAGTTTCACTTCTCCAGTGTGGCCCAGGCGCACTTACTTTTTTCTTAGGCCTGGTATAAAAAAGACAAAAAAAAACTGTATAGGGTTGGTTGAATTAATGGCCGTCCTAGTCACCAGCTCCGAGTCTATTAGTTTTTTGAGTATGAGGCCTTATGTTGGACAGAAGGGGGAGTATAATGGACTCAAAATGGAGAAAATTAGCCTATGGTTACAGAAGATATGGAATAAATTAACTGACGAAGACCCGCGTTCCTGCAAATGAACTTTTCTCTCAAAGTTTACACTGCTGGCAAATGTAAATAAGAATTAAAATTTAAAAACTAATTAATGCAACAAAAATAAAATCTGTGGAAAATTAACAATAAAATACTTTTTTCGCAAAATCTATAAAGAACCCTTTTATATCTCAAAAAAACCTGGGTAACGGTTATTCGTCGCCACGCTGTATATTTTTCTACATTTTAGGATTATTTATTTGGATCTTTCCAAAATAATTCAGTAACAAAAACATAAAAACCATATTGCATTAACTGAATTATTTCCGTATCGATTAATAAATTGGTACTCAGTAACCTTAGGGGCGTCTATGTTTATCATAGTTCCATCAATGCACCCCGCGATTTTAGGAAATCCACCAATGTTGAAAAATGGTGTGGCAATATTTTGCGTAAATTCCGGCCAACAAATAGTTTCATCCATCAATTTGTTTATCACAGAATTTGCCACGCGATGGATTACTCCACATAGCGCTAATTTGTGGGCCCCATGCATCCGACCATGCCATTATTACGCTCACTGTTATATTGTTGGTTCTCTCCAATTTTTAATGAAACTCTTTCAATTCGGCTACGAGATAGCCGCAATTTTTCTACTACACCAATATGTAAACTGCAGTTGATTTGTTCTTTTATGACACGCCTTTTATTATTTGCAGACTGTCCTCCTCTTATAAATTTAATATTTCGAATCGAAGCATTTCTCGCGTCAATATTTTATCGAATCACGGGTTAAAGCACTGATTAATTCATTCAGACTGAATAAATGTAACTTATCATTGGTATGATAGGTAAAATTATTTTTAGAAAAATAATGCTAAAGTTAGCAAAATGAAAAATGACAAGTGATAAAAAAAATTTTTCGTGGCACGAAATGCTAATAAATTTTGATAATTTGCATAACTTATCACTTATCCGCTAAAAACTTTTCGCTAAAGAATTTCAAATTTTGGTGCAACGCTTATCTATGATTTTGAGTGATTTTTTACTTATCAATACTCATTTGAGTGACTTTTCCTTATCATGTTCCTGAACACACAACACTTTGCGCAAGTTCGATAGTTTACTAAAATGCTAATGATAATTCGTTGGTGCAATAGGGCCCAGTAAGGAGTACCACTTGTATGACAGAAGCCTTATACTACAACCGATTTCGCCGATTTGATGTCATTGCGAATCAAGAATGATAGAATACAAGAGCTGAGAGCAACTGGCCGTGACGTCAACAAATACCAGAATGAGGGAGCAAGACAAACTCGACAAGAAAAGAGGAAGCATCGAACAAAAGGCAGTATTGCCAAGTTTTGAATTTGAAAAAGCACCAAATTTTTATTGGTGTATTTTATGGACTTTATATGCATACCTAATTTTATTGTAAGGATGCCGTTTCAAATTAATAAAAATCAACGTTTCTTGCACGACAGTCGATTTCTTCTGGCATGATTGAAGGTGCTGCCACATATTTTGTGGTCCTTACCCATGATATACTTCGGTTTTCTTTCCCAAGCAATAAAGAGCAGTATCTGAACTTAAAAAATTTCCTTAGGGCCATTTTATGAAATAGCTTTTAAAATTTGTGTGGACTTCAAACACATTTTTCGCTAAACCATACTACAATTTTTTTTAAATAGAAAAGGTCAAAGAGTGACTGGCTTCCAATTACACTGTACGTACCAAGGCGAATTTATATAAGGTGGTGTTACTAGCTCAGCTGATTTTGTGTATGTGTTTCGCCGCACGGCTTCTGATATCAAATTGAAAAATTTTCTTTGAATTTCTACACACACTCTTACAGATTTTGACAGTTTATGCCGCCAAAGCAAAAACAAAATACATGTAAATTTTTGTTTTGGTACTCCTGCTATCACCTTATATTAATTCGCCTTGGTATGTACGTAATTTTTAATTTTTGAAATTTTCTAAAAAAGAGATTTATAAGGCCATGAAATAGTATTCAAATATAGATAGAATGCATGCTCAGTTTTGTTCTATCACGTCTTCTTTTTTTGAGATATTGGCCTACTAAGTTTTCGATTTTTATTGACTTATGGCCTTGTTCATAAAAAAATAAAGTAGCTTTATAAAAGGTTTATAAATTGAAAAATGTATGAAAACGTCAAATTATAAAGCTCTTTAAACATACTTTATATTTTATGAATAAGGGCATTAGAATGTACATATACAGGGTGTCCCAGAAGTAACGTGACAAACTTTGGGGGAAGGCAGGTGGGGGGTGAGCTCCCTGATAAACAAAAAATTTTCAGGTAAAAGTGTCACCGTTTTTGAAATATTTACATTTTTTTTATTAAAAAAAAAATCGTGCCTTTTCATGTATTTTCTTTAACAGCATCTACAAACAAGGCTTTACTTAGTAAATTTTTTATGTAAAATACTTCCAGATAGTTGCTTCTCCATACTCAAATGCAATGTAGTTAAAATATATTAAGAAACCATCATAAAATTAGGACTATTTTGGAATTTTTAACTTTTTGATATTTTCTTCCCCAACTTTGACTATCGCTGGTGAAAAAAAATGTACTGAGCTATAACTTTGCATTACATAAAAAAATTTCTTATTTAATAAAGATTTCAGAGAGGTGCCACTCTTACTATTTCGAATAGAAAAAAAAGTTATAGCCGCTTTTGTGGGTAAAGGACTGAGACACGCTAGAATGTATTTAATAGATTTAAATATAAGTTGGTCTTGTTACCGACCAATGACATGCTAAATAGTACAAAGGTACATTATTACCTGCTCCTGTGGCTTCACGTGAAATAAAATATACATGAGTTGTTTGAAGAAAAAGTTGTTCATTTATTGGTAAAATATGCACAAATTGGCGACTTTCTACCCTAATACAAGCTCGGCACCTTTTAAGAAAAGACGCTTTTAGAGATCTTAAACTCAATTGGGATATCTCAGCAGCAGCTCCATTTATTTGTTCCCGCAAATGCTCTTCGTTTTGAATAAATGTTGTCCTTAAGCCAGCCCCAGTAGAAAAAATCTAATGGATTCAGGTCTGGCGATCGAGCGGGTCACGCGATTGGCCCGTATCGTCCAATCCATCGGCGAGGATAAGTTTCGTCTAAATGAGGTCTTACTTCACGCCCGTAGTGAGCAGGGCACCGGTCATTTTGCAGCCATAGTCTTCGCCGCAGGTTTAAGGGTACTTCTTCTAAAAGAGTTAGAGGCCGTTCCTGGAGGAACTCTAAATAACTGTGAGAGTTGAGCGTTGGCGGTAGTTCCACAGGTCCCAATATCTGACAATTAAAAATACCACACCATAAATTTATTTTATACCGGTACTGCGAACGATCTTCTCTCATTTCTGCCAACTTTTAAGGTTATGTAAATTAAAATAACCATCACGTTTGCATGATGATTCATCGCTCCAAATTATTTTATTAAAAAAGTTGGGGTCTGATTCATGCATTCGCAACATTTCACGGCAAAATCTAACCCTCGACAGGTAATCTCTTTCTTGTAGAGCCTGAACACGTTGAATGTGGTAGGGACGATAGGAATCGATAGTCTTTTAAAGCTTTGTGAACTATAGTTTTTGGTATTCCCGTCCGTCTTTCCATCATTCTCACTGAAGTCGATGGACCTATTTCCACTTCCTCTAACACCTCCGTCCTGTTTCGCCGCCACGCCTTCCAGGTATGCGACCTTAAAAAAGTGAAAAATGATAGTTAACAAGCAAGCAAACAAGAAAGGTGTAAAAATCACTCACCTTCATATACATATTTCTCTATGGAGCCGGGCGAATACTTCACGACCCAGATGCCGACGATTGGGGTATCGCTCTGCATAGAGTCTTTGAGCAGCTCTGGCATTACAGCAAGCTTCACCGTAAATTAGATGAATATCCGCATATTCATGCGACGTATGTATACTGCGTGTTCTCTGTCATAGTATTAATAACACAATGTTCGAAGGCTCCAATTTCACAAAATCCACTTTCACTAATTCCGGTAAGTAACATAAAATAATGTCAGGAGCAGGTAATAATGTACCTTTGTCAGTGTTGCACCTTCGGCCTTTTTTAGGCTAAATTTAGCTTTTTTTGAATGCATTTAACCTCAAAATAAGTGATTTATCTTTTAGCTTTTTTTTTAAGCTTTTTCTTAATTTCATTTGGCCTTTCCTAGCCTTTTTTTCTTTTTTCTTTCTAAAGTTCTTTATTGAATCGATATTTAGAAAATAATTTTTATATCATAAAAAAAATGTGTAAAGGTAACTCTAAAAATAGTAACAGATAAATAGATATCACAGAAAAATTTGTTTATGGAAACTCTGAAAATAGTAAGCACAAAAAAGTTATCGACTATCGTAAAGCGCAAACCGGTTTGCGTATCACTATTAGTTTGTATTTTTTAATTGAGTGGCGTCGGAAAAGAGCTGTGCTTTATGCTACGAATTTTTTAATTTTAACCTCAACCAATGGATAGGTAAATTTCAGTAGATCTCAAATTGTATTGTCTCTTTTAATGGTTTTTTTTTGTTAAAGATATTTGACGAAGCGATCGGTTGAAGAAATTTCGCATGGAAGTAGCGCCAGTGATTGTGATTGTGAAATACATTCAAAAGTGACAAGGTATAGTATATGTGTATGGGGATTTTTGATTTATATACATATGAGTACAGTTTGTATTTTAGAAAATATAAACAAAACTGTAGCTTTATTTTCATACATACAGGCCTTTTTTAGCCTTTTTTTGGAGAAAATCTAGCTTTTTTCTTCAAAAAAATTCTGGCAACACTGACCTTTGTACTATTTAGCATGTCATTGGTCGGTAACAAGAGCAACTTAAATTTAAATCTATTAAATACATTCTAGCGTGTCTCAGTCCTTTGCCCACAAAAGCGGCTATAACTTTTTTTTTTCTATTCGAAACAGTAAGAGTGGCACCTTTCTGAAATCTTTATTAAATGAGCAATTTTTTTATGTAATGTAAAGTTATAGCTCAGTACATTTTTTTCACCAGAGATAGTCAAAGTTGGGGAAGAAAATATCAAAAAGTTAAAAATCCCAAAATAGTCCTAATTTTATGAAGGTTCCTTAATATTTAACTACATTGCATTTGAGTATGGAGAAGCAACTATCTGGAAGTATTTTAAATAAAAAATTTACTAGGTATAGCCTGGTTTGTAGACACAGTTAAAGAAAATACATGAAAAGGCACGATTTTTTTTAAATTAAAAAAATTTAAATATTTCAAAAACGGTGATACTTTTACCTGAAAATTTTTTGTTTATCAGGGAGCTCACCCCCCCACCTACCTTCCCCTAAAGTTTGGCACGTTACTTCTGGGACACCCTGTATATACAACATATATAAGGGTGCTTTTTTTGCCACTATTGTTTTTTTTCACTCCTACCTCGAAATCTTGTGGAAAACACCTAAAAAAAACACTCCCTACAAATTTGAACCCTTCATAAAATTTGAACCCTTAATAAAAAGTCTTCAGCTCAGAGGTATTGTTGGCCAATGGTTGAAGGCTCTATAAAGGTGTTCATTGCGGTGTAATCCTAGCTCCCACCAGCGAGGTAGTACGAGTCACTAAACCCAATTTTTATACCTTTCATGAGCATGAAATGGTATTATAACTTTGGTCCGGATCAAATTTGGTAGGTGGGTGTATTTTTATAATGTATTAATCATTTGTCGGAACCGGAAGAATCGGACCACTATAACATATAGCTCCCATACAACTGATTGTTCAGATATGAGATTTTTCATTATAACTTCTCCATTTATGCAGCTACGAACATGAAATTTTGCAATACTTGCACCCATTATCAACAGAATACTTACAGTGAAAATTACAAAGATCGGGTCACTATAACCTATAGCTCCCATACAACTGATTGTTCAGATATAAAATTTTGCGTTATAACTCCTCCATTTATATAGCTAGGAACATGAAATTCCGCACTGTTTTCAATAATTATCAACAGAAAACTTACAGTGAAAATTAAAAAGATCGGGTAACTATAACCTATAGCTCCCATACAACTGATTGTTCAGATATGAGATTTTTCGTTATAATTCATCCATTTCTGTAGCTAGGACCATGAAATTTCGCGCTGTTTTCACTTATTATCAACAGAAGACTTACAGCGAAAATAACAAAGATCGGGTCACTATAACCTGCAGCCCCCATACAACTGATTGTTCAGATATGAGGTCTTTTATCATAACTCCTCCATTTATGCAGCTAGGAACATGAAATTTCGCACCATTTTCACTCATTATTAACAGAATACTTACAGTGGAAATAAAAAGGATCGGATGACTACAACATATATCTTCCATACATCTGATTGTTCAGATATGGGATTTTACTGTAAAACTCCTTTATTTGAACAGCTAAAACCGATAAATTTCGTAAGATATTTTATAAATAATAATACAAAGTCTACTGAGAAAATCGTCAAAATCTATGCTGTATAAGCTTTATCTCCTATAGCACTGATTGTTAAGATACCAGTTTTTGCCATATATCTCCTTTATGTACGAAACTAAACCCAATAAATTGTGTTACCGGTTTACATACCGATCACATAGCGGTGAAAATCACTTAGATTAGTGTCATATAAAGTATATCTTCCATACCTCCGATTGTTTAGATGCGATTTTTTATATAAGTATGTAACTCCTCTATCGATGTATGCAGAAGTATTCAAAAGCAGTAATCTGTCAAAGTAAAATTTGCAGATGTTCATGAAAGGTATGAAGCCTTCGGCATAGCCGAAGACAGCGCTGCTCTTACTTGTTTCATGAAATTCTGGTTTTTTTGCCCCTATCTCGAAAATAACATGAGCTACATAATATATATACAAGAAATAAATGACAAACTTGTAGGACATTCAATTTCCTACAAAAAGGTTCTACAACGCCAAATCTCTAATATCCACATTGCATGAGATATTGGACTTTGAAGTTGATCAACAATTTCTACAATTTAGCTTAGTAGTCCATAAAAGTTCCACACCACCTCAACTTCAAAGCCCAATATCTCAAGAAATGTCGATGTTAGGGATTTGGTGTTCTGAAACTTTTTTGTAGGAAATTGAATTTCCTACAAATTTTTCATTTACATTTATTCTATAGCTCTTGTTGTTTACGATATAGGGGCCAAAAAACGAGAATTTCATTAAAAAAAAAAAGGGTTTAGTGACCCGTACTAACACGCTGGTGAGTGTTAGGGTTACGCCACATTTTAAACGCTTGCGGAGCATTCAGTTTTGAAGAAAACCCATCATTGACCAAGATTACACCATAAAATGCCTCTAAGCTGTAGACTTTTAAAGAAAAAAACTCAAAGTTTACGTGTATTTTATATGGCAAGGTGACCAGAATTTTTTAGCATTCCAGGAGGACAAATTCTCCATATTGAAAACACAAAAAATTTGTTCTAAATTTATTTTAACACATAAATAACGAATAACTTAACATTGTTAACAGAAACAAAAACAATTCTAAGTTGCTCCAAATACCAACCAAACAAGTTAATAGTACACTGCGTTGCATAATTATAAGACCGAAACATTGATTTTTGGCCATTTCTTTTTTGTTGACAGTGTTGTTAATTTTCTTCCATATATAAAAATGTCGAACATACTTTGTATGGAAGAAAATGAGTGACACCGTAAAAAAATGCCAAAAATCAACGATATTTTGTAGACATTTGAAACTCGCAGTTTATTAACCTAAAATTGCATGGGCTATAAAACTGCATACGCAAAACTTTTCCCAAAATTCTAAAAAAAGTGTAAAATTTTGGCGAAAATTCGCAGAATTTTTATATTTTCACAAAGTTTCAAATGTGAATTTGTAAGGTGTTTGTTATAGAATGAACCATGATAAAAAAATAGGAAAGTAGAACCACTGAGAGGAATTTTTCAAATTCTTGACGTCTGCAAGCAATTTAATTTTAAAATTTTACACACAGTCTTACACACATATTCTCAATTTCAAACTCAAACAACAACAACTTTGAACAATTCTTTTTTTTTTTACTCTCAATTTTGTATGATTTTAAAATGTTGGCAAACTTCAAAAAAAATTCATGGCCGACGAATTGAGAGAACGGTTTTACCTTACTATGTTTTTATCATGGAGTGAACCATGATAAAAATATAGTAAGGTAGAACCGCTGAGAGTCACTTTTAAAATTCTTGACGTTTCCAAACAATTTAATTTTTAAATTTACTCACTAACTCACACACACATTTTCATTTTCAATCTCAAGCAACAACAATTTCGAAAAATTTCAATTTTTTATTTTCACTTTTATATGATTTTAAAATGTTGGCAAACTTCAAAAAAAAAAATCATGGCCGACACATTGGAGAACGGTTCTACCTTGCTATGTTTTTATCATGGAGTGAACTATATTTTTATCAGAAAATACTTAAAAAATAAATAGCTGTTTTGTATTGGATTAAGCAGGCCTGCGAAATTTAATTTTTTACCGTTCCAATAATTATGTTATTTTTTTAATATCTAGGTTAGGGCTGCCAGACGTCCTGGTTTTACAGGATTTGTCCTGATGTAGACAAACGGTCCTGGAGTCCTGGCCCACACTTAAATTGCCCTGATCTTTTAATGAAGGTCAATGCAGACACCCCTCTAATTTTTAGCAGACTTTTGCCATAAAAAAAGGTTAAGCCTTCTGTCATTAGTAGTCGAAAACTGATAACAAAGCGTGTTTTCTAACTGTTGAATATCTTCTTTCTGTTTTGTTTATTTGTTTAAATTTTTTTTTCAGGCGAATGCCGAAAAAGTGCAAGTTCCCGATCAGGTACACGACTGAGAAGTCATGCATAAATACTACCCAGTAGATAATATCAGGAGCTAAAATTCAAAAGGCCTTTCTGAAAGTTATTCCTTTTCCTTCATTTTTTTGTAAGGAACGGCTCAAATTGAAGGGCGTCTGCTTTCGCTACTTAAAAAAGAGCTTTCAGAAGGGCTTTTGTAGGACGCCGTTTGAAGAAGTTCTTTTAAAGTTTTTCTTAAGTTATAAAAATCATACTTCTTTAAGGAATTTATTTAAGGTTCATATCAAATAGTTTTATTTAAACTTGCAATGCCTATTGAAACTTATTTGTAATGCTAAGTAATATAAACATATACTTAAGTATATTCGCGTAAATTGTAAATAGGAAACACTTTACTTATAGGGAATAAATCAGTGGCGGATACAAGATTTTATTTGGGGAGGGGCGATTGGGATCGACTTGTCGAATAACGTTAAATTACAGACATCTAACATGATTCATAGCGGAGTGACCAATCGAAGCTATATGACCTACAAGCCAACCTGCATGAACCCCCATTGATTTTTCACACAAATAGAGGTTCTAGTAATTTTTATGAAGTCCGAATTAAAATTTTTTGTGATATAATTTTACTTAAAGTTAGCTTTATGTTGTGAATTTGGCGCAAGGTCCATTTACAGATTCCCATGTAATAAAAAAATTATACTATTTTTTTAAAAAAGCACAAGATAAAAAGTTATGCTCTGGGTTTATTAAAGCAGTATTTATTTGTGTATATTACATAAATATTTATTTTTTACTTATAATGTTTGTCAAATGAATAATGTAATTAAATAACTTAACAACTAATTCGGAATTTTGATTATAATAATTTAAATTGCAAGCTCAATTTTGCGCTTTCCTTTTGGGCATCTTTGTATTATCCGTTCAGTGTCAATTTCTTTATCTAAGGGCCAGTTTCAGTGGCAGTTTAAACTTAGATTATGTAAACTGAATTTAAAATGAACAGCTGACTGACATTTGACTGGCTAATCTTAGTTTAAAGCAGCCAGCTCAGGTGTTTAAACTAAGCTCAAACCACGACCGTGCACTGAAAAACTGGCCAGGACCTATCAGTCTTTTTTCATTTATGGTACTATGGAACCAGGTTTTTAACCGGCGAAGGGTAACTTTCTTCTGAAGTAGCGTTACTAGCTAGAAGTGTAGTCAGAATGAGGAGAAGTTTGTTAATCAACGGAAAAGCATGTTCGTCGTCCCATTTACCAAGAACTTCTGCTGCTGTTTTTAGGTATGGCTTTTCGCTTACCTCATTTGTTCATCGCTCTGACCACACTTTATACTCTCCTTACAAACTGATAGCGTCTTCTTGTAGCGTATTATATTCCTTAATTTTATATGTATGGAAGTAATAGTTCAACTCAAAAATGTTTCTGTAGTGTATATTTCGGCAATCTTTCTCGGAGATCGAGATAAATATTATGCAATAGCAGTATAAATATTACCTTTCGATAATAATCTTCGGCGCTAGATGCACGATAATTAGGCCGAAAATTTTATCTATCCGCTGTCCGGAAATAGACAAAAAGTAGTATCAACAAGTAAGAAAGTCTAAGTTCGGGCGGAGCCGAACATTACATACCCGGCGCAAGTATTAAATATATGTTTTTTTCACCTTTCCAAAAGCTACCGCTAGATGGTAAGCCGGGGTGTATCAATTTTGAGTAATTTTAGTCCGATTTCAATAATTTTCCACGTTTTGCTTATATGTGGCAAGCACAATAATCACACCGAGTTTGGTATAAATTGGTAGAACGGTTACCGATATACATATATGTTATCACGCTGCCACGCCCATTTTCCAAAATTTTACCTTTAACATATTTCTTGGTAGAGAATTGTTGCAAGCATCAATTTTGAATAAATTAGCTTCAATATTTACTGATTTATCGAAGATTTTGTATTTCTTTAAATTACCGTTATATGGGATGGGGGCGTGGTTATCGTCCGATTTTCGGCGATTTTTTATGCTGTACCAGGACCAACAACTGTGCCAAGTTTGGAAGAAATTGGTGTAGCGGTTACCAAGATATACACATGTAACCATAAGTGGGCGTGGCTACGCCCATTTTCCAAAAATTTATAACACTCTTAGTTGTCGTCTAAAAATTGTTGTAAATATTAATTTTGAGTGAATAATCTTCAGTAGTTACTAAAATATCACAGTTTTCGTATTTCCGAAAATTACCGTTATATGCGATGTAGGCATGGTTATTGTCCGATTTTTTAAATTTTCGGCCATTTAGTATGCTGTATCAATGCCAACAACTGTGCCAAGTTTGGAAGAAATTTGTGCAGCGGTTACCAAGATGTGGGCGTGGTTATCGTCCGATTTTCGGCGATTTTTTATGCTGTACCAGGACCAACAACTGTGCCAAGTTTGGAAGAAATTGGTGTAGCGGTTACCAAGATATACACATGTAACCATAAGTGGGCGTGGCTACGCCCATTTTCCAAAAATTTATAATATTCTTATTTTTCGTCTAAAATTTATTGTAAATATCAATTTTGAGTGAATTATCTTCAGTAGTTACTAAAATATCGCAGTTTTCGTATTTCTGGAAATTACCGTTATATGGGAAGTGGGCGTGGTTACAGTCCGATTTCGCCCATTTTCAATACCAACCTACCTTGGATTAAGGGAAACCTACATACCCAATTTCGTTGAGATATCTCAATTTTTGCTCGAGTTATCGTGTACACGGACGGACGGACAGACGGACAGACGGACGGACAGACAGACATGGCTTAATCGATTTCTTTTTACATCCTGATCATTTATGTATACATTTGTCTATATCTATCTCGATTCGTTTTGGCTGTTACAAACAACCGTTATGTGAACAAAATTAATATACCCTTGTGCACAAGTGCGCTCGGGTATAAAAAGTTAGATTCGACATGCATACATATACTTCTTTTCATAACTTTACGCTACTCACATATTGGCAAGATTTCACCATTTATTTTAAAATTTTTACACCTTTCATGAGCATGAAATGGTATTATAACTTTGGTCCGATGTTTGTAAGTACGAGAATAAGAAGAGATAGACCCATTAAAATGTATACTTAAATGATCAGCACGTCGAGCTGAGTCGATTTAGCCATGTCCGTCTGTCCGCCTGTCCGTCCGTGTGTCTGTCTGTCTGTCCGTCTGTTTGTATACAATCTAGTCTCTCAGTTTTCGAGATATCCGGATGAAATTTGGTAGGTGGGTTATATAATGTATTAATCATTTGCCGGAACCGGAAGAATCGGACCACTATAACATATAGCTCCCATGCAACTGATTGTTCAGTTATGCGATGTTTCGTTATAACTTCTCAATTTATGCAGATAAGACCATGAAATTTTGCAATACTACCACCCATTATCAACAGAGAACTTAGAGTGAAAAGTGCAAAGATCGGGTCACTATAACCTATAGCTCCCGTACTACTGATTGTTCAGATATAAGATTTTCCGCTATAACTCCTCTATTTTAGCTAGTAACATGGAATTTTGAACTGTTGTCACTCATTATCAAAAGAATACTTTCAGAGAAAATGGCGAAGATCGGGTCGCTATAACCTATAGCCTCGATACAACTGATTGTTCGGATATGAGATTTTTTGCCATAACTTCTCCATTTATGCAGCTAGGAACATGAAAATTCTCACCGTTTTTACTCATCATTAACAGAATATTTACAGGGACAGTAACAAAGATCGGGTCACTATAACATATATCTCCCATTCAACTGATTGTTCAGTTATGAGAATTTTCGTTATGACTCTTCGATTTCTGCAGCTAGGAACATGAAATTTTGCAATACTTCCAACGATTATCAACAGAATTCTTACAGTGAAAATAACAGAGATCGGGTCACTTTTACATATAGCTCCCATACAACTGATTGTTCAGATATGAGATTCTTTGTTATAATTTCTAAATATTTACAGCTAGAAACATGATATTTCGCACTATTTTCACTCATTATCAACAGAAAGTTTACAGTAAAATTAACAAAGATCGGGCGACTGTAACTTATATATTGCCTCCATATAACTGGTTGTTCAGATAAGGGGTTTTAATGTAAAACTACTTTATTTGGACAGCTAAAAGCGATACATTTCGTAAGCTATTGTATAAATAATAATACAAAGTCTACTGAGAAAATTGTCAAAATCTATGCTGTATAAGCCTTACCTCGTATACCATTGATTGTTCCTATGCCAGTTTTTGCGATATATCTCCTTTATGTAGGAAGCTAAACCAATTAAATTGTGTTACCGGTTTACATACTAATCACATAGCGGCGAAAATCACTTTGATTGGTGCTATATAAGGTATATCTTCTTTATATCTGATTGTTTAGATACGATTTTTTATGTATGTAACTCCTCTATCTATGTGTGATGTGAATATACATATACATTGTTTCAAATGCAGTAATCTGTTAAAGTAAAGTTTTCAGATGTTCATGAAAGGTATGAAGCCTTCGGCATAGCCGAAGACAGCACTGCTCTTACTTGTTTTAATTTTAATTGTTGTTTTTTAAAGGTCTAATATATTTTTAACAGAAACCATATAAATCCAGATTTCTATCTTTGTGCAAAATTAAAAAAGAAATCAACAAACTTTGGAAAATTTCGAGCTTTTTAATTAGATTTTTTAGAAACGTTTTGAGTATGCAGCTTTGTAGCCCAATTTCAAGTACCATTGATTTGTGGGAATTTTTTTCGTCGAACATGTTGCTCATTTTCTCCGTATAACAAAAAATCGTCGAAAATATTTTGTATGGAATAAAATAGCTACCATTGTCAACAAAAAACAAAACAAATGCCAAAATCAGTTACTTTAAACTTACAGTAAAATTGAATGGGCTAAAAAACTGCTTACCCATTGTTTTAATTTTTAATTGAAGAGATTTACATGCTATGATTAAACAAAAAAATTAAATTTGTTTTCAAATTTCTCGTTTGAGGTAATATATTTTAACCGAAATTTTTTCCAGCTCTGGGGGGGCGATCGCACCCATCGCCCCTCCCCTGTATCCGCCACTGGAATAAATTTGCATTATATTCACTTGTATATTCGTTTTTGATTTGGATGATAAGTGTCTTACCCTGGCATTCAGTAAGCGGTCTCTAGTCACTAATAGTGACTTCTGGTGGTGAACTTGGATTTGGAGACTATTTGGTATTCAGTACGCTGTCTCACGTCTCTAGTCTCAAAAATAAGTCACTAATGTGTCAGCTGGCTAAGAGCCGGTCACAAAAATAGAAGTATGGGAGAAAAGCTAATTTCTTTCCATTTTATGAAAACAAAAAACGCGAAAATGAAGCGAGGAAATTTGTTCAACAAGAATTTTATTAGGAAATAAACCAAAATGCTTTAATATCATACAAATGTATGAAAAAAATGTATTTTTTTTGTTTTTTAAAACATTAAAAATAAAACTACAAAACAAATAAAAAAATACTAAATAAAAAAATAGAAAATCCTCTACGGCCGAGGAGGACTTGAACCCGGACCCTCTCGGCTGCCAGCCTAATGCTTTGACCACTCGGCC
Source organism: Rhagoletis pomonella (assembly GCF_013731165.1). NCBI lineage: Eukaryota > Metazoa > Arthropoda > Insecta > Diptera > Tephritidae > Rhagoletis > Rhagoletis pomonella. Next base: position 41,071,929 of record NW_023458557.1, read on the forward strand.
ATTGCGACTCTTTGAGCGGCGCGGGCAAAAGGCATACATAAACACTATCAGTTGATTGTCTGTGTTTGCTTTCACCACACATTTTTGGTGAACTTTTTGTGACTCTCCTTCTGAATACCCAAATCGTCTCAAGTCACAAAAACAGTCACTAATTGCTAATCTCAAATTTAGTGACTTGAGATGAGACTGAATTACTGAATCCCAGGGTTAGTCTATGGCAGAGGTGGGAACTTTTTCGCCCGCGCAACAGCGAAAGTGCTAGCGCGGGCTAGAGAAAGGGAATAACAGTTTACGGGAGGAAGCAGGCCCGTAGCCAGGATTTTTATTCGGGGGGAGTTCTGGCATTTTTTTTTTAGTTTCACTTATTTAAACATATTTTGATTAAAAGAAGAATACTGATAAAACTAAAATATTTCACACAAACAACAAAAAATATAATCGATAATCGCATGGGGTCATTACCTGAAAATTTTAAAATGCGCTTAGTGGCATTGTGCTACTATGATAGCACGGCCGAGTAATCATTGTAAACTTATGTACAGTAGTTGAACAAATTATAGAAGCACCAAATTTTCACAAGTTTTAAAATATTATTTTTGCTGTTATTTAATTTTGGTTAGTTTTTTTATAGTTCATTCTTTAAAAACATCCGTATAAATACAAGTTTAAAGGCAGTGTCACACGATTGGGTATTTTCCAAAATTTGGTGTGAACACCCAAAGAATTTTTCTTTATCCCAAACGAAAATTAATGTGTTAAAATTTTCAATAGAACATCGCTGTCTTTTATAAATCTTTTGACTACAATTTTAATTAAATTCTTTTTTTTTTTATTAAATTCTGAGTATGCAGTTTTGTAGCTAATTGAATTCCAGTAGAATGAAGTATATGTTTCAAATGGCTAAAATTTCGATTGATTTTTTAGAACTTGTAAAACGTTCGAAGCTTGCACGAAAGTTTGTTGGTTTTTTTTTAATATTGCACAAATTTGGAAACTTGGATTTACACGGGTTTTGTTATGAATGAAACTTGGCAAAAAGTGGTTCGGCTATAATTTTTTGACCACTGTATGTATGGCTGCCAAGCTGCAAATCTGAATTGTAGCGGCACCATATCCCTGCAGTGAAAACCCAAACCAGTTAGAAAAAATACTAGTTCATAAACTAGTATGTGCCTACCAGTTCGACATTTTCAAAGAACTTAAGCGTTCAGCGGCATCTGCCTTTGAATTCCCAAAGCCTAAAATAAAACGCAATTAATTGCTTTTCTTACAAATTTCGGTTGTGGCGTCACGTGAAGGCTACTGGTTCTGTTTCTGGGATCGCAGGTTCGAGGCCGCTTGGAGGTGGTTAAGATTTTTAAAGTTAGATCAATGCAAGTAGGAATAATTATTTCAATTTAAATATAAATAACAAACTTAAAAATCTAGTTGCAATGCAAAAAAAAAGAAACAAATATATGGAAGAAATACTTGTGCCATAAAAAAATAGATAAAAAAAAATATTTTGTTTTTTATTAGATCTAAGAATAACAAAAGAAAAGCCCTAAAACAAGTAAGAAAGTCTAGGTTCGGGCGGAGCCGAACATTAAATACCCGGCGCAAGTATTAAATATATGTTATCCACCTTTCCGAAAGCTACCGCTACATGATAAGCCGGGGTGTACACATTTTAAGTAAATTAGCGTCCTTAAATTTCGAAATATTGAAATTTCAAGCATGAAGATTTTGTATTTCTCGAAAGTACCGTTATATGGGATGTGGGCGTGGTTATTGTCCAATTTTAGAAATTTTCGGCCATTTGGTATGCTGTACCAGGACCAACAACTGTGCCAAGTTTGGAAGAAATTGGTGTAGCGGTTACCAAGATATACACATGTAACTATAAGTGGGCGTGGCTACGCCCATTTGCCAAAATTTTGTGATATTCTTATTTTTCGTCTAAAACTCATTGCAAATATCAATTTGAGTGAATTATCTTCAGTAGTTACTAAAATATCGCAGTTTTCGTTTTTCTGAAAATTACCGTTACATGGGAGGTAGGCGTGGTTATTGCCCGATTTTTAAAATTTTCAGCCATTTAGTATGCTGTACTAAGGCCAACAACTGTGCCAAGTTTGGAAGAAATTGGTGTAGCGGTTACCAAGATATACACATGTAACCATAAGTGGGCGTGGCTACGCCCATTTTCCAAAAATTTATAAAATTCATGTTTTCCGTCTGAAACTCATTGTAAGTATCAATTTTGAGTGAATTATCTTCATTAGTTACTAAAATATCGCAGTTTTCGTATTTCTTAAAATTACCGTTATATGGGAGGTAGGCGTGGTTATTGTCCGATTTCGCCCATTTTCAATACCATCCGTCCTACGCCCAAAAGAAGTTCACGTACCAAGTTTCGTTGAGATATCTAAATTTTTACTCGAGTTATCGTGTGCACAGACGGACGGACGGACGGACGGACAGACAGTCACCGCTTAATCGATTTCTCTTTTCATTCTGATCATTTATGTATACATTTGTCTATATCTATCTCGATTCGTTTTGCCTGTTACAAACAACCGTTATATGAACAAAGTTATAATACCCTTGTGCACAAGTGCGCTCGGGTATAAAAATACAAATAAAAGAAATATTATGAAAAAAAATAAAAATAAAAAATTTTCCCCGCACCAGGGCTTGAACAAAGGGACGTAACCGCAGCATTTTCCAGTTTATAAAAATAAGCTAAAGAGGTTGGTCTAGCGGTGAACGAGGGCAAGACAAAGTACCTCCTGGCAACATATAAAGAGTCTACGCGTTTCGGGACACACGTCACTGTTGGCAGATATAACTTTGAAGTAGTGAAGGACTTTGTCTACCTAGGATCCCGCATAAACACCACCAACAACGTCAGCCTGGAGATCAAGCGAAGAATAACTCTTGCCAACAGGTACTACTCGGTGGGCTCGGTGGGCAATTGAAAAGCAGAGCCCTCTCGACGAACAAAACTCACGCTCCATAAATCTCTCATCATGCCCGTCCTTTTATATGGCGCAGAATCTTGGACGATGTCGAACAAAGATGAGAAGGCTTTGGGGGCTTTCGAGAGAACTATTCTATGCAAGATCTATGGCCCTGTTTTCGTGGACGATGGGTATCGGAGAAGATGGAATGACGAACTGTAAGAGCTTTTTTACGACATGGACATAATTAAGCGCATAAAAATACAGCGACTGCGCTGGCTTTTGCTGTACGCATGGACGCTCCGGTGAAAAGATCCTTCGACTCCGCACCCATGGGTGGACAACGAAAGCAAGGGCGCCCACGAATGCAATGGAAGTACCAAGTGCAGAAGGACCTGTTTGCGCTCGGGATAACCAAGTGGCGAAAATTTCACAGGAGAGAAGCAATTGGAGGAGCTTTTTGGTCTCGACCCAAACCGACAAACGGTTGTAGTGCCAAATAAGAAGAAAATGTATTTATTTATATCTTTAATTGGACATGCACATTATACATATATAAAGGAAATACATAACAAAATTAAAACACATATGCCTTTTTTTGCTTTTTTTCATGTTTTAAGTGCGTTAAAATCCTACAGTTCCGCAATTCGGGGGGCGGGGGGTTAGAACACCTACAACCTAGCCCCCCCCTAAATACGGCCTTGGGAGGAAGGGTATGAAAAGTTGCGAAAAAATTTTTTATATCTCCACCGACATCATGTTCATCGCAGTACGGCTGCGGTAATCAGTGTGCAAACTTATTTTTTTTTTAATGCGGTAGAATTAAGGAAAAAATGCGGTAGATTCCAGTAAAATGCGGTAGATTTTCATTTATTCCACAAAACAGTATACGATTTCGTGCATACATATGCACATACGCATATAACACTTACAAATAATAGGAATTCAGTTTTTGTACCATATGTTCTATAAAAAAAAATATTTTCTTTGCCTAGAAAGCGTTTAAAAATCAGGGACGTGAACCGGATGAAAAATTTTGTCGGTTCGAACCGTTTTTGCACTTTTGGATTGGTTCGTCAAAACGGGTTTCTTGGTCTTTGAACAGGGGTTTCGGTTCAGTTCAACGGTTCGAAAAACAAACAAATAATAAAGTCTAAGTTCGGACGGAGCCGGCGCAAGTATTAAATATATGATTTTCACCTTTTCGAAAGCCACCACAACATAGCAAGTAAGGGTGTATCAATTTTGAGTAATTTAGCGTCCTTAAATTTCGAAATATTGAAGTTTCAAGCATTTCTGAAATTTACCGTTATATGAACAGCGGCCTCAATTTTAGTCTGATTTCAAAAATTTTCAACGTTTTACTTTTATTTGGCAAGCACAATATCCATACCGAGTTTGGTATAAATTGGTAGACCCGTGACCGAGATACATATATGTGATCATAAGTGGGCGGTGCCACGCGCGTTTTCCAAAATTGTATCATAAACGTATTTCTTCTGTCTTTCTGTCACATGGTAGGTATTACCATGTTTAACAAAAAGAAAAAAAGTGGGTACATTTATCTATTAAAACATAGTTGAAACGAACCTTTAAAACTTTATGGAAAGTGGTTCGGTTTTTGGTTCGGATCAAACATTTATGGAAAATTTCGGTTCGGTTAATGGTTCAGTTAATTAATAGAAAAAAACGGTTTTCCGGTTCAAAACCGGTCCGGTTCAAAACCGGTTCACGTCCCTGTTAAAAATCCTTTGATGCAACATAAGTTCCATCCACAAATTTATACTTCTGCGCAAAAATGATTAAGTCATGGGGGGTAGATATATATCATCCCCCATACACAATTACTTAGCAAATATAAGGTCACTTATGGATTCAGTTTTCAATCTATTTCTTCGTTCGGATTTTATAATTTTCATAAGAGAAAAGGAGCGCTCTGCGGCAAAACAGCCAGCTTACACATATATATATATATATAGTATTAAGTTACTAAATAACAATTCCTTCTTTTTGGTTGTTTGTGTTTCCGACAGGGTAGGAGTATGACGTCCGTGACGGAAAATCGTTCCACAGTACAAATAACAATTCATTCAAAATATTTTCCTCTTTACGTAAAGCTTTCCATCCTTGGACCAAGTCCTCACCAAGAATGGCTTTGACTTTTTCTTTCTCAAAAATGATGAACGATCGCCATTCACTACTTAATGTTTCTTCACATTCGCCAGCGGATGGAAATACTTTTCACAAAGGTAAAATTGTTGGTATGTCATTTGATTGAATTTCTTGCGGATTTAAATATTCCAGCAATTTTAATTTGTCGTTACTAAAATCAAACCTCTTTTTTAATTCATCACACATCCAAATATAACAATTGAGTAAATCTTTTTTAATAACATCGCTTAATACATTATGCGTATCTAAAGTGTTACATTTTAATCCAAAATACATTAAGGAGTATGACAAATGAATGTTTTCGTTTTTGTAATCTGCATTCAAAGATATGAAATCAAAAACTACAAAATTTTGAAGTAAGTCTTTGAAAAATGTTGTGATTCTTGAATGTAACAAATGTATAATTGTTCCTTTTGATTGATACTCTTTATTGAAAGCATTAATTTTTTTCAATATGTAGTCCAGAAATAAGAAATATACATAGTGTGTATCATTGAGATCATTTAAAATGTGGGACGCGGATGACTCATTAAGTTCTTCAAATGAAAACAATAAAAAATAATGTTTTAAAGGTTGCCATTTTTCGATTAAGCGCTCAACTGCTGCTTCCAAGGATAACCACCGTGTTTCACATACTCTTAATATATTATGTGGCAAAGTATTAAAAGCATCTTGAAAATTTCTGAAAAAAGCGCGTACACATTCCTTACAAGCTTCTCTAGTCTTACTGGCAACTGCTTGGAAGCAGCAGATGAGCACAAATTCAGGGTATGATAAGTGCAACCTAATAAAATAGACTATTGTTTACGTGCTGAAACTTTTATTTAACACTATTATAACGCCCCTTCATTACTGATGCGTTGTCAGTAGCGAGCCCAACCATATTCCCCAAAGGTATTTGCAATAAGTTTAAATAATTCACCGTAAGGTCGTACAAACCTTGGGCAGTTGCAGCAAAACGGTCAACCACAGTACACTTATCAGATAGAAGATAACGCACTATGAGGACCAGACATTTATTCATGCTAATGTCTGTAGATTAATCAAAGATCAGAGAGAAGCTGGTAGATTGCAGCTCCTTTGCTATGTTTTCTCTGGCATACGGCCCCAAGTAAGAACAGTCTAAGTTCGGGCGGAGCCGAACATTAAATACCCGGCGCAAGTATTAAATATATGTTTTCCACCTTTCCGAAAGCTACCGCTACATGATAAGCCGGCGTGTATAAATTTTAAGTAAACTAGCGTCCTTAAATTTCAAAATATTGAAATTTCAAGCATTTCTGAAATTTACCGTTATATGAAAAGCGGCCGTAATTTTAGTCCGATTTCACCAATTTTCAATGGTGTACTTTTATGTGGCAAGCACAATAACCATACCGAGTTTGGTACAAATTGCTAGAACAGTTAGCGAGATACATATACGTGATCATAAGTGGGCGGTGCCACGCCCATTTTCCAAAATTTTATTATATACGTATTTCCTGGCAAAGAATTGTTGCAACCATCATTTTGAATAAATTAGCTTTAATATTTACTGATTTATCGAGGATTTCGTATTTCTCGAAATTACCGTTATATAGGATGTGGGCGTCGTTATTGTCCGATTTTAAAAATTTTCGGCCATTTGGTATGCTGTACCAGGACCAACAACTGTGCCAAGTTTGGAAGAAATTGGTGTAGCGGTTACCAAGATATACACATGTAACCATAAGTGGGCGTGGCTACGCCCATTTGCCAACAATTTTTAATATTCTTGTTTTCCGTCTAAAACTCATTGTAAATATCAATTTTGAGTGAATGATCTTCAGTAGTTACTAAAATATCGTAGTTTTCGTATTTCTGAAAATTACCGTTATATGGGAGGTAGGCGTGGTAGAAGTCCACGCAAGAATGATAGAATACATTCTCTCAATCGTGAAGTCCATGTACCAATTTTCGTTAAGATATCTCAATTTTTACTCCAGTTATCGCGTGCACAGACGGACGGACGGACGGACGCACAGACAGTCACCGCTTAATCGATTTCTCTTTTCTTTCTGATCATTTATGTATACATTTGTCTATATCTATCTCGATTCGTTTTGCCTGTTACAAACAACCGTTATGTGAACAAAGTTATAATACCCTTGTGCACAAGTGCGCTCGGGTATAAAAAGCTTAGGCAATGAACTCATTGTTCTAAATGGAAGTGTATGTTGTATGCAGTAAATGACCATGGCAATCTCCTTGGAAACCTTTTCGGACGACTTTTTTGTGACAATTTCGGTCACAGAAAGTTGCTTGAGATGAATGCTGTACATTACCTTGATCGCATTTACGTGTTTTGCTAATTTTGAGTGCGTGATGAAAACGTGATGACGATTCCCAGCGAACAGCGGCATAGTTTGCAAAACGCCTTCATTTCTACGGACGTTAACCATTCTCGGTTGTTTTGCCACTCGGGTCTGTATTTTTAGCCATATTTCCTTTTTTTCTTTGAGGGTTCAGTTCCTCTACAGAAACTTCGGTGGCGGCAGGTGTGCTTGTTGTCGTTTGTACAAGTAATGCTACGCCCTCATAAGCACGGTTGCCGTTTTGGTCCAAATGGACCAAATTTGGTCAATTTCTTTTCGTTTGGTCCATCCGTCCAATTCTTTTTAAAATGGTACATTTCACCAGCCTTTGGTTAGGTTATTATCACCCTTCCACTTCATGCAATAGTTTTGCGTCTTCAATATTTTCTATTTAATTGATGAAAATTCTGCCCTGTGTTGAATATCGCCATCGTCAGTAAAAGTGACGATACGGCCATCGTCAGCCATGTTACTGATGCGCTGACGATCGTCGACGATGACGATGACGATACTAAGCATACGGCCGATTGGCAACACCTGGTAAAAGTGTGAACTCGCCTTGCCACTGATCTTCAAATATGGCGTGGATAATCATCTGTCAAAGCACGCTTCAAAAAATTACTCGGTGACCAATATTAAAGTGGCTGGCAAAAATATGGAAAGGTAGCAAAACTTTAACCGTAGCATTTAGCACATGAAAATAATATTCGATTTCAATCGAAAAGATATTAAACATCTTGAAATTATTACCCCACATAAAGTTCTTTTTGATACTGATGTATTAATTTTGCCGCTACTCGACCAATTTCCTGCATTGGTAAATTGTGCAGACATAATTGAACTCAAATTTCGTAAATTGAGGCTGAGTGTAGGTAACTTCAAAAACTGTATACCAATATAGAACGTTCTTGGGATCAAGCAAGTTTGATTAAAAATGGATTGGGTGAAGCGGCCTTTAGAGAATTGTGTGATTTAGGTCATAACATTTTTAGTCTGCCTCACAGTTCCGCAGCAGCTGACCGAAAATTTTTTGATTTAGCATTAATAAAAACGAGATTAGGAAACAAATTTTAAGTTTAAACTTTAAAATAATATAATGTTAATAATATACAATTGTAATGCACTTTGCATGCAATATAAAAAAAATCGTTATAAAAACTGAATTGGCATATTTTCTTGATAAAGAATAATAAACTCCACTCAATTTATCGATGTAATAAAAATTGGTAAATTTTTTTACCATTTCGTCCATTTTTTGGTCCGAAAAATAAATTGGAAATGGCAACCGTGCTCATAAGGTGCAGATTTTTTCTTTTCAATTCCAAAAAAATTAAAATGTTTAATTACAAATTAGAAATTTATCCATTAGGAAACGATTGCCACAACGTACTCGAAACTCTTTTTAGTAATTAAAAATTAGCCTGTTCCCGTACTGCAGGTTTTAGTCAGAAATAGTTCGTAGTATAATATCTTCAGTACTATATTTCGGACTATTTCTGAATAAATCGTGCAGTACGGGAACAGGCAAAATGCTGCCAATGTTTTTTTTTAATTCGATTTCGAATTAGACATGAAGGTGCTGCCAGACATGGTTTTTTAGCACCATATTTTCAAATATTGCCACAAAGCTGAGTACCTTGAACAAAAGTTGTCACACAAAAAGAAGCAAATTTGGCATGCTAAAATGTGGTAGATTTCAATCCTTGTCCGGTAGATCGTCAAATATGCGGTAGATCTACCGCATATGCTGTAGAAGTGTGCATACTGGCGGTAATACTGACTTTGTGCCCCAAACAAAGAGCGTAAATTTTCCTCATATACACAATAAGCCATCGTTCGGACTTTGCTCCGATGGGAGTCGATTTGTTCCGTTTAGTCGAAATAATTAGAAACCTAGTCTCCGTTTTGTTGCATCAACAAATTTACTCTTCAAATAGAAAGGAGGTGGGGTTTTTAATAGCAAACTAAAAGTTATATTTCACCTTTTTATAGACACGATTGTTACATTGGTGAGCTACAGCACCTTTGCAAATACATTTGAATTCGCGAATTGGCCCTCACAATCGCCCGATTTGAACCCGTTCGAAAAAGATTGATCGGTCTAAAGTTCTGTAATTGCGTCGTTGCCCACCAATGTAACAAGTTCAACCAAAGCATTTTAACTTTAAGATAATTGCTCGCTGGATTAAGGCGCCTTTACACGGGTCGATTTTCTAGGAGATTTTTGTCGTTCAACCAAAATCGGGCCGTGGCTAGTCAATTTTCCAGTCTACAGAAATCGACCCTTGTAAAGGCAGCTTTAGCCCCTTATTTAGTCCCAGAATACAGTGATACGAGGAGAAATGAATTGTTTTTTATAAAGATAAGAAATGCACATCTACTACGAAAACTTGATTTTTACTCGCATTTTTACAGTCCGATACTAGTACTCATAAAGAATACTCTAAAAAAGTATCGATGGCAGTATTCATATTTGCAAAAATGTATCGATAATACTCGTATAGAGTACTTGGAACTCTCAAAGCAAACGCGAAAAGTAAACAAAAATCAGATTGCTTTGTTTTTTTCACCTCTTCCTGTTTGTAAATTGAATAGTCACAGCTCTTAATAGTTTTAATCTGATCTAAAGGGGTTTATGAAATAAACTTCTGATAAATTAGTTTTACATGCGTAAATTAAAAGTTTATAGCAAAAAGCTTAAATGCAAGTTTTTATAAGCAAATATTTTATAATTGTTTGACGCGTACATGTATTTATAAATAACTTTATTTTGAAAATGAAATGCAAATGTAGAAGACGAGAAGCAAATGTGGTGAAGCCCATTCTCTATTGGGAAAATAAGACCTCTTCTATAAAAACTTTCTTCAAGAATGGGCTGGATTTCACAACGAAGGTAGCATTATTATTATTATTATTACGAGCCTTGAGCACTGCGACCTCTAGGGTGGTCTATTGTGCGTGGCCCTTTACCCTATACGTGAAGGCTTTTAATATAAGCTAGCACTTCTGTGGGCTTTTTGTTCAATATTTCGAATGGATGAAGTGTTGTACCACCTAGGTGAGCGAGTCTGCGTCTAGCGAGAGCAACACATTCACAAATGATGTGTTCTGGCGTTTCTTCGTCCATCTCACAGAAGCGACAGACGCTCGTGTCTGAAAGATTCATTTTACTGAGGTGATAACGCAGGGAAAATGTTCCGTGAAGTACCCAGTGATAGTTCGAAAGTCCTCCCTGCCTAGATTTATGAGCTTTTCTGAAGCTTCTTGAGATGGAAAGATGAACCGCTTAGCTTGTCTTTGCCCCGGACATTCATTCCAGTGCCTATCGAATTTTTTGTCGACCCACTTGTTTATGACCTCCCTTAAGTGGGCTTTGGTGAGCCCGCAAAAGGGTTCCGGGTCATGGAATAGTGTGGTAGCTCCGTGTTTTGCTAGGCGGTCCGCCTGTTCATTGCCGTCATGGCCCTCGTGCCCCGGCACCCAGCCCAGTAATACTGTGTTCTTGCTTCCAAGACCGTTTAGGGTGTTGAGGCAGTCGTACACTAGTTTTGATGTTATTATGTGGGACCTCAATGCTAGCAAGGCAGCCTGACTGTCCGACATAAAACAGATGTTTTAGAGGATGTTCCTCTTCTGAGGCATTTTCTGCCACAGATATCGATCGCATGGATCTCTGCTTGGAAAATGGTGGGGTAGCTGCCCATTGGTATCGATCTTTTAAAATTCGGCCCAAATATACCAGCTCCAGTTTTTCCATCTTCAAGTTTTGATCCGTCAGTGTACCAAACTTCAGCTCCGGGTTTGGTGTAGGAGTTTTCTGTGCTCCAGGATGCTCGGTCCGCAATAGATACCTTGAAATTCCTAGAAATTACTAGTATCCGAGGTACTGAGTCCCTCATATGCATTATGGGGTCATTTGTGAATTTCATAAGGACCTTCATATGACCTGTCATGTTTCCGGTTTTTAACTCGGAAGTATTTAGGATTCTCAGTGCCGAGAGACTGGCCTCCCTCTCTATTAGAATTGGGAAGGGCGGTATGCCTACAAGAGCACTAAGTTCATCAGCAGGACAGATCCGCATAGCCCCTGTTATACCAATGCACACCATTCGGTGCAGTTTGCTAAGTTTTGCGTTAGCAGTTCTTTGTGTCGCTTTTGTCCACCATGCCAAGGATGCATAGGTGACTATCGGCTTCACAACTGTGTTGAATGACCAGTAAGTCATTTTGGGGGAGAGTCCCCATGTCTTCCCGTAAAGTCGCGTGCATGCGAAGAAGGATCTCATTGCCTTGTTTACGGTTGCATCCAAATGTAAATTCCAGGTGAGTGTCTTATCCAGCCACACCCCCAGGTATTTTACTTCATTTGAGAGCGATATTCTAGTGCCGCCCAGAGTAAATTCTGTCATGGATAACTTTTTCCTCTGGGTAAACGGAACCAGAATAGATTTAGTAGGATTAATGGATAATCTTTTGGTGTCACACCATCTTTGCGTAATGCGCAGGACTTGTTGCATGCGGTTGGAGATCGTTTCGCCATGCAGCCCTGTTACACAAATTACCAGATCGTCTGCATAGCCTTGTGTTTCAAAGCCATGGTCGTTCAGTAGGAAGAGGAGTTCGTCTATAACCATAGTCCACAGAAGAGGAGAGAGTACACCCCCTTGAGGGCAACCTCTTGTGGCTGTAATAGATTCTTCCGTGCCTCCGAGCTCCATTCTGATCTTCCTTGTTTTTAGCATAGAAAGCACCCTATTTATTATGATGGGGCTCACTCCCTTGCATATCAGGGCATCTCTTATTGCTCTGTATGACGTGTTGTCAAAAGCCCCTGAAATGTCAATGAAGGCACAAAGGGCTATGTTCTTAGACTCCAGAGCCTTTTCGATTTTCGATGTAAGGCTGTGAATGGCAGTCTCAGTGGACTTGCCTGGTTGATAGGCAAATTGGTTCTTATTCAGTGGTCGTTCCGCTAGGTTGACTTCTCTGATGTGTTGATCCCAGATTTTCTTCATGCCTTTTAGGAGAAAGGAGCTGAGGCTAATTGGTCTGTAGGATGAAGGCATTTGCTCCGGTTTACCTCCCTTCGGTAAAAATATGACCTTAGCCTCTGTCCATCTACTGGGAATGTGGCACAGTAGGAGCGACGCTCTGTATAGTCTGGAGAGGACTGGGGCTATGTAGTTACTTCCTTGTTGGAGTTGACAAGGATAGACCCGATCTAGTCCTGGTGATTTGTTGGCCCATTGCACACTTTCTACCGTGGTAAGTTTAGTGGCAAGGCTTTGCTCTCTACCAGAAGTGCGTGCTGGGACACCCAATTCCGGTAGATAATAGCCCGCTTTGTAACCCGGGAAGTGAGTGTCTAGCATAAGTCTGCAAGTATCTCCCGGATGCTGAGTATATCTACCATCTGGTTTCTTTAGAGTGCCGATCGTATTTTTGTGTTCCCTATTTAGAGCTTTTTGGAGGCGTACTGCCTCTGGGAGGCTCTTTATTTCCTCGCAGTGGTTTCGCCAGCTAGCTCTTTAGCGCAAATTTGTACGGATTCCAATCACCCGTATTCTTTGCTTTATTGAATAGTTTTCTGGCTTGGTATCTCATTTGCTCCAGCTTCTTGTTCCTCCAAGGCACATCACGTTTGGATTTTACCTTTCCTTGGGGACAGCTACTATTAAAAGCTATTCTTATGTCTGAATGAAGCTGTTCAGCTTCAGTCTCAAGCTCGTGCGCAGTCGTAATTTGACCACTATGGCTGTTTCCACCTTCTTCAATGATAAAGCGAAAGAGTTCCCAGTTCGTTTTTCTGGGATTTCTAAAAACTAGTTCATGTTCAGGAAAGTGGCCAATGTCGAATTCTATGTGCATATGGTCCGACATTGATACCTCCCCTGAGACGCGCCAGTTTGTGACAGATGCTGCCATGTTCTGACTACTTAGAGTAAGATCTAAGACTTCCCCTCTAATAGCGTTCCTAAACGTTGGTTCATTGCCATGGTTTATAATACTTATATTATAACTACTTATAAACTCAAGGAGGTACTCACCCCTTTTTTTGGTGTCGGTGCTCCCCCAGACAGTGCTATGGGCATTTGCATCACCGCAGAGGATCCAAGGTATACCACTCCGCCGGCAGTGATCAGTAAGCGCCTTTACTTCAGGTGTCGGGGCTATCTCCTCTTCACCCGGGAAGTACGCGGAGGCAAGTACTGCCTCTTGCACCCCCCTAGGAGTCGGAATTTTGGCCCATACCGCAACGAGATCTGCCGTATTTAACTGTGAAAGAGGGAGAAACGTTAGTCTGTTACTTAATAGCATCGCCGCTCTTGGGCGACAGCTGGCGGCATAGATAATCTTACCGTCCTTTATATTAAGGCCTTTGACGTCACTTCTTAATATCCAGGCTACACCTAAGCCTTCGTTTGTGAACCTCTTATGCAAAACATCTGATGCTGCTTTAGCGTGGTGAAAGTTCACTTGGAGGCATTTAATGTGCCTAGGATTTTTGAAGTTTTTGGGGTGAGGTGCCATTACTTGCGGTCTTTTCGGCCGCGAGCAGCCACCTTCTTCCCCCTGTTGCCCCTCAGCAAGGCCGCTTCTTCGGCCGTCCTTGCATCTCCCTTGCCTTTGCGGCTGGAAATAACCGCTTTGAAGCTGCCACGTAGTGGTGGCCGTTTTGCAGGCTTTGGGGATGCGATGGGTCCGACGTTCTTTTGGGCTTCTTCCAGCACCTGTTGTAGGCTCGGGCATGTTGTTGTTGCTGTTTTCGGAGGCGTCGTTGGAGATTTATGTATTACGTGTAGCTCTGTTGGGTCTATACCAGTGTCAACCTACGATGACTTCTGCTGCACTTGCGTGTCAGTGGGTAGCTGCCTGGGAGCTACAACGACGCCTTTGGAGTAGCAAGGTTGCTCCTCTGAGTTAGGGTAATCAGTGTCGGCGGCATCTTTATCTACTACGGGCATCGACGGTTTGGCTTTCTCCCTAAGTTTTACTACGCCAAAGCCATAGTCTACCACGTTCCCGCGCTGCTTTAGCGTGTCTGCTGATTGCGGGTCAACTGCAATGGTGATTTCCGCCATTGTTGACCGGCGTACTCGATTCAGAATGCGCCAGTCCGGAATTCTCAGGCCGTCATTCTGTGCCTGAAGCAGACTGAGCGCATCCTCACTGGCAGAGCTGTCCAGCTCCGGGAAGAGTCCCACAAGAATGATGCGGCGAGGTGTTTCTGCCTCCTCGACCACTCTCATCTTCGCCTCCTTCCATGGAGCCAGCTTTGGAACAGTGTTCCGTATCCACCCGCGGTCTGCAACTGATGCATAGCCATCCCGAGTGGAAGGTGCAACCCTTGAAGATAGGCTTTACAGCGCTAACTGTGTTGCTCCTGACCGCCCTGAGGATGGCATTTTGGATAGCTTTGTGCTCATCCGTTGACCACACTGTGGTTGGATAGTCCTCTGGGACTATACCCAGCTTCACTCCGCACAGTGCATCCCTAAAGGAAACTGGCTTCCCGCGACCATCTGCAGGTGCATGCGGCACAGTTGCCTCACTGGTGGGCACAGATGCAGTCCCAGGTGGCCTGCCCTCTGCAGATCCCTCTCCTGGTTTGGCCAATTTCTTCGGGGATCGCCCCTGCGGGGTGGAGCTATCAGACCTAGGTCTTTTTTTGGAGAATTTTTTCCCCTCCGTGGTGGGCCAACGGGTACTTTGGCTTTTTCTCTAGCTTTTCCATGTACCGCTTGAGGCGTTTCCGACCGGCTCCACTAAGCCGCTCCCGCTCTCGAGCTTGGTGAGATGAGTTGTTCACCGGAGAGGCAAGCAACTTCTGCTCATCCTCCGGCGAGATATCAGATAGCGTTTTGACGGGACTTGCATCCTGTCTCACGCTAGTATCCACCATCTCTACATCATACGAGGAACTATGCGCCCCAGTAGTTCTGTAGGGATAGCTTCTGTTTCGACAGAAGTCGAAAGGCCAGCATTGGCCATTGTTTGGAGCTGTGCAGCTTCTTCTGGCTTTTGATTTGATTTTTTTTTTACTTTCCATGTATACCCCACGAGTATGGGGGAAGGGATGTCAGCTGGGCCATAGCCCCCAGTATCCCAAGCAAGACTTCTTACAACCAGAGGGCGCCAGGTATCTGGAGGCCACCGTTATATGACACACTTCCGTAGTGCCATTCATCCCATAAGCACGGTACGGATGACACTCGGAATTACGGGTTTTATCGAGTTGTCCTCTCTAGATCCGCCATATTCAGTAAAAGCAGGGCACCTCTCGCAGGGTGTGACTCGTCGCCACGTATGGTCGGTCTTGAGCCATCCGCTCCTGACTCAGAACATTACAACACGTATGAAGCAATATCAAGAGCCTTGACCCACCAAAAACAAAAAAAAAAATTCTTCAAGAATGGGCTGGATTTCACAACAAAGATAGCATACAAGGCCGTATTTAGGGAAAATGTAGAAATGTAGGTTTTTAAGGCACTTAAACTTGAAAAAGGTAAAACGAACTTCAAAAAAAAGGCACATATTTTTTTAATTTTGTTATGTACTTCCTTTATGTACAATGTGAAGGTCCAATTAAAGATATAAAAAAATACACACAGTGGTCAAAAAATTATAGTTTTAACGTATTCTATTTGTTGTTATTGAACTTTTGTTATATTTAAAAAAATATATAGTTCGTTCTTTAACAAAACCCGTGGAAATTCATGTTTCCAAATTTGAGCAGTCCACTTGCAAAGGCGCTATGTAAAAAACTTGTATTTATACGAATGTTGGTAAAGAACGAACTATAAAAAACTAACCGAAATTAAATAACAACAAAAATAATATTTTAAAACTTGTCAAAATTTGGTGCGGCTATAATTTTTTCGATTACTGTACATAAGTTGGCTATGATTACTCGGCCGTGATATCATAGTAGGTAGCACAATGCCACTCATATTTGACTTACAAACAAACTACGGGCAGGAATTTCAAGATTTCAATCCTGTTTTTATGAAAAATTTTATTTTTATCAGTATTTTTCTTTTAATCAAAATATGTTGAAATAAAAGTGAAACTAAAAAAATTTGGCTTTTGGGAAATCAAGTTTGAAAGTTTTTTTTGCGAGTCTTAGGCTGCGTTTCACCAGATTCGTTTAAGTGAAAATTATTTTAATTTTCGAATTTTTGGTTTCACCAATCAATTTTAATTTGTTTTTAATTTTGATTTAAGTGACCTATGCTCTTCACTTAAATAAAAATTAAATCGGAAAAGCCGCACTCAGAGATGTTACACGCAGGGTTCGGAAACTCTCACTCACATTCTCATCGATCAATAATATTCCAAATCAATTTTTGCATTCTTTTATCGCGAGTGAAAAATGCAAACAAATTTATCATCTCTCACATTCGGAATGCGATCGACAAAAAAATTTCCGCTGCTTTTCATTCGCGATCAAAAAAACACAAAGAAATTTCCTCTCACTCGAATATGAGAAGTCCGAGCATTGCCGATGTCGGCCTCTCATAAATGAGAAAAATTATGCAAATAATCCATTCGCGATCACTCACAACAGCTTATCGCGACGTTGTATGGAAGATATTTTTCGCGTTTGTTTTGGGTATGCATTTTGTTATGCATACAGTATACATACATATGTACATATGTATGTATATGTCAGTAATGCAAGCAAATCCTTTTCGGTTAAAAGGAATGTAGGAATATGCACAAATATATGAATTATGGTGGTAATATATATGTATGTACATATATGTAAATTACATACATGCATACGTGTAGTTAAAGTACATTCCAAGCGTACACTTTTCAGTATAATGGTGTATCTGCATGTTATTTTATTATAATGATTGCATGTATTTTTTATATCTAACTAGCAGAGCACCCGACGTCGTTCGGGGTAAACAAATCAAAATATAAAACAGTAATACAAATATTCAGTTCAGCATAAATTAAAGGAGACAAACTATTTTCTTTGTTTACATTAAGGCATACTTATGAGCTATACTTTTAGCTTTATCGTGCTTTAACTAATATATATTGATCATCACTTGTACTACAAATCTTGTTCCATTATTAATATTAGGTGGATTAAGGTAAGATTCAAATATTTAAATTAAAATTATTCTACTACGGTACATTCCGTTTAGCTGCCTATTCGATTAGCTGTTGTATGTATAGCTGCACTTTTCTGGTAGAATGCTTGATTCGGAAGGAGTTTTATTCACTAAGAATGACTCTTTTTGGTTTTACAGCATCGCGGGATAAAAAACGATTTAATTTCAAAATTATCAAAAAAAAACACACACAGTTTTAAATATCCAAGTTATCTTATAGATGAATACATATATGTATATCCCCCTTTTACAAACTCATTTATATATACTTTACTCTGAACACCTCCCATAGATACCTATGTCTGAATACCAAATTTCAAGTTCATGTGACTTATGGTTCCCAATTTATGGCTGAATAAAAATTTCACGCCTACGGGATGTGCCACGCCCCCTTTTATAAACTCATTCATATACACCTTACTATAAGCACCTACCATAGATATGTCTGCATACCAAATTTAAGTTTCATGTGACTTATGGTTTTGAAGTTATAGCTGATAAAAATTCCCACGCCTATGGGATTTGCCACGCCATTTTTTACAAACTCATTTATATTTATCTTTTTATAAGCATCTACCATGGCTATACCTGCATACCAAATCTCAAGTTCATGGGACTTATGGTTCCGAAGTTATAGCTGATAAAGTATTCCACGCCTATTGGATGTGCCACGTCCCCTTTAGAAACTCATTTATATATACTAGGGCGGGTCAATTTTTTTTTCGACATCGTTCCTAGCAGATTCGGATTCTACATAAAATTCTAAGAAAAAA
>NW_023458557.1:41090375-41095051 GCF_013731165.1 Rhagoletis pomonella
CCAATTTTTATAAAGATAACTAAAATTAAGTAACAAAAAAATAAATTGTTAAAATTTATCAATATGACAGATAGTATATGTATTTTTGCAGACGACTGTAAAACATTTCTTTTACTCCGTTTTGAAATCCTGTCTCCAGCATAATGGAAATATCGTTTGGTTATTCGCTCCATCATTTCCACAGATTCGTTGAATTTTTGCTGAAACGCTTCTGAAATTGTATTAAAAGTATATTAATCATTTTTGAGAGCTGGGCATCAACAATTAAAGCGTACTTCTACCTTCTGTCACCTGAAAAAGACTTGCGTGCCAAATGAACTTTTCTCTCAAAGTTTACACTGCTGGCAAATGTAAATAAGGATAACAATTTAAACACTAATTAATCCGACTAAAGAAAAATCTGTGGAAAATTAACAATAAAATACTTTTTTCGCAAAATCTATAAAGGACCCTTTTATTTCTCAAACAAACCTGGGTAACAGTTGCTCGTCGCCACGCTGTAAAGTAAAAGTACAGTTTTCTACCAAATTAAAAAAAAAACCTTATTCCCACAAATTTTATTTTTTATTAATAAGGCCAATAGAGTGAGCTTTACCTTTATAAAAAAACATTTTACATGAAAAATATTATGAATACTGAAAAAAAGATGTAGGTGGCCTTATTTTCTGAGCACAAGTGTACATTGTGGATTCCATATTCTGTCATGATAAAAAATTGTCATAATAAAAACGGTTTACTATCCAAATGAATGACTTTTATTTATGCCTAGATATATAAAAATTTGGGCGTGGAACTTGTCCAACCTAGACCGAAGGTTCCTCAAAAAACTTGTAGGTTCGAAGAAACGGATTCGTTTCGAGTTCACCCAACCGACTAACGACGTAACGTAACGACGTCGTTTAGAGTTCACCCAAACGACTTCACCAGAGCGACGTCGTAACGACGTCGTTTCGAGTTCACCCAAACGACTTCACCAGGGCGACGTCGTAACGGCTTCACCAAAGCGACGTCGTAACGACGTCGTTTCGAGTTCACCAAAACGACTTCGCCAGAGCGACGTCGTAACGACGTCGTCTTCGCCCTGTGGCAAATTGGGTATGTACATGCATATATATTACCACCATAATTCATATATCTGTGCATATTCCTCCATTCCTTCCAACCGAAAAGCATTTGCTTGCATTACTTACATATACATATGTACATATGTATGTATGCTGTATGCATAACAAAATGAAATTCCGAACCCTGGTTACACGTTTAATCAGCTGATCAATACACACACCACAATTTTGTGTTTCTGCTGCTTACTTGTATACCAGCCCTCCTTTTACAACGCAGCGTGCCAAAGCTTTCAAAAGATCTCAGCACAAATGAAAGCTTTCGCTGGCCAAGTCCGTTTTACAACCACTTTTTACTCACGTAATAAAAAGCTTATTGAAACTGAAAAGTATTTAAATGAAAATAAAATAAAAAATTAAAATAAAGTTAATTACCACTTAAATGAGTTTGGAGAATTGCAGCCTTAGCTCTACATTTGGGCAAATGAAATTGTAAAATATTTACTTTCAGTGTACGCATGGTATTCTGAGTTTTGGTATAACACAGAAAATCCAAAGATTAACCAAGTCAACCCAATAACTCAAAACTGATAAACTTGTACATTCATGCTTCTGGCATGAGGGTGACGAAATGTGAATCACAAAGTTTAAAGGCGTGTTTTCAGTTTTTTGAGTTATGACAGCATTGAAGTAAATGAGCTTTATGTTCATTTTCGTAACATTCATATTGGATATTGAAGTTAATATTCGAACGTTATTTACTGGGTAATTAAAAAAAAAAATACATTCAACAATCTTTATTGATCACGAGGCCGTGAAATAGTGGAAATAAGCAACAAGAATTAACAAGGCGAACTTAGCATAGTGCGAAGGCAACTGGCTGAGTCAGTGGGATCGTCGGTTCGAATCCTACTGAAAGAAGTCTGATGAGGAAATGTGGTGATTTCCGAAATAGCTATCACTTCTACAATTTTTTCAAATTATTGTTGCTTTTCCACAATAAATTTTCATTAAAAAACGGCCTCGAGCTCAATAAAAATTGTTGAATATAATTGTTATAAGGCCATAAAATAACAAAAACAAATAAAAACAAGTAAGAGCAGCGCTGTCTTCGGCTATGGCGAAGGCTTCATACCTTTCATGAACATCTGAAAACTTTACTTTAACAGATTACTGCATTTAAAAAAAATGTATATGTATATTCACAGCACACATAGATAGAGGAGTTACATGTATAGAAAATCTTATATAAACAATCAGATATATGGAAGATATACATTATGTAGCACAAATCAAAGTGATTTTCGCCGCTATGTGATTGGTATGTAAACCGGTAACACAATTTAATTGGTTTAGCTTCCTACATAAAGGAGATATATCGCAAAAACTGGCATAGGAACAATACGAGATAAGCATACATTTTGACAATTTTCTCAGTAGACTTTGTATCATTATTTATACAATAGCTTACGAAATTTATCGGTTTTAGCTGTCCAAATAAAGTAGTTTTACATTAAAACCCCGTATCTGAACAACCAGTTATATGGAGGCAATATATAAGTTACAGTGACCCGATCTTTGTTAATTTTACTGTGAACTTTCTGTTGATAATGAGCGAAAATAGTGCGAAATATCATTTTTCTAGCTGTAAATATTTAGAAATTATAACAAAGAATCTCATATCTGAACAATCAGTTGTATGGGAGCTATATGCAAAAGTGACCCGATCTTTGCTATTTTCACTGTAAGAATTCTGTTGATAATCGTTGGAAGTATACCAAAATTTCATGTTCCTAGCTGCAGAAATCGAAGTCATAACGAAATTTCTCATAACTGAACAATCAGTTGAATGGGAGATATATGTTATAGTGACCCGATCTTTGTTATTGTCCCTGTAAATATTCTGTTAATAATGAGTGAAAACGGTGAGGATTTTCATGATCCTAGCTGCATAAATGGCGAAGTTATGGCAAAAATCTCATATCTGAACAATCAGTTGTATGGAGGCTATATAGGTTATAGCGACCCGCTCTTCCCCATTTTCTCTGAAAGTATTCTTTTGATAATGAGTGACAACAGTTCAAAATTCCATGTTGCTAGCTACTTAAATGGAGGAGTTATAACGAAAAATCTTATATCTGAACAATCAGTAGTACGGGAGCTATAGGTTATAGTGCCCCGATCTTTGCAATTTTCACTCTAAGTTCTCTGTTAATAATGGGTGGAAGTATTGCAAAATGTTCCTAGCTGCATAAATGGCGAAGTTATGGCAAAAAGTCTCATATCTGAACAATCAGTTGTATGGAGGCTATAGGTTATAGCGACCCGATCTTCGCCATTTTCTCTGAAAGTATTCCTTTGATAATGAGTGACAACAGTTCAAAATTCCATGTTACTAGCTACTTAAATGGAGAAGTTATAACGAAAAATCTCATATCTGAACAATCAGTTGTATGGGAGCTATATGTTATAGTGGTCCGCTTCTTCCGGTTCCGACAAATGATTAATACATTATATAAATACACGCACCTACCAAATTTCATCCGGATATCTCGAAAACTGAGAGACTAGATTGCATACAAACAGACAGACAGACAGACAGACAGACGGACAGACGGGCATGGCTAAATCGACTCAGCTCGACGTTCTGATCATTTAAGTATACATTTTAATGGGTATATCTCTTCTTATTCTGATACTTACAAACTTCGGACCAAAGTTATAATACCACTAGCTGTACCCTGCCACGCTTTGCTGTGGCATATTCTTGTTACATGGATGATACATGTTTAACGAAACAAAGCATACGTTTCATATAAGTTTGATTTTGTAATAAGTACTTGTGTGCACACAATATTTGTCGTTTTGCCATTGTCTGCATAGATATCAAGGATATCTGGTTTGCCGACACGGGAACATGCAACATCTGAGAAGCAATCCGCATCTAAATCTAAACCACACTTTTCCAAAAGTTGACCTTGGGCATTATTGATTGCGATTCCGAATGCCAATCGAATTGGGCATTCCAATCTTTTAAATTGAAATTGCGTATCGGAATCGGAATCATGGGAATTCTTCACTTTTGAAAGGCCACGTTAAAATCTCTGTTTACACTACCGTCTTCATCAATGTCGTTACTGCTAGAAACGTACAGTTGCAGCGTTTTCACTGATTAATATTCCGCAACATGATAATAGACACCACCTATTTTCAATTTCAGTATGTGTCGTCACCCCTGGAAGATCTATCGAGTTCAAAAACTAAGAAACAATCTTTCGATAATTTCTCCTTTCGATGTTTCTAAGCTACAAAATTATCAGGCAGTAAAATTCGCCTTAATCTCTCATTGACTGGCAACTTTCCGTTCCCAATATCCCGTATTTGTCACGAGAATACCTCGGCTGCAGTGTATGTATGTTCGTTTTGCCACACTTGCCACTTTGACTATTTCAGACTATATCACGACAATCAATCAAGAACCTCAAGCAATTTTTTATGTGCCATCGTGCACTCATCCCAAACAATAAGTTTACATTTTTGTATTACTTTTTCCTTACCGGATGTTCTGGAAATATTGCAAGTGGGAGTTTCGATGATTTATATGTTCAATGGCAG
>NW_023458557.1:41095151-41096615 GCF_013731165.1 Rhagoletis pomonella
AGCAATGTTTCCCCATGGTAGCAATTCCAGGCGAAGCGATAGCTAAAGTTATGTAATTCTTTGAACCAACCGTTGCCAGAATCAATCTGATAAGAATGTTTTGCTAGTTCTTCCTGGCGTATCAAGAAGAAGGTCCCCCAACTCCGTCAATTAACATTTGCATATTTTTCCTCTAATTTGGTGCTGTAGCCGCCTAAGCCATTTTGGCCGAGATCGACAAAGAACGCCAGTCGTTTCAATCTGTGCCAACTGACGACAATTGGAAATGCCACGTGAAGCCAAGTCCTTCTCCGGATTGCGAGTTGAATACTTTCAGAACTGGAACGTCGCTTCCCATTCAAACGACGTGGCCAAGCCAGCGGAGCCGCTGTATTTTCATTCGCCACACCATGTCCATTTCGTTGTAAAGCTCATACAACTCATCGTTCCATCGTCTGCGGTACTTCCGTCGCCAACGCGCAGAGGCCTGTAAATCTTCCATAAGATCTTTCTCTCCAAAACTCTAAGAGCCGTCTCATCGAATGTTGTCATTGGCTAAGCTTCTGCGCCATATACCAGCTCGGACATGATGAGTGACTTATAGAGTGTGGTTTTTGTACGTCGAGAGAGGACTTTACTCCCGAATTGCCTATTCAGTACAAAGTTGCACTTGTTGGCTAGAGTGATTCTGTATTGGATTTCCATGCTGACGTTAACCAAACCCAATCGCTTTGCTTCGTTATCCAGCTTGGAAAAGGCAGGACAGACTTCGTGGTTTTTGTTACCGTTGATATCGATGTCATTGGCATACGCCAGAAATTACGTAAACATTTTTTCCTGAGTGGTTCTGTTCTGCAGCTCTTATTATCTTAACACTTGCATAATGCGATCGTAAATGCCTTTCTGAATTCGCTTTAATTTGGGAATGTTGGTTTGGGCATATAACAGGGGTTCACAATAGTAATAGTAATCATAATCATAATAATATTATCTCAAGTTATTCAAAATTTCTTTACTCGCAAATATACGTAGTAGGCTATGGCGACCCCAAACGAAATAAATTGTTTACGATTAAAAGTTAACTGATTTATAATGCTAGGGAATGCTGTCAACAATTTTAAGTGTTCATTAAGTATTTTTTAAACCGCTTTCATGCGATAGTTTTTTGTTTTCGTTACTCTTTTATCATTTTGTTATTTGTTTCAGTAGTTTTTAGCCGACTTCTCAAAAAGGAGAAGGTTATCAATTCGTCGGATTACTTTTTTTTATGTATGTTACCGCATAACTTTGGACCACGTCAACTGATTTCCAGGTGATCCCATACTAATTTGGTTTAGATCTGATCATTGGATCATGAAAAAATTAACGGTGCTATTAAATTTTTATATGGGAATTGAAGCCGGTTGTGTTTTTTGCTTAAAAATTACTTGTTTATTAATTTTTTACATTAAGTAATTTGTGTACCAACTCTTCGTTGATAATATG
>NW_023458557.1:41096715-41100606 GCF_013731165.1 Rhagoletis pomonella
AAACAGGTGGCAACCCACACATATTTTCGGTTGTAAGCCTTCTTAAAATTCTTTAATTTGATAAATAGGTGGAAACCCTCTTCAAAAATATCTCCAGCAGTCATATTTCTTAAACCTCTTTAATTTTACACCTATATAATATGTTATTTATTTTATCAATTTAATTGAGTTAAATTGTCGAACAGATAACAACCCTCCTCAAACATATTTTCGGCTGTAAGCCTTCTTAAAAATCTTTAGTTTGATACCCATATTGAAATGCTTCATTTATTTTATCAATTTAACTGAACTAAAATTTTCAAATAGGTGGCAACCCTCCTCAAACATATTTCCAACAGTCATATTTCCTAGACCTCTTTAATTCGATACCTGTATTGTAATAGGTCATTCATTTTACCTTTAAATTGAGTTGAATTTTCAAACAGGTGGCACCCCTCCTCAAACATATTTTCGGCTGTAAGCCTTCTTAAACCCCTTTAGTTTGACACCCCCACGGCAATATTTCATTTACTTTATCTATTTAACTTAGTTAAATTTTTCAAATAGGTGGCAACCATCCTAAAAAGTATTCCAGCGGATATCTTTCTTAACCCTATTTAATTTTATACCCACATTGCAATATTTCATTTATTTTATCAATTTAACTGAGTTAAAATTTTCTAATAGGTGGCAACCGTCCTCAAAAATTTCTCCAGCAGTTACCTTTCTTAAACCTCTTTAATCTGATACCCATATTGTAATATTCCATTTATTTTATCAATATAACCGGATTTAAAAATTTTCAAACAGGTGGCAGCTCTCCAAATTTTTGTAACATAATTGATCCTGGTATTATACCGAGCAATACAAAAAAAAATATGCAAATCAGTTCAGCGGTTCTCGAGTTTTGATGACCGTGACAAACGAACACAACATTTTTATATATATAGATATAGATTTCTAAATCAAGATTTCTCAAATGCCTTTAGTTCGGTACCGATATTGTAACATTTCATGTATTTTACCAATTTAATTGAGTTAAATTTTTAAACAGGTGGCAACCCTCCTCAAACATATTTTCTACTGTAGGTCTTTTAAAAACTCTTTAGTTTGATACCCTCACTGCAATATTTCATTTGTTTAATCAATTTAACTGAGTTTAAATTTTCAAATAGGTGGCAAACCTCCTCAAAAGTATTTCCAATAGTCTTCCTTCTTACACCTGTTTAATTTGATACCTATGTATATCAATTAAATTGGGTTAAATTTTCAAACAGGTGGCAGCCCTCTTCAACCGTATTTTCGGCTGTAAACCTGCTTAAAAATCTAAAGTTTGATAACAAAATTACCGTATTTCATTTATTTTAACAAAATAACTGAATTTAAATGTTTAAAGATGTGGCAATTTTACTCAAAAATATTTCTAGCAGTTATCTTTCTTAAACCTCTTAAATTTAATATCTATATTGTAATATAACATTTGGTTTATCAATTAAATTGTGCCAAATTTTTTAACAGGTGGCAATCCTCCTTTATAATATTTTCGACTGTAAGCCTTCTTAAAACTCTTTAGTTTAATACCCGCATAGCAATATTTCATTTACTTTATCAATTTAACTGAGTTAAAATTTTAAAATGGGTGGCAATCCTCCCCAAAAATATTTCCAACAGTTATCCTTCTTAAAACTCTTTAATTTGATACCAATATTGTAATATTTTATTTATTTTATCAGCGTAATTTAGTTAAACTTTCAAACAGGTGGCAACCCACACATATTTTCGGTTGTAAGCCTTCTTAAATTCTTTAATTTGATACCCACATTGCAATATTTCATTTACTTAATCAACTTAACTGAGTTAAAATTTTAAATTAGGTGGCAACCCTCCTCAAAAATATTTATATCAGTAATTTTTCTCAAACCTCTTTAATTTGATGCCCAGATTTTAATAAATAATTTATTTTGTCAATATAATTGGGTTTAAAAATTTTCAAATAGGTGGCAACCCTCCAATTTGCGATATCATTGGTTCTGGTATTATACCGAACAATACAAAAAAAATTATTCAAATCGGTTCAGCCGTTCTCGAGGTTTGACGACCGTGACATACGAACACAACATTTTTATTAACATAGATTTCATGCTCATGAAAGGTATAAAAATACTTAAAAAAGTTCTTAACTCGTCGATACTTTTCGGCATTCGCGATATTTACTCAGTACTTGTGAAAAAGTATCGAGTTCTCGATACTACTCAGTACTCATGAAAACTATCGATATTCTGTACTCGGTACTCGTATCGTTCTATCACTAGTCCGAACCAAGCAAAGAACGCTCGATGAAGGTCAGCTAGTGATCAGTATTGCCAAGTTTTTTTTATTGAAAAAAGCACCAAAACACTGAAAATAGCTCAATTTTCCCAAAAGAAAAAACACCAAATTTGTGTTGCTCTGTTGAATGGTATTTTTGCATATAAAGCTGTATGTTCAAATATTGTAAGTAATCACGCAATGTCACTTGTAAATATTTCCAACTATGCGCAGTTAATTAATTTAATAAGCCAATTTTTTATACCCGAGCGCACTTGTGCACAAGGGTATTATAACTTTGTTCACATAACGGTTGTTTGTAACAGGCCAAACGAATCGAGATAGATATAGACAAATGTATACATAAATGATCAGAATGAAAAGAGAAATCGATTAAGCGGTGACTGTCTGTCCGTCCGTCCGTCTGTCCGTCTGTGCACACGATAACTCGAGTAAAAATTGAGATATCTTAACGAAACTTGGTACGTGAACTTCTTTTGGGCGTAGGACGGATGGTATTGAAAATGGGCGAAATCGGACAATAACCACGCCTACCTCCCATATAACGGTAATTTTAAAAAATACGAAAACTGCGATATTTTAGTAACTACTGAAGATAATTCACTCAAAATTGATACTTACAATGAGTCTCAGACGGAAAACATGAATTTTATAAATTTTTGGAAAATCGGCGTAGCCGCGCCCACTTATGGTTACATGTGTATATCTTGGTAACCGCTGCACCAATTTCTTCCAAACTTGGCACAGTTGTTGGCCTTAGTACAGCATACCAAAACGCCCACATCCCATATAACGGTAATTTCGAGAAATGCAAAATCTTCGATAAATCAGTAAATATTGAAGCTAATTTATTCAAAATTGATGGTTGTAACAATTCTTTACCAAGAAATACGTTTATGACAAAATTTTGGAAAATGGGCGTAGCACCGCCCATGATCACATATATGTATGTATCTCGCTAACCGTTCTAGCAATTTGTACCAAGCTCGGTATGGTTATTGTGCTTGCCACATAAAAGCAAACCGTTGAAAATTGTTGAAATCGGACTAAAATTGAGGCCGCTTTTCATATAACGGTAAATTTCAGAAATGCTTGAAATTTCAATATTTCGAAATTTAAGGACGCTAATTTACTTAAAATGTATACACCCCGGCTTATCATGTAGCGGTAGCTTTCGGAAAGGAGGAAAACATATATTTAATACTTGCGCCGGGTATTTAATGTTCGGCTCCGCCCGAACTTAGACTTTCTTACTTGTTTTTTCTTGTTTGATATTTTATGGCCGTATAACAATTATATTCAACAACTTTTATGAGCTTGAGGCCGTTTTTTGTGAAAACTTATTGTGTAAAAGCAACAATAATTTGAAAAAATGGTAGAAGTGATAGCTATTTCGGAAATCACCACATTTCCTCATCAGACTTCTTTCAGTAGGATTCGAACCGACGATCACCACTGACTCAGCCAGCTGCCTACGCACTGTGCTATGTTTGCCTTGTTAATTCTTGTTGCTTATTTTCCACTATTTCACTTTGCTAAGCCAACTACAATCAAGCGCAGCTATTCCGCTGCAATTCACTTGAT
>NW_023458557.1:41100706-41101345 GCF_013731165.1 Rhagoletis pomonella
AGTTATTTGTTTTTTGTTATTTTATGGCCGTATAACAATTATATTCACCAATTTTTATGAGCTTGAGGCCGTTTTTTGTGAAAAATTATTGTGTAAAAGCAACAATAATTTGAAAAAATGGTAGAAGTGATAGCTATTTCGGAAATCACCACATTTCCTCATCAGACTTCTTTCAGTAGGATTCGAACCGACGATCACCACTGACTCAGCCAGCTGCCTACGCACTGTGCTAAGTTTGCCTTGTTAATTCTTGTTGCTTATTTTCCACTATTTCACTTTGCTAAGCCAACTAAAATCAAGCGCAGCTATTCCGCTGCAATTCACTTGATCATGTGGTTGTTGGTTTTGTTGGTTTTTGTTAATATTTCTATTATCAGAATGTTTAACTTTTAGGTGTGCTCGTCCTTAAATTATTTGTTTTTTGTTATTTTATGGCCGTATAACAATTATATTCAACAATTTTTATGAGCTTGAGGCTGTTTTTTGTGAAAACTTATTGTGGAAAAGCAACAATAATTTGAAAAAATAATAGAAGTGATAGCTATTTCGGAAATCACCACATTTCCTCATCAGACGTCTTCAGTAGGATTCGAACCGACGATCACCACTGACTCAGCCAGCTGCCTACGCACTGTGCTA
>NW_023458557.1:41101445-41110379 GCF_013731165.1 Rhagoletis pomonella
GAGCATGGAGGATGGTTCCGTGCGCAGAAGTGGAAAACTTTTGACTGCCATTCACCTGGGAGTGGCCAGAAGCGATTCTTGTGCGTACGGTTCAAATCGCAGCTCACAACGTCCGGATATTTATATCCACGTATCCTCTGGGTAGCAACCAAACACCCGTTTGGGAGCGAGCTAAAGTGAGAAGGCGTAAAACTTCGCGTGCGCTGGGTTTGGGTCCCGCCACGTTAAAACCCCGCCCAATGAAAAATTCCAACAAGCCTCGGATGAGACCCCCTTTTTCTGATGACGACCACGGCAAACGTATAAAGGACTATGATTTAAGGGTATGCACCTGGAATATCCGGACCCTTAATGGGGAAGGTGCCTCTGCCCGGCTGGTTGATGTCCTCGGGAAGACAAAGGCTGACATCACCGCCATCCAAGAAATGCGATGGACGGGGCAAGGTAAAGTAAGCGTGAAGCCTTGCGACGTCTACTACAGTTGCCACGTAAAGGAGCGCAAATTCGGTGTTGGATTCGTGGTAGGAGATAGACTCCGTCGCCGAGTACTGGCGTTCACCCCGGTGGACGAACGTCTAGCCACAATCCGCATCAAAGCTAGATTCTTCAACATCTCGCTCATCTGCGCCCATGCCCCGACGGAAGAGAAGGATGAGGCGTCCAAGGATCTCTTCTATGAGCGCTTGGAACGTACATATGAGCGCTGCCCCCGACACGATGTCAAAATCGTGCTTGGCGATTTTAATGCCAAGGTGGGCAAGGAAGGGATCTTTGGCGCCACTGTCGGAAAATTCAGCCTCCACGACGAAACGTCCGATAACGGACTGAGGCTGATCGACTTCGCCGGGGCCCGAAATATGGTAATATGTAGTACTAGGTTCCAGCATAAGAACATCCACCAAGCTACATGGCTGTCTCCGGATCGAAAAACGAGAAACCAAATCGATCATGTTGTGATAGACGGAAGGCATGCTTCAAGCGTTTTGGACGTACGTACACTCCGAAGGCCAAACATCGACTCGGACCACTATCTTGTTGTAGCCAAGATACGCACCCGCCTCTGTGCAGCAAAAAATGTGCGCCCAACAATGCAAGGAAAGCTTAACGTCGAAAAGCTGCAATCACAACAGACGGCCAATCTATTCGCCACTCGACTCACACACCTGCTCTCTGAGAGCACTCTTCAACAATCCGACGTACGCGAGCAGTGGAACCACATTTCCCGATCATTAAGTACCGCCGCCGAAGAAGTAGTTGGATTTCAGCGAGCCCGAAAGAACAACTGGTACGATGAGGAATGTCAAGAAGCCGCAGAGAAAAAAGATGCCGCCTACAGGGCCACGCTGCGATCGGGCGCAACGCGAGCCATGTGGGACCGTTATAGGGAACTGAAGAAGGAAGCGAGACGTATTTGCCGCAATAAGAAGAGAGAGGCCGAAATACGTGAGTGCGAAGAGCTTGAGATGCTGGCCGACAGGAAGAATGCCCGAAAATTCTACCAGAGGGTTAGGCGACTTACGGAAGGTTTCAAGACCGGGGCGAACTCCTGTAAGAACAACAATGGCGACCTAGTGACCGATGTCCAGAATATACTTAAATTGTGGAGGGAACACTTTTATAACCTACTGAATGGTAGCAGCGCTGAAAGTAGTGAGGAAGACGAACCCGAGTCCCCAGTCGATGATGATGGAGTAGCTGTCCCACCGCCTGACTATGACGAGGTACGAATAGCGATTACGCGGCTGAAAAACAACAAAGCTGCTGGAGCTGACGGCCTGCCAGCCGAGCTATTCAAGTACGGCGGCGAGGAGCTGATGAGGTGCATGCATCAGCTCGTATGCAGAATATGGTCAGATGAACGCATGCCCGACGACTGGAATTTAAGTGTGCTCTGGCCAATCCACAAGAAAGGCGACCCCGCCATACGCGCCAACTACCGCGGAATTAGCCTTCTAAGCATAGGTTACAAGGTCTTATCGAGCGTATTGTGCGAAAGACTGAAGCCCACCCTCAACGAGCTGATTGGACCTTATCAGTGTGGCTTTAGGCCTGGAAAATCCACCATAGATCAGGTATTCACAATACGCCAAATCTTGGAAAAGACCCGCGAGAATAGGATCGACACACACCATCTATATGTCGATTTCAAAGCCGCTTTCGACAGCACGAAGAGAAGTTGCCTTTATGCCGCGATGTCTGAATTTGGTATCCCCGCGAAACTAATACGGCTGTGTAAAATGACGTTGAGCAATACCACCAGCTCCGTCAGAATAGGGAAGGACCTCTCCGAGCCGTTTGATACCAAACGAGGTTTCAGACAAGGGGACCCCCTTTCGTGTGATTTCTTTAATCTTATGTTGGAGAAGATAATAAGAGCCGCAGAACTGAACCGCTCAGGCACAATACTTTATAAGAGCGTACAATTGCTGGCGTATGCCGACGACATCGATATTATCGGTAAAAACAAGGGCTACGTCTGTTCTGCCTTCTCGGGATTGGATAGAGAAGCAAAGCGAATGGGTCTGGTGGTGAACGAGGACAAAACGAAGTATCTCCTGTCAGCACACAAACAGTCAGAGCATACGCGTCTTGGCACCCACGTCACTGTTGACAGTTACAAGTTTGAAAAAGTAGACGACTTCGTTTATTTGGGAACCAGCATTAACACCAATAATAATGTCAGCCTTGAAATCCAACGGAGAATCACTCTTGCCAACAAGTGCTACTTTGGGCTGAGTAGGCAATTGAGAAGTAAAGTCCTCTCTCGTCGTACAAAGATCACACTCTATAAGTCACTCATCGTGCCTGTGCTGGTGTATGGTGCGGAAGCATGGACAATGAAAGCATCTGATGAGGCGGCTCTTGGAGTTTTCGAGAGAAAGATTCTGCGAAAGATTTACGGACCTTTACGCGTTGGTGATGGCGAATATCGCAGACGATTTAACGATGAGCTGTATGAGCTTTACAACGATGTAGACATAGTGCAGCGAATTAAAATTCAGCGGCTCCGCTGGCTTGGCCATGTCGTTCGGATGCACAGAAACGCTCCTGCTCTGAAAATATTCAACGCGGGCCGCGATGCTGGGAACAGAGGAAGAGGAAGGCCTCCTCTGCGTTGGAAAGACCAGGTGGAGAAGGACTTGGCTTCACTTGGCATTTTCAATTGGCGTCAGTTAGCACAGAAGAGAAATGACTGGCGTGCTGTTTTGGACTCGGCCAAAATCGCTTAGGCGGTTACAGCGCCAAATAAGAAGAAGAAGAAGAAGAAGAAGAAGAAGACAGAGCATCGTTGGTGTCAACAAAAAGCATCGTAAAAAGCTATCCACTCCGTGAAATCGCCAGCAAATGTGGGTAAATCCATTTTCGGCAAACGTATTAATGCAGACACAGTCGTTGATGGGGGTGCGGGTTGCATTGCCGATTCCGTGCGACACTTCTGGACGCGTTTGAAGTGGGCAGGGCTGTAGCACACCAAGTCTCGCCTTGCACGCGAGCATTTTCCTCCACTTCAGCATTTTCAAGCCCACAAGATGTTTCGACTGCACCTTGGGCAGTGTTGAAACGGACCCATTGCTCATTGAGGAGCTGCAAATAACTTGCGACACTGTCGAAGTCCATGGCAAATGCATCGTCTATACTTTTTGCCATGTACCTCTTAATAGCGTTTAGTGCGGAATCGCGAGTTTTCACGGAGGCAGACATTGCGTTAATTTTGCTTCATGGTTCGTTTCAGGTGAAATTTAAAAGCACGGCGGATTTGCAAAATTACACTTGCACAATGTCGAATGTAGGACAAATTCGTAGAGGCCTAATCAAAGTCACCGCAGGTTGTCAAAATTATAAATATCGAATACAAACAGTTTGTAGAGGTCAAATCAAAGTCACCTTGGCTTCTCGAGAATTCGTTATGTTGAATTAAGAAACAGCTTCTAATACAACTACTGCACACCAAAGTTCTATTTAATTTCAGCAAAAACGTCTGATTTATAATAAGTTTTGTAGCGGGGAACACACTGTGTTTATTTATTGCAAATCTATACTTGCACTTTTACGACCGGGTTGTTTAAATCCGGACCGAAGGACCAGCAAATGTTGCGGAGATTTATAAGCAAAGTTGATGCGAGGATTCCGATAAACTATGCAGCGGGGTTTCCAAATGAAAGACAAGGTTTATGCGATTAACCAATTCATTTAATTAAGTTTTAATGGATTTACAGAAAATATAAGCGGGGCGAACGAGTATGCGAGCAGTAGCAAAAATATATATATCGAAAAGCAAAGAAAACGAAGGGGTGAATAGCAAATGTCAAACAAAGAACGTTTGCTGTTAACTCCTGTGTGGTGTCACAGCATTTACCCTTGGGAACGCATGAACTTCAACTCTTATGTATGTTTTACATGTATACATTAAATCTTTGGAGTTTGGAGTGGAGCATATTCGAGCTCAACAATAACTCAAATTATTGTAGAGTCCACCCCATAATACCATACTTACAGTGACGAGCAAAACTGTAACATGGAGTAGCACTTTTTATTTCAGCTGTCGCTATCTTTCCAAGTTCTAACGACATTCGTACTCTTGTTGTATATTTTTATTGGTACATCTTTGCTTCCTCTGTCATAACGATTTGAAGTCAATTCAACAACATTAACAAAACCAGCAGACAAAAATGTAAATTAAGGCAAATGTTACAGTTTTGCACTCATATATTTTTAATAACTTTTTGACTATTTTCACAAAAAAAAAGGATTATTAACACAATGTTCAGTATGGTTTTGCTTTATTTAGTTCCTGGTTGCAATTTGGCATACCTAATGTGTATGTCTGTAAAAATTCTGGAGGTATAGCCTCCCATATATCCTTGGTGTGCTTTCACAGCTCATGTACTCAATTGGACGGACTTGGATACTTAGTAAGATGCGCTTTTAGTTGATTTCGCAAGTTCTCGATGAGATTCATGTCCTCCCATATAGATGACCGGTCATATGACCGGCAGATGTCTCGTAGGATTCCCAGAGAGTTTTGCTTTACATAGGATTTTGTGCTCTTTTATTTTCATTTTGGCTCACTTCAGTGTTGGCTTCTTTAATTCAAGTTGGCATTCGGTTTTTGGAATTTAAATAAGTTCTCAGCAAAAAAGTTTGTTTAAAACAAGTAAGAAAGTCTAAGTTCGGGCGGAGCCGAACATTAAATACCCGGCGCAAATATTAAATATATGTTTTTTCACCTTTCCGAAACCTACCGCAGATGGTAAGCCGGGGTGTATCAATTTTGAGTAAATTAGCGTCCTTCAATTTCGAAATATTGAAGTTTCAAGCATTTCTGAAATTTACCGTTATATGAAAAGCGCCCGAATTTTAATCCGATTTCAATAATTTTCAACGGTTTGCTTTTATGTGGCAAGCACAATAACCACACCGAGTTTGGTAAAAATTGGTAGAACGGTTACCGATATACATATATGTGATCATAAGTGGGCGGTGCCCCACCCTTTTCCAAAATTTTACCTTAAACGTATTTCTTGGTAAAGAATTGTTGCAAGCATCAATTTTGAATAAATTAGCTTTAATATTTACTGATTTATCGAAGAATTTGTATTTCTCTAAATAACCGTTATATGGGATGTGGGCGTGGTTATCGTCCAATTTTAAAAATTCTCTGCGATTTTGTATGCTGTACCAAGGCCAACAACTGTGCCAAGTTTGGAAGAAATTGGTGCAGCGGTTCCTAAGATATACACATGTAACCATAAGTGGGCGTGGCTACGCCCATTTTCCAAAAATGTATAATATTCTTATTTTTCGTCAAAAAGTTATTGTAAATATCAATTTTGAGTGAATTATCTTCAGTAGTTACTAAAATATCGCAGTTTTCGTATTTCTGGAAATTACCGTTATATGGTTACAGTCCGATTTCGCCCATTTTCAATACCAACCTACCTTGGATTAAGGGAAACCTACATACCAAATTTCGTTGAGATGTCTCAATTTTTGCTCGAGTTATCGTGTACACGGACGGACGGACAGACGGACAGACGGACGGACAGACAGACATGACTTAATCGATTTCTTTTTTCATCCTGATCATTTATGTATACATTTGTCTATATCTATCTCGATTCGTTTTGGCTGTTACAAACAACCGTTATGTGAACAAAATTAATATACCCTTCTGCACAAGTGCGCTCGGGTATAAAAATCAAATACTGGTGCGCGTGCGCTACAACATTCGAGGAAACGAGAATAAATAATGTTTTTCGTTTGGTATGATCAGGTGGGTAGCGAAAGTGCGAGCGCGGGCTAGAGAAAGGGAAAAACTTTTAAGGGAGGAAGGGTATGAAAAGTTGCGTAAAATTATTTACAACTCCACCAACATCATGTTCATCACAGTACGGCTGCGGTAATACTGACTTTGTGCACCAAACAAAGAGCGTAAATTTGCCTCATATACACAATAGGCCATCATTCGGACTTTGCTCCGATGGGACTAGATTTGTTCCGTTTTGTCAATATAATTAAAAACCTAGCTCTCTACTCCGCTCAACTGAAAATCTGCTCCGTTTTGTTGCATCTACAAATTTACTCTGCAAATAGAAAGGCGGTTGGAGTTTTTAATAGCAAATTAAAAGCTATATTTAACGTTTTTATCGACACGATTGTTGCATTGGTGAGCTACAGATCCGTTGCAAATACGCTTGAATTCATGAATAGGCCCTCACAAGTTCTGTAATTACGTTAAATAGTTGTGGTTCCTAAAATGTTGAAGCTGTTTTCGATAGCCTTTTTGGCGTTGAATAACAATCTATAAGTATAAAGTTTTCATCAGCTTTAGATTTTGAGAAAAACGTGGTCAAAGTATCAAAAAATCTCATTTTTTTAATATTTGAGGAGCTAAAGCAAAAAAAATAAAAGGTGATAGAACCTAGAACCCAGCTAGATCTCTCGACTACTATCCCTGAAAATACCATTCGTGCACCTTGACTTGATGGTCACTTATAGTCATTTATTGAACAAAAAACTTCGATAAAATCAGTTTGTGCTATTCAAACAAATGACTATAAGTAATCAAGTCAAGGTGCACGAATGGTATTTTCAGGGATAGTAGTCGAGTAGTTCTAGCAGTACTTTAAGCCCAAGTGGAAGGTTTTATCACCTTTTGTTTTTTTGATACTTTGACCACGTTTTTCTCAAAATCTAAAGCTGCTGGAAACCTTATACTTACAGATTCTTAATCAGCACAAAAAAGTCTATCAAAACCAGCTTTACCATTTTAGGAAGCAGATTTTTTTTTCAATTTTTGTTGGCCTGTGTAATATTTGAATTAGTAAAAGTTACCATAGAGAAAAAGTGCCAGACGGATTTCGCTCTTTTTTTTGGAAAATGTTCAGTGAGGTACCCCGAAATAGTAGCAACAGGAATCGGCGAAGTGAAGCAACTTGAGGGTTGAAGTTGTTTCCAGGGTACCGTGATAACTTTTTATTAATTTTAACCAAGGTATTTTCACTTTAATGATAATTGCTCGCTGGATTAAGGCGCCTTTACACGGGTAGATTTTCTAGTAGATTTTTGTCGTTCAACCAAAATCGACCCGTGTAAATGACATCTCAACCGTAAAATGTAAAAGCTTTGGCTAGTCGATTTTCCAGTCTACAGAAATCGACCCTTGTAAAGGCAGCTTTAGCCCCTTATTTAGTCCCAGAGTACAGTGATACGAGGAGAAATTAATTGTTTTTTATGAAGATAAGAAATGCACATTTACTACGAAAACTTGATTTTTACTCCCATTTTTACAACCGAACCAACAGTGTTGCCATTTTAGCCGTTTCCCGTCTAGATTTAGCCAGTTGCAATAGCAAACAGTCGGAGAAATTTCGATTTAGCCGGCAGCCGATTTGTTAGCCGTTTTGCAGAAAAAAGTTAGCAATTTTTAGCCGATTTTGCTATTTGCCTTGTTCTCTTAAATTTCAAATATGTATATATGTTTCCATTTTTGACTAAGCGACCCAAAATCTGTTAGAAATGGCTACTAGCCTTATCGTGGAGAAAATTTTCATGTCAGGCAGGGTTGTATGAAATTGTCTGTTATAAATGTCTTAATCTTAAGTGTGAAGTTTTATTCGCAAACTTAGTAAATAAGAAATTGTTTCACTGTTAAGACACTTAAGATGCGTTTTTGTTTGTATAAAGTGCCAACAAACAGAATAAATATTACATGGAGATATTGTCTTCCCAGATAGCTCATATTCAATTCTGCCTAAATTACAAACATCATATTTGCCCACTCCCAAAGGTTTAAGGTAAAGGAAAAATTGATATTTTCAAGCACTATGTACACATATGTATTTTTATACCCGAGCGCACTTGTGCACAAGGGTATATTAATTTTGTTCACATAACGGTTGTTTGAACAGCCAAAACGAATCGATATAGATATAGACAAATGTATACATAAATGATCAGGATGAAAAAAGAAATCGATTAAGCCATGTCTGTCTGTCCGTCCGTCTGTCCGTCTGTCCGTCCGTCCGTGTAAACGATAACTCGAGCAAAAATTGAGATATCTCAACGAAATTTTGTATGTACGTTGGTATTGAAAATGGGCAAAATCGGACTGTAACCACGCCCACTTCCCTTATAACGGTAATTTCCAGAAATACGAAAACTGCGATATTTTAGTAACTACTGAATATAATTCACTCAAAATTGATATTTACAATAATTTTCAGACGAAAAATAAGAATATTATACATTTTTGGAAAATGGGCGTAGCCACGCCCACTTATGGTTACATGTGTATATCTGAGGAACCGCTGCACCAATTTCTTCCAAACTTGGCACAGTTGTTGGCCTTGGTACAGCATACAAAATCGCAGAAAATTTTTAAAATTGGACGATAACCACGCCTACATCCCATATAACGGTTATTTAGAGAAA
>NW_023458557.1:41110479-41112278 GCF_013731165.1 Rhagoletis pomonella
TTTTTAATAATGAATAAATAAGGTTTTTCGTTTGGTATGACCAGAGGTGGGTAGCAAAAGTGCGAGCGCGGGCTAGATAAAGGGAAAAACTTTTAAGGGAGGAAGGGTATGCAAAGTTGCGAAAAATTATTTACAACTCTACCAACATCATGCTCATCGCAGTACGGCTGCGGTAATCAATGTTGCCGCGCCGTCTCAAGAAAATGTATCACTGACCAAGCCAAAAATGTATCCAAATGTATCCAATTTTCTTTTTTTACATATACATCCCATAATTTGTAAGAAAACCAAACATTTTCATGAAAAAGACATAATTTAATCCATCCTAAGGACTTGGAATACATGTACATAAAATCAAACATTTGTAATTTCAATTTATAAAGTACATTTTTTGTGCATAAGTATTTTGCAAAGCAAGTATAATAAATAGCATGTACACTCTAAAAAGAGCATGTAAAACTACTACTGAAAAGTATATATTTTTCAACAAGAATCTGTATACGTATAAGATGTTCAGTACTTGATTTTGAACTTGAGATCTTTAAAATATACACATAGATACACATATATAGAATGTTTAAAATTGCAAAAATTTTCAAACTACAAATAAATTTCCAACTAATAATAAACATTACTTTATTTTAAACATTTAATGTGTAATTTTGCTCTTTGCGAAAAATTAGGTATGTAAAAGTAAACAGGCAATGATTAAATTTATTACACGGCGTGCAAATTTGCACACATTAAAAGAGGAAACTGGTTACCTCTCTTAATATGCGCAAATAAACAAAATTTTTTTAGAGTGTATTTAAAGTCTTTTCAGTAAAATTCATACAAGTTTCCTTAAATAAATCAAATTTAGTTTTTTAAACTACATTGAAATCTTCTTTCTTTTTAAATTAACAAAAGAAAATATGTGATATGAAAGAGATTACTACAGAAAGAGTATAATTTACTTTATATATATCGTCGTTAAAAGTACAAAACCGTGTATCGTCATTCTGCAAAACCGCGTAACTGACATTTGCTACCAAAAATTGGATTTGCTCACACAAGCTCTTGGCTCAATCCTTATCCATTCGTCCTGAAATATACTAGCCAGAAATGCGATTGCTCTATAAAAAAAGGAACCATTTAAAACATAAGTGTTTTTACTCTCTAGAAAATAATTTATGCAACGTCACATACGCGGTTTTGCATTATCTTGATACGCGGTTTTTCATTTTGTTGATACGCGGTTTTGTACTTTAATCGACGATATGTACCTATATTAAGATCTTGCTTAAAGCATCCTTTTAAGCTAACTAGTGTTCGCCCAGCGGTTGAAATTCAACCGCTAAAATTAAGGATAGTTTATGTGAGTTGAGTTGAGCTGAAATAAAATTTGTTGGAATGGGTTAAGTGGAGGGGAGTTTAGCTTAGTACTTAGCATAACATAACATAGAATAGCATTAGATTCAATAACATAACATATGTAGCATAACACATCACAATATAACATCGCACATTCTTCAGTTGTATTACGTTTTTATCCCTATCACTTTCTTCCTCTCTATCTTTGTCTCTATCGCTTTTAATTTTTATGTTTATGTTTATGTTTATCTACACCTTCATATTCATGTTCATGTTCATGTTCATGTTCATGTTCATGTTCAAGTTCATGTTCATGTTCATGTTCATGTTCATTTTCATGTTCATGTTCATGTTCATGTTCATATTCATCTTCATCTTCATCTTCATCTTCATCTTCAACTTCATCTTCATCTTCATCTTCATCTTCATCTTCATCTTCATCTTCA
>NW_023458557.1:41112378-41117409 GCF_013731165.1 Rhagoletis pomonella
AAGATGTCGCTCATTAGCAATGCTTACCACGCCTTCAGCTCAGACCTGCATTATCAAGTCGACTACACAGAAATCAGCTGTCAAATCAACCAAAGTGTTTCACGCTGTTCCGGAGCAGAACCTCACGCGCTGCATGTACTGTAATGCAGCTCACAAGATTTATGCTTGTGACAAATTTCGCAGTTTAGACTCAACCTCTAAGTCTAAGTTCATAAAGGAATCGAAAGCATGTTTGAATTGTCTGAGTCCAGGGCATTACAAGGAGCGTTGTAACAGCACGTCGGCATGCAGAGTATGTCACCAACGTCATCATACGCTACTTCATAGTACTGCGAGCTCGCCCGCTACCACATCCGCTCATGTCGTCGAGGCTAACGGCACCGCTCCAAATACCGCATCTGTCAGCAATCATGCAGCCGACTCATCTGCCATCGCTTTGCAAGCGGATAGCGCTGCTACTCACGTTTCATCTTGCTTAAGTTCTGGTTCTGGTCTGCCTCCTGCAACGCAAAAAACCGTGATATTAGCTACCGCACTAGTAAAGGTTCGTGATAGTTCGGATCATTGGCAGACCGCACGTTTATTGTTTGATTCCGGGTCGCACGCCTCATTCGTAACGGAGGCATGTGTACAGCGCTTGGGCCTTCCACGCACATCCTCTTCTGTATTCGTCACCGGAATTTGTGCATCGCAAGGAGGTCGCTGTAGAGGCGAGACGCTGCTCTCGCTTTCGTCTTACTGCTCAGATGAATGCTACGCTTTTAATGCATTGATTCTTCCCAAAATCCCAAACGATTTGCCAACACAGACTTTAAATGTTTCGAATTGGCCGCATATTCAAGGATTGTTCCTAGCTGACCCGCATTTCGCGAAGCATAGCCGCATAGACATTCTGGTTGGCATGGATGTTATGGACCGATTCATCTGCACCGAGCTTCGTAAAGGTCCGACTGGCGCTCCTATGGCTCAAAGAACAGTGTTTGGGTGGACTTTGTTCGGAAGTGCCGACAGTTGGCCATCACCCGAGCTGCGTTTACCGTCACTGCATTTCGACGTCCATCTGGATCGAGCGCTCGCTAAATTGTGGGAGCTGGAAGAGTTGCCGCAAAACATGCATCTAACGCTCGAAGAAAGTTTCTGTGAAAGGCACTTCGATTCCACGCACAAGAGCACGCCTGTCGCTTTGTCGTTGAGTTACCGCTAAAACCTAACGTATCATTGGGCGAGTCACGCAACTTCGCGGTTCGCAACCTGTTACGCATCGAACGAAGGCTCGCAGGTAACTACGATTTGCGCTTATGTTACAATGAGTTCAAGCAAGAACTTATTTAAATGGGTCACATGGAGGTGGTATCTGAAACGACGAGCGAAGGGTATTATATGCCGTATCACCCAGTAATAAAGAAGTCCAGTGTAGCGCCCAAGCTGCGTGTTGTTTTCAACGCGTCCGCCAAAACTACCACAGGGAATTCGCTAAATGACGCACTGTTTGTCGGGCCTCAACTGCAACAAGATCTATACTCCATATTGCTGCGCTTCAGAACGCATCGGTACGCGGTAACCGCAGACGTCGCGAAGATGTACCGACAAGTCTGCGTTTCACCAAAGCAAGTCGACTTGCAGCGAATCGTTTGGCGTCCCGATCCGTATTCACCAATTAAGGATTACCGGATACTGCGCGTAACGTATGGGGTGGCCGCCGCGTCTCACTTGGCAGTAAAGTCGATGCAACAAACTGCTAAGTGCCCGTTTAGTAGCTGCAAGGAAGCCGTGGCTGTAATCCTCAAGGACTTCTATATGGACGACTTATTAACTGGGGCTTCTTGCAAAACAGAACCTAAGTCACTTCAACAAGCTGTATCTGGCATTCTCAAAGAAGGCGGCTTTGAACTGCGGAAGTGGGCATCTAACTGTGCAGAGCTAAATGAGAGTATATCCAACGCATCTCAAAATATACCGCATTACATGGTCAACGATAAGGACGTTAACGCGCTAGGCCTCATTTGGAACATAGAAGGCGACTATTTCACATTCACAGTGGACCTGAATCGGCCACCTGCTATT
The DNA here is from genome assembly GCF_013731165.1 of Rhagoletis pomonella. Taxonomy (NCBI): domain Eukaryota; kingdom Metazoa; phylum Arthropoda; class Insecta; order Diptera; family Tephritidae; genus Rhagoletis; species Rhagoletis pomonella. The sequence continues at coordinate 41,114,443 of NW_023458557.1, forward strand.
CTAACTAAGAGAGCCTTTTTATCTGACGCCAGTACTATTTTCGATCCACTGGGTTTGCTTGCACCTGTGACAATAAGGTCCAAGATGTGGATTCAGGACATTTGGCGAGCCGATGTTGGATGGGACGAGCTGATACCAGGCACAATTGCAAGGCTGTGGGTTGATCATCGTTCACAGCTGCAGCAATTGGCGAACTTGAAGGTGAATCGCTGGCTCGGCTCTGGAACGTTTGGATCGCTCACAGAGTTGCATATTTTTGCTGATGCTTCTGAGCGCGCTTACGCTGCAGTTATGTACGCCCGTACTGTTCACAGCGATGGCCACGTCACAGTTGCAGTAGTTTCGTCCAAGACCAAAGTGGCGCCAATAAAACCAACTTCTTTACCTCGCCTGGAACTGTGCGCGGCCCATCTTGCTGCCAAGTTGGTAAAAGTGTAAAACATAGTCGGAGCGATCTCCGTTACCCTCTGTTTGCTTGGACAGACTCTACAATCACGTTGGCATGCTTGCAAGCACATCCCAGCAGATGGGAGACGTTTATTGCCAATCTTGTTGCTGATATTCACGAAATTCTACCGCCTGATTGTTGGAATCACGTACGCTCTGAAAGAAATCCCGCGGATTGCGCCTCTAGAGGCATAACGCCGCTCGAACTTTTGCACTATGAGCAATGGTGGACTGGTCCAGATTTTCTCAGCACTTCAAACCAGTTTTGGAAGCAAGCCTCTTCTAACCCGCCCACAACCGAGTTGGGGCTACGGAAGAAGGTTCACACTCACGTTGCGAATTCGGATAGTCAGTTATTATTTTTTTTTACACCGAAGTTAAGTAAAATGAGTACATTACAAATTTTTGTATTCCAATAAATTTTAGTATAATAAAGTGCAAGTTTTAAGCCACTGCAAAATTGCGTTTTTAATATTTTTTTATGCTGACGGCTTTTGTACCCCATAACACTATACATAAATATTGCGCAATACTCAGAGCTATCACTGTGATTTTTTCAATTATTTATGAGATGGCATATTTTCAAAAAATAATTTTTTTTATCAAAAAATTTGTATGTGAAAAATTTTTCAAGAAAAAAAATTTTTAAATATTTCTTTTCATAGAGAATTTTGATGTGTGTATGTGTGATTTTTTTCAAATTTTTTCCTCGCCCCGTTCACGAGATATTTGGAAAACTATTAGATCGATTTTTTTTTGTTTTTTTTGCTCTAAAGTTTCTAAAAATTTATTAATCAAGCTCAAATTTCATATTTATTTATTATTTATGCTTATGCATGAACCCCAAAAATTTGAAACAGATCAAACACATGAAGTGTGAACCCCGTCCGTTTTGGTATGAAACGCCCAATGAATACACATTCTGCTTAGCACAGCAGAAGCAGAATATATGGCTATTTTCAGTGCAGCGAAATCAATAATTTACTTTCGAAATTAGTGTTGGAAAACTATCGATGCTGTATACATTCGAATGTCTGTTTGTTTATTACCTTATAACTTCTAAACCGCGGCAAGGAATCGCACGAAACTTTGCACACTTATTTGCTTTTACCCCGGGAAGGTTATAGGCATAGCGAAAAATGGGTAGTACTCGAAAAGAGGGCGTGGCACGTCCTATACTAACGAACATTTTCATGTTGTATATCTCTTGAAATATTTGTGGTAGAGCATTGGAACTTGCTGTCGAGATAAACAGAATTAATTCCATACTCCTGGGAAAAAATGGCGGTATTGGAAAAGGGGGCGTGGCAACTCCCATAGGCGTGAATTATTTAATCAGCTCTAACTTCCGAACCGTAAGTCACATGAACTTGAAATTTGGTATGGAAACATATCTGTAGTAGATCCTTATCCTGAGGTAGATATAACTAAGTTTGTAAAAGGAGGCGGGGCAGATAGCATAGGCGTGGAATTTTTAGTCAGTCATAACTTCGGAACCATAAGTCACATGAACTTGAAATGTGGTATGCAGACACATCTAGGGTAGGTACTTATAGTAAGGTATATATAAACAAGAATGTGTCTGTTTACCAGTTATAACTTCGGAACTATAAGTCACATAAACATAACATTGGGTATGCAGACATATCTATGGAAGGTGCTTATAGTAAGGTATATATAAATGAGTTTGTAAAAGGGGGCGTAGCACTTAACATAGGCTTGCAATTTTTTGCCATAACTTCGGAACCACAAGTCACATGACCCCTTTAATTCATTCTGGCGTTGGGTGAAACCCGCGGGTAGTGGCGGCTAGTGTTTGATAAATTTAGAATTTATTGGTGAAAAAGCCGGACATAACATTTTGTAAATGGGCAAATTTGATTATACATTTTATGACAAATAAGGTCAAGAAGAATTCGGCAATTTTAAATTTGATCGTTTCTTCTTTTACTATGTCGTAACAAGAAAAACCATAAAGATTATTTGTACAAGCAAAGAGTTGACAACTTATAACTTGTGTTAAACAAAACGAGATGGTGTATTTCAATAACACATTTTATGAAAAACCAAGAAGAATATGTTTACAAACAATAGAGCTCACAACATACAATTGTAAAAATTGGTTTAAAACCAAACGAGGTTATTTTTTTTTTAAAGAAAATATGTAAACTCAACCCTCTGTTAGGTGTAGATGTTGGAACACTATTGAAATTTTTCAAATATTCAAATTTAGATTTTTGTTTACAAACAAAATCTTGTCAACGTTAACTTGTTTAAGGTTGGCTCTGCGGTCGGAAGTAAGGTAACCTGCCTTACTAAACATCCTTTCCGATTCTGTAGATGTTGCTGGGACACATAGATACCGTCTTGCACAAACCTTTAGTGCATCCGAATCGGTTGAATTGATCTGCAGATATTGAATATAAGAAGTTGCTTTATACATACATATGTACATATGTTTATAAAGTTTCAGCAGTTGAGGGTGTTGGTATTTCTGGTGTGCGGCTCGAAGTCGACGGT
>NW_023458557.1:41117509-41121317 GCF_013731165.1 Rhagoletis pomonella
ACAAATTCTTCGATAAATCAGTAAATATTAAAGCTAATTTATTCAAAATTGATGCTTGCAACAATTCTTTACCAAGAAATACGTTTAAGGTAAAATTTTGGAAAAGGGCGGGGCACCGCCCACTTATGATCAGATATATGTATATCGGTAACCGTTCTACCAATTTGTACCAAACTCGGTGTGGTTATTGTGCTTGCCACATAAAAGCAAAACGTTGAAAATTATTGAAATCGGATTAAAATTACGACCGCTTTTCATATAACGGTAAATTTCAGAAATGCTTGAAACTTCAATATTTCGAAATTGAAGGACGCTAATTTACTCAAAATTGATACACCCCGGCTTACCATCTGCGGTAGGTTTCGGAAAGGTGAAAAAACATATATTTAATATTTGCGCCGGGTATTTAATGTTCGGCTTAGAGTTTCTTACTTATTTCTGATGGGATCATGTGTCAACGTTCTATATGCGACAATAAAACAACAACAATAAAAATTAACAAAACAAGCAAAAAAATTAAAAATTCAAATTTACTCACTCACCTCTGTCAGCTAGCAATCAGGTAGCAACGTTTACAACTAATCCCTAGCTCCACGAATGATTATAAAAATCAAATCACAAAATGATATTTAATTTTTTATTGTATTTTTACCCAGCAAATTCCTCTATAAAGGCCTGTATGCAGTTCTCAAGAAAAGCTAAAATTCCATACAAAATGACGTACAAGAAATGGCTAAGAAATTTTCTTGACTCAAATTTCCTTCCGGCAGTACGCAGTTCTTGAGAAATTTGCTACGCTTTTTACTACGGTTTTCTAATTTTTTTTGTGAAAAAAGAGCACAAGGCAACCCAGGTTTGCAAAGAAATATATGCCCGTTATATTATTTCTTGAGGAAAGAGTGAGGCAACAGGCTGTGAAATATCAAAAATGTCAAAATCTCTTGGACACACACACGAAATAATGGAAAATTTTTCTTGACCGATTTCTTGAGAGCTGCATACCAGCCTTAAAACGTTTAAATTTATATTATACGCCCCACAGCAGCGAACAGGTGATTTCGCAATAACACGCGGTACAGAAAAATATGATGAAATATTAAACTGCCGGTAATTTAGTATATTGCACGGAAATATTCGTATATTGTACGAATTTTAACAAACATGTTCGCGTCAAGCGGAAGAAAAAAAGGCTGATGCTTTAGAATTCCTTCATAGTTTGGGTAATTGTTCCTGTGTGAAATATGAAATTGTGTGCATATTTTTTTTTTCTTTATATGATGGTTACTTTTCGTATTATGGGCTTCCAGGGAATAGTAAAAATTAAAATTAGGTTTTTTCTAAAGTACTTTTTGTATTGAAATTAGTTAAAAAAATGGAAAGCCTGGGCGGTATTTTGGACAACAAAACACACTGTACGATCTCTGCTCCTTCGTCTAAATTTTCCCTAAGACTTTTAAAATAAAACGACTGTTCTTCCGCAATATAAGCATGTGGTTTCAGAGTGTAGACTGTCTACAAATCGTCACTTGACAGAATTTGAGTGGAGATTGTGAAGCGGTCGGTGCCAAACCAATTTTTAAACTGCACGTAGAATCATACATAGTCCAATTGACGTACCTCTCAAACTAATGCTTATCACACTCTAATAGCCTTATTCGTAAAAAATAAAGTAGCTTTAAAAAAGGTTTATAAATAGATACATGTATGAAAACGTCAATTTATAAAGCTCTTTAAACCTACTTTATTTTTTATGAGTAAGGCCACAAAATTTTCAGGGTATCTACTTCGAAAAAAAAAAATAATTTAAAAAAATATTGCTCGAAGTTTCACAAATTTTGTTTTTAAATTTTCACTTCAGGTGTGGTTTAACAAAAAAAATTTTTTTTTTTTTGGAAAATTGATTTCGCATTTTAAAAAGCGAGAAATTTTCGCACAAAATCGCGAAGTTAAAATTTTTTTTAATTATTATTTTTTCAATACGAAAAATGCTTTAGAAGAAACCTAATTTTAGTTTTTACTATTCTTTGGAAGCAAATAACTCCAAAAATGACCATCATATAAAGAAAAAAAAATGTGCTCACAGTTTTATATTTCACACAGGTACAATTACTCAAAATTTGAAGAAATTCTAAAGCTGTCCGCTTGACGCGAAATGTCCCTTCTGCATTAGTACTATGTACGAAAGTATTTTATAAATAAAACAAACTAGTAAACCCACAAGGCGTTAAAACGCTCTAAATTCAATTTCGGAAACTTTAAAAAAATATTCCAAATGGTAGTCAGAGTCATAAGAGATCCGCGTGCCACATTTCATCAAAAGCGTGCAGCCTCGCATAGTGCATGTTTTTATTTACATCGAATTTCAAACCCCGCAACCCCGCTAAATATGGTTCAGAAATAAAAAATTTTCAAACCTCCTTCGATTGATACCCATATTTTAATAATTCATTTCACTTATAAAATAATTTGAATTTAACTTTTTAAACAGGTGGCAACCCTCTTCCAATACCTCAGAAATATTCTTAGCGTTCAAACCAAAGATTTCTTCCCACTCCTTCTTTTGTCATCCATATTTTGATATTTCGTATAACTTGTGTATTCGTAAGCTAAATTCGACATTTCAAGTAGGTGGCAACCCTCTTCAAAATATTTTCAAACTACTACTTTCTGAAACCCATTTCGCTTGGCACCCATATGGTGGTACATATTTCTCTTACCTAATATGATTTTTTTAAACGGGTGGCAACCCTTCCATAGTTCAGCTAAGAAACAAAGCTTTTCAAAACCATTTCGATTGATACTCAGTTTGTAATAATTGATTTATTTATTTTTTTAAATTTGAATATAATTTTTTAAAAGGTGGCAACTCTTTTCAAAAAAGTAAAACCTTATTGCACATCTACAGTCCAAGAATTTTAGTTTGACGCCTCATTTTAGAAAATCGAACGAACGGTGCGGTTTTGATGGCATTGATTATTAAATAATTTGAGTTTCATTTTTGAACAGGTGGCAACCCCTTTAGAAAAACTAAAACCAGATGTGCAATTAAAGACAAAGCGCTTTAATTTGGCATCTCATTTTTGAAAATCGGGCGAACGGTACAGATCTTTTATCCTGAACCAAAAATCCCTTCGCGTATTATATATATAGATCAGTGCCCGCCAAACACTTTCCTGGGAAACGAAATATATACGGCCTTTCACATGTACACAATCGGCTTCTTACACGTACACAATCCGAACGTCAACAGAAAGAGTATAAGAGCAACAAATTTTATTAAAATGCCTTGCGAAACTCCTTTCGTTATATTTACGAATGGTTGGTAAAATCTTGTTTCGTTGCGAAAAATGTATTCGTATTATGAACGAAAGTTTCGTACGTCGTACGAAAGCCAAGACTACGAAAGTTTTTCGTAGCATTTTTACGAAATTTTATTTTCAGTGTGAATAATAGTGCTTCCTGGGCTTATCAAACTTAGGATAAAAAGTTATTTGATGTTGAAACCACTTCGGTCCACTTCAGAAATATATTTACTGAGACAACGTGATGTTGAAGCAGGATTCGAGGGGTTTGGAGGTTTTAATACTATTTCGCTTTTCAAAACCAATGATATATCCTCGTTTTCGGGCTTGAAAAATATAACTGTTGGAACATCATGAGCCGAATGTGCCCCAATACAAAACGCTGCATACCCCCGGACATTGCCTTTTTATTTTTCTCTTTTTTTAAGTTTTAGAAATTTGTTTTATATCTTTTTCACAAAATAAACATTCTTACCTTTCAGTTATAAGCAACATTCTTTTAAAAA
>NW_023458557.1:41121417-41179309 GCF_013731165.1 Rhagoletis pomonella
GCTCGCAGCTCGTACTCGTAGCAGCAATGAGGCGAGGCACGAGAAGTGTTGCTCGCTCGCCAAACGAGCGAGCGCTGCTTGTTTGCTCGCGCTCCTATTAAATGAGCGAGGCTGTTGGGTGTTGCCTCGCTCGCAGTGCGAGGCGAGTAGCTGTCTGCATACTCACTCTGCTAAGAAAGACGAGTGAGCGACGAGCGAGCGCTCCGAGTGTACTATACAACACATGCATTTTTGTACATAAAAATGTGGGAATGTATGTCAATAGATTATGTACGAAAGTATGTTAATAATTGTATGTACATATGCATATATATATGTGAAGTATTAGGGCAGCATTTAAAACAACAAATAAAATTGATTACATACATAAGCATAGATTATGGAATGAATTATTTTTTAGAGTTATATTCATACATGTGTACACACATAACATGCATATTTATATATGTTTGTATGTACGTATTTATGTATATATGCATTTATATATGTATGTACATATGCATGTATTTTGTCTTTACAGAGAAAAGTAAGTAACGAAGATATTATAATCGTTTGTGCCGCAGAAACAAAAAACAAGTAAGCACTTGCTAACACCCCCAAAATAGTTTTCTACTTGTAGCAGTTATGCTGTATACCTGAATGACATATAGCCCTTGGTGAAAAAATTTATTTGTGGCCTGTTGTTCAAGGACATGTGTACATATGTATGCATGTATATATGGATATGTAGACATGGGAAAATTTGCGTAAACAACGAATAGGTTCGCATACAACTTTGGCGTTGCGTTGGCGTCGAATTTCAAAGCAGCCGTCCACATATCCAAAATTTGGCAACGCTAAGGCCAACACAAAGCAGAAAGATCGCTGCGTCGCTCGCCAGCTGTTGCAAATAAATAAAATTAAATGAAATGGTTTTTCCTTTTAATCAAATGAAGGCAAGAAATATATTTTTCATGCTATTATTGATATGAAATATTAATTTATTTCTCGTTAATATGTTAATTTAGTGGCCAAAGTAGTCTCTGCCAAGCTTCATTGTAGAACGCATACTTTTAACGTACGTTCTGTCAAACCAACGCCAACTACAAAGTCAACGCGAAAGTTCTATGTGGACCAGCCTTAATTATCAAATAGTAGTTTGTATTATCCTACATACATATATATGTATGGGGCTAAACCAGGAATATTCATTTGAAAATGCTGATGTCCTACTTATTTATGAAATGAAAGACAATATAATGATTTTTATAAATATTATGTTCTCATTTATACATATGTAACATAGTTACTTCGGCCGCTGTGGTGTAGTGGTAAGCAGTGCGCGCTTCCACTCCACAATGCCTGGGTTCAAGCCCTAGTCAAAGCAACATCAAAAAAATATAGAAAACGTTTTTTTTTCTTAACAGCGGTCGTCCCTCGGCAGGCAATGGCAAACCTCCGAGTGTATTTCTGCCATGAAAAACAGCTTCTCATAAAAATACAATCGCCGTTCGGAGTCGGCGTAAAACTGTAGGTCCCTCCGCTTTGTGTGACAACATCAAGGCGCACGCCACAAATCGGAGAAGCTCGGCCAAACACTAACATATGTGTAAGCGCCAATCTATTATATTATTATTATTATTATTATTAGTTACTTAGTCAAATTACTTAGTAATTACTTGTATGTAAGAATACAACAACAAATTATTTATCAGAAGCATTGCCCCTTGCATATTGAAAAAAAAGTAATAAAAGCTCTCAAAAAAGCAAAATCGCTACAGCGAAAAGTGTTTGAAAAACCGCATAAATTCAAATCCGCATAAAAAAGAACCGCATAAAAAGAGACCTAAGTGTATAAGTTGAAATTTTATAAGAAATTATTGAACATTAAAAACATTATACCTGCATAGATATGTATGCACATATGTGCCTACCTAGTAGATAAAACTGGTCCAAATAGCACGAATCTATTCTTCTGTGCATGAGAGTATATACAAACATATGTGTATATACATATGTATGTATATACATATCTGCATGCGTGCATACAATCCTTTACTCGAAATTCTTAGTTGCTGCAATTTTTATCCCATACATTTTTGCCGACCAAACAACGCGTTTGCCTGTCTAATAATAATAATAATCAATCAGCCAACCAATTGACCGAGATTGATGTGTCCATACTAAGTGAAACAAGTTTGAGTTATAAATAGTTTGCATTTTTATTTTCTATATTAAATTACCCAAATAGCTTTTCAAAAACTTTCGCATTGAATAAATTTTTTACAAAATGTTTCCTTCTGATTCGTATAACATATCATTTGTTAAATCAGTTTAATTTCTCTTATAAAATTTCATTTAAATTTTATTACCACTAAATGCGGCTTTCCTATGAAACATACATACATATGTTCATACAAACATTGTTCACACGTATGTATGGATATTCACTTTTATAAATAAGTATTTAAAAATTGATTTACTGTTTATCACTATTTACTAATTATCACTATTGGTTTGCTTAGGTTGTAACTGCATACGATTCTTTTAATATTACATATACGTAGTATATGCATACTTACATATTTATTTACTTAGTTTACTATAAAATTAAAATAAAGAGAGGTTCGTATAAAAAAGTCTTTGAAGTTAAAAAAAATTAGAACAAATATCAATATCTTTTTACTTGTCTATGTCGACACTTAGGAATTAAGAATTGTCATGTGTGTATGTATGTATGCACGTGTGTACATATGGGCATAATTATGTGTTTGTAAATTAATCTACATTCTAACTAATAACCGGAATAAAACATTTTAATAATGCATTATTAATATTTACAATATTTTTAATAAATATCGTATATAAATATATTTTAATCTTTTTAATAATGTGTTCACTTAAATTAACGCATGTATGTGTACGTATTAGGCATTAATTATAAATCAGTAAATATTTAATAAATATATTTTAACAATCTCACACGATTATTCTAACTAGTAAAACATTTCTTGATGTGTCCACTGTAAACATCTACATATGTACATTCATGTGTATAGGTTACCCTGCAACAGCGTGCGACTAATCTATAAAGAGAGTACTCCAACATTAGTCTCAATAGGGTACAATTAGACATTAATTAGCCACCAGAAGCCTCATACGGGTATTATTGAAAATCAATTAGTCCGCCACTTATCTCTAAGGCCGTGGTTATGCTACCAATTTCGATTGAAAATCACCGTGCAATTGTTTTTGTGCACAGCACGGAGTCAGAGAATTTTCGAACTCGAACAGCCAGCACGATTCTCCTCTGAAAAACGCTCTGTTTTCCCCATTTTAAAATTCGAAAATCCCATTTATGAATATTAAGTATTGAAAGTTTTTAATTGCAATATACATATCGCTAGCTTAGAGTGAAAAGTTGCCAAGTCCACTTTTTATGAAAACTCATATTTTGGTATAGGAAGCAAGAGATATTAAAAACGCATCGTTTCGAATATGATAAAGGTACTTGTTTTATTTTTTCTATATTATATTCAACGCAAGACAAATTTGCTAAGTCCAAAAGAGGAACCGAAAATCCGACAAAACAAAATAATACAAAATCTTTTAATAAAGATCGAATCCTTCTTATTCGTATGCCGTTGCTTTGCTTTTGTTATAATTTTTTTAATTTTAAAGAGAACTTCTTTATTTGAATATAGCAAACGGAATGAAAATTTTTAGACAGGAATTGCAAATTTCCTTTAACCAAAACAATTAATACAAATCGTTCTTTATAGATATTTTTCAAGTGTTAAAAGCTGCTGATGTTTTGACTTCATTAATACTTTAGTAAAAATACCTGCTGTGTTCTCGACTGATGACACGTATTTTAATGAAATATGACCTTGTTAATAAATTTCGCGAAAGTGATGCATGCAATGTGCTTGCTTCTAGCGTGAAACACTAGATTTCTAACGAGTTGCTGCGCGCTGACATTGTCGCCAAACAATGTTGTTGCTTGTTTAACGCATCTCCCAAATCCAAGTTCTACAAGTAAATTTCGAATAATGATGGAGAACTATCGATGGGGCTATCGATAGTTTAATTTTGCCGCCACTATCGAATTTTTCTAAACACTATCGATAGTTGTATATTGCTCACATCACTGTTAACTAGACGCCGAGCAAGTTCGTGGTAAAACGTAAGTATATAGTTTTTAATATATAATTTAAAAGTTAAACAAATAATAAATATTTTTAATATATATTGGCGGTGTTGATGTTATTGGTGGTATTGGTGTTAGGCATGGATAAATTCATTCAAAAAGCAGGTAAGTAATATAATATATGTATGTACATATGTATATGCATACAAGCAAGTATGTTCCTTACAATTTCAAATTGAATATGTTCATCAATTGTTTTGTTCAAGGCTCGAACAAAAGTGATGCGCCGGAATCGGTTGAAGATTCAAGCGATTCGGAAAAAGAATATAGGCCAAACAAAGGAATACGAAAACGAATGTCTCAAGTTTGGAATCATTTAAAAAGTTCAACTAATAAAAGGTACGCTAAATGTAATTTTTGCGGTAAAAAATATAAGACCAGTGGCAACACGTCAAATTTGTTCGACCACCTCAAGCGAATACACCCTTCTTTCCAAAGAACCACTCTGCCAGTTTCCACAGTCGATTCTTATTTTTCGAAAATCCCTAGTTATGAAAATAGTTCAGCAAAAAAGCTTGCGCATGATTCCGCTGCAATGAAGATGACTTCCACAGACTTGCATCCGTTTCGTATAGTAGAGATGAAAGGGTTTCGCGAATTATTAAATCATTTTGATCCTTTTTACGTTCCTCCTAGCAGAACTACCATAACGAATGTGCATTCAGACAGTTTATATAACGAAATAAAGAAAAAAATGCAGACATTTTTAGCTGATGTAACAGTCATAAGTCATTTCATAGCTAGTGATTTGAAATTGAGATCAGCGGTCTTGTCCACGACAGGCTTGGTAGAAAAAACAAATCATACAGCAGAAAACATAGCAAATTCGGTACATTTAATTATGTTTGAATGGGGAATTTTAAACAAAGTTACCTCCATAGTAACTGAAAACGCTGCAAATGCGGTTAAAGCGTGCGACTTATTACAAGTGCGACACCTTCCTTGTTTCGCACATATCTGAAATCTTGTGGCCCAAGATGCTTTAAAGCAAGAAAACATAAGCGGGATTTTAACTTAATGCAAACGCATTGTTTGGCTTTTTATAAGTAGCTCAACTGCGTATGCAAAATTCTAGGCGGCACAAAACTTATAAACTTCTTATAGTCTAGTACAAGAGATGTCAACAATGGAATAGCGCTTATCGGAAGGAAAACAGACTTCTGTTAACAAGAGATGCACTCACCATGGTGCTTTTTAATACACCTTTAGATGATGCTATAGTCCAAGCATCAGCTGGCACATCTGTAATCATATCTTTAATCATACCTATTGTGTACGATATATACCGAAAGTTACAAAATGTTAAAGGTACATTGAAAAATAAAGAATGCGAAGATATCTGTACGTTCTTAATAGACCGACTAAAAGTACGAACTTCGCACTATGAGAACCGAAGTGTGCCAAAACTCGCGACATTATTGGATACAAGATTCAAGAAAGAAGGGTTTAGGTCGGTCGGAAATGCACACGCAGCTGCTAGTCTCCTTCAAAGTGAACTGCTTTCCATGCCGACACCGTCGACTTCGAGCCGCACACCAGAAATACCAACACCCTCAACTGTTGAAACCGGACTGTTGAAACTTTATAAACATATGTACATATGTATGTATAAAGCAACTTCTTATATTCAATATCTGCAGATCAATTCAACCGATTCGGATGCACTAAAGGTTTGTGCAAGACGGTGTCTATGTGTCCCAGTAACATCTACAGAATCGGAAAGGATGTTTAGTAAGGCAGGTTACCTTACTTCCGACCGCAGAGCCAACCTTAAACAAGTTAACGTTGACAAGATTTTGTTTGTAAACAAAAATCAAAATTTGAATATTTGAAAAATTTCAATAGTTTTCCATCATCTACACCTAACAGAGGGTTGACTTTACATATTTTCTTAAAAAAAATAAGCTCGTTTGGTTTTAAACCAATTTTTACAATTGTATATTGCTCTATTGTTTGTAAACATATTCTTCTTGGTTTTTCATAAAATGTGTTATTGAAATACACGATCTCGTTTTGTTTAACACAAGTTATAAGTTGTCAACTTTTTGCTTGTACAAATAATCTTTATGGTTTTTCTTGTTACGACATAGTAAAAGAAGAAACGAACAAATTTTCAATTGCCGAATTCTTCTTGACCTTATTTGTCATAAAATGTATAATCAAATTTGCCCATTTACAAAATGTCGTGTCCGGTTTTTTCATCAATAAATTCTAAATTTATCAAACACTAGCCGCCACTACCCGCAGGTTTCACCCCACGCCAGAATGAATTAAAGAGGTCATGTGACTTGTGGTTCCGAAGTTATGGCAAAAAATTCCAAGCGTATGTTAAGTGCTACGCCCGCTTTTACAAACTCATTTATATATACCTTACTATAAGCACCTTCTATAGATATGTCTGCATACCAAATGTTATGTTTATGTGACTTATAGTTCCGAAGTTATAACTGGTAAACAGACACAGTCGTATTTATATATACCTTACTATAAGCACCTACCATAGATATGTCTGCATACCACATTTCAAGTTCATGTGACTTATGGTTCCGAAGTTATGACTGACTAAAAATTCCACGCCTATGCTATCTGCCACGCGTCCTTTTACAAACTTATTTATATATACCTTAGGATAAGCATCTACTATAGATATGTTTGCATACCAAATTTCAAGTTCATGTGACTTACGGTTCGGAAGTTAGAGCTGATTAAATAATTCACGCCTATGGGAGGTGCCACGCCCCCTTATCCAATACCGCCAATTTTTTCCCATGAGTATGAAATTAATTCTATTTATCTCCAATGCTCTACCACAAATATTTCAAGAGATATACAACATGAAAATTTTAGTTAGTTTAGGAGTACTACTCATTTTTCTCCTATGCCTATAACCTTGCCGGGGTAAAAGCAAATAAGTGTGCAAAGTTTCGTGCGATTCCTTGCCGCGGTTTAGAAGTTATAAGGTAATAAACAAACAGACATTCACATTTATATATATAAATGATATAAAATTAAAATTTTTTTTAGGAAATTTTGTTATTTTAGATTTTAAGTTTGATAAATTTCACAAATAATTGGTGAAACTGGGCATTTGAGCGAAATCTCAGCATAAGTAAGAAATCTTTCGATGGTATCGAATATTTATCACTATCACTATCGAAACTATCGAATGTATACACCATCGATAATTTTCCAACACTAATTTCGAAAGTAAATGATTTCTTTCGCTGCACTGAAAATAGCCATATATTCTGCATCTGCTGTGCTAAGCGCTACCGTCGGTTGCATCTTCGATTTGTAGGAAATTGATGAACCGGCCAATCAAAATACGTAACCAGTATATGACTTCCGGTCGTCGCAACTTCCAGTCGGCATCAGCAAATCCAAGTAATTGTTTCTCCAAAGATCTGAAGTGCAAAGCATAATTAAGTGTTTCTTAAATAACGAAAAATATGTTTTGCGCCAGCCAAATGCTCCTGATGTGCGAATTCCGACATACATACATGAGTGAACGACCCAATCAATGATTGATAATTTTTCATATCGACCTTCTCACAGTTACTAAAATCCGAACAATTTTTATATTTCATACCAGGATCCAGTGGTGTACAGCATTTTCTGCACTCTGTCATTTCATATTCTTCTAATAATTCGTTGATCATATTTTTCTGCGTAAACTTTATTGAGCAGTAGATTCTTTTCTCTTTACTTCCATCCCCAGAAAGTAATTTACTGGACCCTTGTCCTTACTTTCGAGTCGTGAGCCGAGCTCTTTTTTATATGCGACAATGTAGTATCTTTAGAACATACTTAAAGTACATATCTCATCCACGTATACGGCAAAAACATGCGTTTCATCATGTGTATTCATAGCATATGGGGCGTTTCATACCAAAACGGACGGGGTTCACACTTCATGTGTTTGATTTCTTTCAAATTTTTGGGGTTCATGCATAAACATAAATAATAAATAAATATGAAATTTGAGCTTGATTAATAAATTTTTAGAAACTTTACAGCAAAAAAACAAAAACAAATCGATTTAATGGTTTTCCAAATATCTCGTGAACGGGGCGAGGAAAAGATTTGAAAAAATCACACATACACTCATCAAAATTCTCTATGAAAAGGAATATTTTTAAAGTTTTTTTCTTGAACAATTTTTCACATACATATTTTTTGATAAAAAAAATAGTTTTTTGAAAATATGCCATCTCATTAATAATAGAAAAAAATCACAGTGATACCTCTGAGTATTGCGCAATATTTATGTATAGTGTTATGGGGTACAAAAGCCGTCAGCATAAAAAAATATTAAAAACGCAATTTTGCAGTGGCTTAAAACTTGCACTTTATTATACTAAAATTTATTGGAATACAAAAATTTGTAATGTACTCATTTTACTCAACTTCGGTGTAAAAAAAATTAATAACTCAAATTATTGTAGAGTCCACCCCATAATACCATACTTAAATATTGCGCAATACTCAGAGCTACCATTGTTAATTTTTTTCGATTTTTTTTTGAGATGGCATATTTTCAAAAACTTATTTTTTTATCAAAAAATTTGTATGTGAAAAATTTTTCAAGAAAAAAAATTTAAAAATATTTATTTTCATAGAGAATTTTGATGTGTGTATGTGTGATTTTTTTTTTTTAATTTTTTCGTCTCCCCGTTGTTTTTGTGCTGTAAAGTTTTTAAAAGGGTTTAATCAAGCCAAAATTTCATATTTATTTATTATTTATGTTTATGAATCAACCCTAAAAATTTTAAACAAATCAAACACATGAAGTGTGAACCCCGTCCGTTTTGGTATGGAACGCCCCATATGCACATTGATCAACATGGCACCGAGTGAATCCTACATCTTTCCAAATTGCATCAAGCTTCCCTTTCCAGTTACGTCCTAACTGTTTCAAACTATATAATAATTTTTGCAGTTCGCAAACTTTATTTGAATTTTCTTTATCTTAAAATCCTTGTGGCCGCTCTATGAAAATATCAGCGTCAATATCACCGTTTAGATATGTAGTTGTAACATCTAATTGGTGAACCAAAAGTTTAAATTCTGCGGCCAAAGCCAACACAATTCTAAAAGTCGAATAACGAGTTACAGGCGAAAAAGTTTCTGTATAGTTAGTGCCATATTTCTGCGAACACCCTTTCGCAACTAATCTTGCTTTGTTACGTACTGTATTTCCGTCTTATCTATATTAACCGTAAAAACCCATTTACATTTAATTATTGGGACATCTTTTGGTTGGTCAATTAAAACCCAAGTATTTTTGGACATAAGTGATGCGTATTCTGCCCTCATGGAATGTATCCATTTATCACTATCTTCGCTAACCATAGCTTCTCTAAACGTTGTTGGTGTTTAATATTTTACTTCCAACAAATTCTTTAATACCCGTCTACCAGACCTCAGAGTTTTGTAATTTACACTCTCTTCTCCGTTGGGTATTTCATTAATTTTTTCCAAACGTAAGTTTTCTCGAATGATCTTTTGGTCTTATTGGGAAATCTTCCTCCGCAGAAATTTTCGTGACTTTATTAAAGGAGTCTTCGAGAAACTTAACATCCCGACTTCTGTACAGTTTTTGAGTTTTGACGTTGAATAAGCGATATGCCTTTGAATCTGTACAACAACCAATTAAAACGCATTCTACCACTTTCGCTTCAAATTTTATTTTGGCAAGACAAAAACAAAACCATAAAAAGATGAGATCATTTCAACGTACTAAAGTTCAAAATAAACATATAGTGCCGCCCAAAATTATTGGCACAATGCATTCAACATTTTTTTGCTTTAATTTTTTATAAATTCATATACCGTTTATACTACATCAAAAAAAAAAAAAAACAGAATTTCTAGACTTTGTGCGAAACTCGGGAAAATTCAATAAATTTGCATACAAATTCGCAACTTTCTAATCAGACTTTTTATACAAATTTTGAAAAGAAGTTTATTATTATTATTATTATTATACATGACTAACTTATAATTAAAATTATGAGCTAGTAGTTGTGATAGCAGCAATGGTAACGAAGACCTTCAGCTCGCGAAATACATTAAGTTACAGTTGTAATAATTTTTTTTTTTACATATATTAATTACAGCTTTATGTAAGGAGAAAGAAATTAAATTTTATTGTACAGCCGGGTGGATTTTAAAAATGATACGATTTTCCTTATATTATCTGTATTTGGAGTGGATAACAAAGTTAACGGATTTTTGTTTGCAAAGAATTTGGTTCTATTGGATTGGAAAAGTGGGCAGTCGGCTAGGATATGGGATACGCTCATAATGGTAGTATAGTTACAGAAATTACAGTATTGTGGTGGAATATTTTCGATATGGTAACGGTGTGTAATATTTGTGTATCCTAAGCGGAGTCGTTGAAATTTTATTAAGTCTAGTCGACTAATGCTGTCGTCAATGTGTTGGGTGAATGTTTGTATATTTGTATGATTGTTGTTGGTAGATTGGTAACATGTAGATGTTTGCAGAAATGTGCTTTTGTGGATCTGTCTGTAATGTAGTGTAATGTGCCTCTTTATATCTCTTAAGTTCCAGTTTTGTGAAGAAGTTAGGGGACGGGACGGGGCTGATTTAGCAACGTCATCGGCCAGTTCGTTACCTGGAATGGATGAATGCCCAGGGATGCATACCAGCAGGAATTCGGGGTAGTATTCCGTTAAGAGATTTCTGATTTTGTAGGGGTAATATTCACTGTTTACGAGATTGGAGATGAAGTCTATAGAGGAGAGTGAATCCGTGCATATAGCATACTTTCCTTCCTTGTTTATATGGTATTCTAGGGCTTTACATATAGCAATAATTTCGGCTGTATAGACTGAAGAGTAATCTGGTAGGAGGGAGATGAAGATTATCGATGTGCTTGTTGTAACGCTGCAACTGGTTGAGTGTCTGGTTTTAGATCCGTCCGTAAAAATTAGTGTGTAGCCCCGTATTCTGCTCAAAAGTTCTGAGAACCGTTTGTGATACGTTATGATAGAGGTAGAGGACTTGGGTAATGTTCGCAGGGAGGCTTTGATAGAGGGCATGGGGAATTCCCATGGCGGAAGTTTGTGTGTGGTTGAAGAATCGCAAAGGTAAGGAAGTTGTAGGACGGAGCATTTGGCTATTATTTTGGAGATGACGGATTCGACTTTTTGATTTTGCCTACGCTTGGTATCATTGGATATGAGCTCGTATATAGGTGTGTCGCAGCTGGTTAAAAAGGATTTGCAAAGTCCTGCGGTCATGTGATCCCTACTAGTCTCGATGGATTTAAAGTTGGCTTCGTACATTAACTTATTGATACGAGTGGTTCTAAAGGCGCTGCGTTAAGGACAGTGCGTAGTTTGTTGAGAACACTTTTGGCAGTGTAACCATAGAGAAATAGACCGTACTCTATTTTTGAGACTATTAACGCTTTTATAACGGATATGAGGGAGCTAATGTTACAATTAAACTTATTGCTGGAGAGGCATTTGACTATGTTGAGATTCTGGTCCAGGGCTGGTAAAAGTGATTCTACGCGAGGTTGCCATCGGTATTTAGAGTTAAAGGTTACTCCTAAGATTTTGAGGTTATCTAAATCATTCAGGCGAATATTGCCAAATTGTACGGTACACTCGCAATTACGTTTTCTGCAAATGTGTAGGTATTGGCATTTATGCGGAGATAACTCAGCGCCAGAGTACTCGCACCATTCCAAGATTTCATGGACTAGCGAATTAATATTAATCGCTTGGTTTTTTATGTGATTAAGTTTCCTTATTATATGGAAGTCGTCTGCGTATGCACAAAAACTCAGTTGTCTGTGCATTGATAATATATTTGCAAGTTTGTTGTAGGCGATCAAGAATGAAAGTACGGATAGGGGGGATCCTTGTGGGATTCCGTTGTAAAGATTCAAAGTGTTGGAATGTTTGAAATTAATTTTAACTTTGATTTGCCTGTTTCTCATAAAATGTTAAACGTAGCTTATTATTTTCTTACCAAATTTCCATTCTAGAAGCTGATCTATTACGGAATGTATTCCTACTCTATCGAAAGCTTTTGCAAAATCTAGCGATATTATTGAGATATGTTTTTTGGACGATAGAGAGTCTGTTATCATGTAGTCTAAGTAAATTAGACTATCAGTAACAGATCTCCCTTTTCTGAATCCCATTTGATGGCTATTTAGTAGCTTGTTTGAATTGACAAACCACCATAGCCTGTTAGCTATAATTTTGTCTAAAATCTTCGCGCACACAGGGTTCAAAGATATAGGCCGGTATGATTGCATGCTGGGTTTGTCTGCCTTAGGTTTTAATATTGGAGTTGTTGTACTTAGTTTATATAGCTGTGGTATGTAATTGTCGAAAATTTTGTTGTAAAGTGCAGTAAGTCTTGATTTTGCATTAGGTGAGAGGTGCTGAACCATATCATATGTGATTCGGTCGATCCCTGGTGAAGAACCTTTCACCTTTTTGAGTGCGATAAACAGTTCAATATTTGATATAGGTTTCTCGATTACTTTTGCCTTTTCATTTGGTCTAAATTCTGGTATGTTAGCGTAGAGTGAAGTTTTCTTTAACCTAAACTGTTGCGGGAATTTAGAATCATGTGATTGTCTAGACCAGTGCTGGCAGAAGATATTACCAATTTCGAAGTCGTCTGAGTTGCCGGAGTTTATGCAGTGTATACCAGTGTGAATTTTGAGGCCACGTCTTATGTTAGACCACACTGTACCGGAAGGGGTGGTGGGTTTTATAGTGGATGTGAATGTGGATATAGAAATCCTTTTGGTAGTTTTGATTTCCCTCTTAAGTTTGGCTGCAGCTTTTTTGTAGTTTAAGATATTTTCGTTCGTTATAGTCCGCTTCAGCTTAACCCAAAGCTTGTTTTTTTGAATTTTTAAGTTTTCTAGGTTTTTGTTCCACCAAGGGACAGAATTCTCAATATGGCGGGTTGATGACTGGGGAATGGATAGGTGTGCGCTTCTTAATATTATTCTTTGCATATTTGCGGCTTCTTTGTTGATGTTTTCACTTATATCAATGCCTCTGAAAAGTTGGTCAGAAAGGTCATAATAACCGCCCCAGTTGGCGAGCTTAGTTAGGAATTTTGGTTTAATGGGATTGAACGTAAAATCGTTTGAGTGAAATAGCGTTGTTATGATGGGAAAGTGCTCACTCCCCATGAGGAAGTCGTTGACTTTCCATTTAGCATCGATAGCTAGGTGTGGCGAACAAAAGGTGAGATCGATATGGGATGAGGTGTTGTGTGTGTTGAAGTGAGTGGCAGTGCCGTCATTGAGTAGGGTGTAATGAGAGTTATCTAAAAACTTTGAAATCAAGTTGCCTCTGGCATTGTTGCGAGTAGAGCCCTATTTTATATTCCAACTGTTGAAGTCTCCAGTAACCAAGCAAGGTAAATGGGTGGATTCAAAAGCTTCCAGCAAATGTGATGAAGTGAGTCTGGTGTCGTGGGAAATGTAGGTGGAGTTTATAATAAATTTGATTTTAGAGTGAATTATGGCGGATATTGTTTCGGATTGAGTATTGGTGTTCAGGGGTTCATATTGTATTTGTTTATGTATTAGTAATGCTACTCCGCCGTATGATGTTCATATTGTATTTGTTTATGTATTAGTAATGCTACTCCGCCGTATGATGTTGTTGCTTGATTTTTGTTTGTCATAACATAGTTTATGGGAGTTGGAATGTTATTTGTGGTATGGAGGTGAGTTTCCTGTAAGGCTATTAGAAGTGGACGATATCGCTTAATTAATATTAGGAGTTCGTTGTAGTGGTTAACGTAGCCGTTGATGTTCCACTGCATTATTTTAAGAGTCATTGGAAGAGCGGTTTAAGAGATTACATTGGAAGGTGAGAGGATTGTTAGTGTTGGTGGGGATGTACAGATATATGCTGGCTGCTGGGAAAAAGAGATAGGATTGGTTGTTACTGTATTCTAATGAAAGAGAAGGGTTGAGGAGTGTATTACATTTGAAAAAGTTTGATGCTAAGTATAATACGATTATTTTTTGGAATGCTGTGATGAATTTAAATAAGAGACTTAATGTAACTGATGATATTGAGCAGTGATTTGTTTTGTAAAAAGAAGCTGAATAATAGCTTAATGTAGTATATATATATTTAAAGGCCTTCTTCATGTTTTAGCTCCATTGTTGTAGATTCGGATGAATCGTCGAGGTCATGTTTGGATGGTTTTAGTGATTTGGGGTTGCGACTTGCAGAGTTCTGTAATTTCAGCTTGGCTTTCATTTTGTTTGAAATACCTTTAGGGAAAAGTTTTATTTTTGTTTCGGTTAAACGCTGTGTGGTGAGTTTAGGCAAATGTTTCGATATTGAAGGAGTAATGTCGTCATCTGAAGGTACGCTTTCATAGCTAACTTGTTCTCTTCGATGTGGTTGCTGTACTATTGGTTTGGTGATGTTGCTACTCTGTGCGGGCGATTCTCGCGATTGTATGTTGGGAGTTGTGTTGGTTCCAGTGACGGTTGAGTATGTTGGTCCGTTACGCTGGTTTCGCTCTTTGTATGTGGATATTGCTTTCTTTCTGTCAACCTTTTCCAGTATTATGATAGCTTGAATTTCCTTCTCACGTATGAATACAGGGTATTTTTTTCATATGAGTTGTGATTGCAAGTTTGGATGTGGTTCTCTTTGCAGGTGACGCAGCTCTTCGGATTTACACATTCTTCGTTGTCTTCGCTAGTATGGTATTCGTTAGCGCAGTTCGGGCATATTTTGACTCTTTTGCATACTTTTTCTATGTGTCCATATCGTTGACATTTTTTACACCTCAGTGGGAGTGGAATGTAAGGTACCCTATTGACATTTCAGATGGGAGAGATATTGAAGAGAAGGTGAGTATAATTGGATCAGTCTCTTTCAGTGAGTCATTGGGTTCTTTTTTAAGTATTTTCTTCACTTCTGTTACGTTTTGGTTTTTTAATTCATCGAGAATTTCTTCTTCTTTTATGCCGCGTAGATCGTTGGAATAGATGACACCTTTAGTTGAGTTAAGCGAAGCATGTTCAGAGATTTCAATGTGTATGGTGAGTTAAGGAATGCAACCGCTCTCCCACCAAAACTGCTGACACTGATAATCTTAGCTATTCAAATGATGTCACATCTGGTGCACCTGCACAAATGTCTTAAATATCAAATTCTCTGGAATAATTATTATTATGACAAAGCAATAGCACAACAGACAACGAGTTACAATAACTGGCAGCAGCACCAAATACATTATGGAAATAAGACAAAATAAAATAGATTCCTCAAATTGCAGCGGCAGCGACAGCAACCGAAGCATCATCAAATACATTATGGAAATAAAACAAAAGGAAACAGCTTCCTAATTGCAGTGACAGCGACAACAACGGACAGCAGCTTAGGTTAGATTAAGAATTGTATAATTAAATAAAGTCAGACTCAATTTGGAGTTACGACTGACAAGTCAACCCGCGAGTTCTTATCTGGCGCCCAACGAAGGGGCCATAAGAATATAAAAATTAATTATTGATCGGAAAAGGACTTCGGACAATCCTTAAGATCAAAGTTTTCAATATTGCTATAAAAAGTATCCTTGGAAAAAGGAGAAATAAAGCAATAAGTGTTAATTTTTATTTTCTGTGCCCACAATCAACTAACTTAAATTGACGTAGTTTGAGACTCATCAATCAAGTTATCCAAGATATCTGGACATTAAGGACCTCCAAAGGACGAAGGAGCTCTGCCAGAAATCACAGCAATCAAGTATCCTACCACCGGAGAAAAGTAAACAAATTAATTTTAAGTGAATAATTTTAAGGGAATAAATTGTAAAGTGACAAAGTGAATAAATTTATAAAGGGACAAAATGAGTACGGATAGTGAAATTTTAGCACAACTTATTGCAGCTCAGACACACTATTTAAAAATTGAAATAGAGCAATTAAGACTTCAATTAAGAAATTTGACAAGCACACATAATGTGACAGAATTCGAGACACAAAGCATTGCAGAAACAATTCAATGTAATGAGACTTTAGATATCATAAAATCATTACCCGAATTCAATGGTAAGGGCTACGTGAGCTGGAGAGAAGCAGCTCATAACACTATTTCATTGTACGTTAAAGGAAGTAGGAAATATTTTGCCGCACTAACTATTCTCAGGAATAAAATTACACAAGAAGCCAACGATACTCTAACAAATCATGGCACAGTTCTTAATTTTGAGGCCATCATAAGCCGACTAGACTTTGCTTATGCAGATAAACGTCCTCTGCATATATTAGAACAAGAATACGGCAATCGAATTTGAACTTAGTAGATTATTATAACAAAGTGAATTCGCAATTGACACTAATGATTAATAAAACTATTATGACCTACGGGAATAGCTCAGAGATAACTAAAGAATACAACAAAAGACATCGGTCAGATGCACTGAGAGTTTTTATAACAGGATTAAATTATCCTTTAAATAATATTTTAATGGCCATTAACCCCACAGATCTACCCAATGCATTAGCTAAGGCCCAAGAAATGGAGTCTAACCAAATTAGAATCCAATTCGCTAATGAATTCAGTCAAGCCAGAAGTCAAATGAACAGAAATAGGAATTCTAACAATAATAATAAGAATTTCCCTAAACCAAATAGTTATAATCAACATTCGAATAGTTTACGTTTTGACCAACGTGCCGGTCAACAGAACAACAGTTATAGAAATTTTGGTTGGCAAAATCAACCTAAGCCAGAACCGATGGAAGTGGATAGTTCAGGCCAATTTAAACAACAAACCAACTCTCAACCAAGGCAGAATACTTATAAGCCTAACTACCAATCTAATAATAACCCGGAAGAGCGAACGCCAAAAAGAAGTTTCGGGTCAGGTAATAGTCATCAACCCCAACAAAAACAACAAAGAATTAACAATATACAGGAGAATGCTTTTTTAGACGAAGCAACCCCTTGCCTTACATATTCAGACAACTGCGAGGCACAAACAGAAAATTAAAAGTATTGATAGACACAGGAGCAACAAATTGCTTCTGTAAACCAAACATTCTACCTAATAGAGAGCAATTAGAAATTGCAAAACGCGTAAGAACGATAAATGGTTATACAACAATTACGCATTGTTATAATGCATACATCTTTAACCACTCAACACGATTTTATGAAGTTAAAAATTTAGAAAGCGATATACTAATAGGAATGAATTTGCTAAGCAAAGCGAAAATACAATTAAATTTTGAAGATAATTCACTCTTAACAAATGGAAAAAAAGAGAAATTTTACACCCTTGACGAAATCGAGCTAGGACAAATAAATAACTTAAAAGAAAACAACGAGCATAAAATAGGGGAAATAAAAAGTATGATTTTAAATGAACATGGGAAAATAGATACGTCGCTACCTTTTAGAACGGACGTAAACGCAGAAATCAGGACTATTACAGACAGTCCTATTTGGAGTAAGCAATATCCTTACCCGCTATCAGCCAATGAATTTGTTAATGAAGAAATAAGAAAAATGATAAAACAAAATATTATAAGAGAAAGCAAGAGCCCCTATAATTCACCCATATGGGTGGTTCCCAAGAAAGGTACCAATGAAGACGGTACTCCAAAAATGAGGATGGTTATTGATTACAAAAAGTTAAACGAGAAAACGATAGCAGACAAGTATCCCATCCCAGATTGCAATGTAATACTTTCCAATTTAGGGAAAGCGAAAGTTTTCTCTACAATCGATTTAGAATCGGGTTTCCATCAAATATTAATGAAACCAGAAGATATTGAAAAAACAGCATTTTCCGTGAACAACGGCCAATACGAATATATTCGAATGCCTTTTGGGTTACGGAATGCTCCTTCAATATTCCAACGAGCTATGGATAATATCCTTCGTCAATACGTAGGAAAATTTTGTCACGTCTATATAGACGATATCATAGTTTACTCTAGCAACGCTGACGAGCACTATGAAATTTAGTTAAAATAATAAATACACTGCAAAAAGCACATATGAAAATATCACTTGAGAAATCAGAATTTTTCAAGTCAAACGTAGAATTTTTGGGCTACCAAGTAGCTCATAATGTTATTAAAACGGACGAAAAGAAAATTGAAACAATAAGGAATTATCCTGTACCAAGAACGCTAAGGCAATTAAGAAGCTTCTTAGGAATGACGGTATTATAGGAAGTTTGTGTACAAGTATGCACACATAACAAAGCCATTAACAAAGTATTTAGCAGGAGAAAACGGAAGAGTTTCTCGAAATCAGTCAAAAAAAGTTATAATTGAATTAGATAAAGAGGCATTAAACGCAGTAGACAAACTAAAAAACGAATTAATTCAACAAGTAGAATTGACACAACCAAATTTTAGCAAGAAATTTATACTAACAACAGACGCATGCAATGAAGCAATTGGAGCCGTACTAGCACAAGATAATAAGCCCATTACGATCATTTCAAAAACCCTAAACAAAACTGAACGAAATTATGCGACAAACGAAAAGGAGTTATACGCAATCGTATGGGCGTTAAAGAGTCTAAGAAACTACTTATACGGAGTAGCGGATTTAGAAATTCATACAGACCACCAACCTCTAACTTTCGCAGTATCGGCAAGAAACCCCAATTCTAAAATGAAAAGGTGGCACGCCTTGATAGAGGAATATGCACCTAAAATTATATATAAACCAGGGAATACCAATCATATAGCAGATGCTCTTTCTAGACAGTTTTTAAACAATAATAATTTAGAAAATGGCAACGATGACCTAACAGAAACTGCACATTTAGCAGAAAGTTTAGATATTTTTCACATTAAAACAATTAAGAAACCTCTAAACTCTTTCCACAGCAAATAGTATTAAACAAGGATAGTACGAATGACCATTTTAGAACGAAAAATTTTAATTCGTTTCGACATCATATAAAATATAAAGACTTGGAGTTTTTAAAAGAAATTATACGAGAACGATTGAATAAGAATCTGCTAACAGGAATTCATTGTAATATGGAAGACTTATATGAAGTAAAACAAATTTTAAGGAATAGAATAGCAAAGAAAATTTTTCATACAGACATAATAGCAATGGATGTAATTAACGAAGAAGACCAGGAGAAGATTGTGAGACAAACTCACACCAGGGCGCACAGAAACTATAAGGAAAATATCAAACAGATTTTTAAGGACTACTACTGGCCTGAAATGAAAAAACAATTCAAACAATTTATTAGAAACTGCGATATCTGCAATAAAAATAAATACGATAGACACCCTAAACACATTCCAATTGGCGAGGCACCAATCCCAAACAAGGAGGGAGAACAGATTCACATTGACATATTCTTTGCGCTAAACTTAAAATTCTTAACTTTAATAGACGCATACTCAAAATTTTTGGTGATTAAACACATTGATGATAAAACTAAACTACAAGATAAAGTATTAGAAGCTTTACAAAGCTTCCCAGCGGTAAAGAGGATAACTTGCGATAACGAACCGGGATTTAGTTCAGCACAATTTAAATCTTTTGCAGAACGAATGAAAATACAAATTAAATTTTGCGACCCTAAGCATTCAACAACTAATGGACAAATAGAAAGAGTCCACTCCACAATAATAGAAATTTCAAAATGCATTAGGGAGGAGTTTGAAATAGTAAATGATATAGAAGTAATAATTAGAGCAGCCCAATCCTATAATCAAACAGTACACTCAGTAACAGACAAAAAGCCTTTCGAAATTCTTTATAATAAAGTTAAGCATGACGATTTGCCTAACAAGCTAAAAGACGCACAAATAACGACATTGAGTAGTAGAAATAAAACTAGACAAATGCGGACATTTAATGAAAATGAAATAATATTCGAAAAAGATAATCAATATCAAAGTAAACTAAAACCTAGGTATAAAAAACAAGTGGTCAAAGAAGATTTAGGAAATAAAATAATGATCAAAAATAAAAACAGGATAATACATAAAGATAATATAAAATCTTAAAATCGTTTAGGTTCACAATGTTCCCCCTCTTCCTAATTTGTATGGCGATCCCTTTGATCATAGCACAAATCGAAATCATAGATCTTAATCACGGAAATGGATATTCACTTCTGAAGCTAGACAAAGTAAAATTAATTGAAAGGTACGATAGAATTACCTATTTAATTAACACAACAATGTATAAACAACAAGTTGACAATTTAGAAGCACTAGTGCTTAAAGAAATAGAACCTAATCCACTTATGATGGCTAAAATAAAGCATATTCGAACTCAGATAGACACACTTACTCCACATAATAGAATTCATAAAAGAGGATTATTTAATTTTATGGGAACAGGATTGAAATATATTTATGGCACAATGGATGATGAAGATCGTCAAGAAATAGAAGGAAAATTAGAAGTAAACACAGTGAACGCACATAATGCAATTGAACAAATCAATCTTCAGAAAAATATTAATGAGAAATTTAACCATGAAATTAAAACTATCACTGCTAATCTAAATCATCATTACAAGGAATTGTTTCAAAATATTAATGAAGTTAACACAGAATTAAAGAAATTATCAAAAGAAAAGTGGACTAACAAACTGTTAGAAAATCTAATGTATATTGAGACTAACATCATAAGAATCAAAGAAATCCTAATGACAAGCCAAAATAACCTTCTGAGCAGGGATATTATCACAGATGACGACAGTTTAAACTTTAATATAACTTTTGAAAAATCAAGTAAACTCAAAATTGTGATTGTCACTCATAACGGAAATATTGTAATATTAGTTAAAATTCCCTGTTTTACTAAAGAAACCTATCGATCAATCTATGTTCAACCTATACCCAATGTTAATCAAGCAGAAATTTATATCCAAGAAAATGAAATCTTATCTCTAAATGATGTTATATATAAAAAGACTTCCTTCAAGAAAGAATTAGAAGAATATAAAGATGAATGTATCGAAAATTTATTTAAGAGTAAAATGCACTGTAAATATGATTAATAACCAATCAAAAGTAATTGAAATGGATACAAACCATGTTTATGTAATCAATGCAAAGAATCAAACTATATATCACAACTGTAGTTCTAACAATTTTACTATTAACGGAAATTATTTGATACGATTTGAAGACTGTAATACTGAAATTGATAAAGTAACTTATAAACATCGTAAACCTCTCGCAGTACAACTTTTACCAAACCCAGTCAGATTAATTAATATAACAATCATGAAGAATTTAAGTATGGAAGATATGCATATTAGAAATATTGAAAATATTCAGCAAATTACAGAACTCAGATACGAAGCCAAAAAAAGCAAAATAATGAATTACAGTCTAATAGTTATTATAAGTTTAATAATAGCAATACTAATAATTTGTAAATGGCGAGAAAATAAGAAAACCAAAGTTAAAGTTAACATCGAAAAAATTCCGATGCAAAAACCAGCAATGTCCATTGATCAAATGATGGAAAGGATCAATTACTATTCATCTTTGAATTGGGACAATTCACCTAACAAAGGGGGGAGTTAAGGAATGCAACCGCTTTCCCACCAAAACTGCTGACACTGATAATCTTAGCTATTCAAATGATGTCACATCTGGTGCACCTGCACAAATGTCTTAAATATCAAATTCTCTGGAATAATTATTATTATGACAAAGCAATAGCACAACAGACAACGAGTTACAATAACTGGCAGCAGCACCAAATACATTATGGAAATAAGACAAAATAAAATAGATTCCTCAAATTGCAGCGGCAGCGACAGCAACCGAAGCATCATCAAATACATTATGGAAATAAAACAAAAGGAAACAGCTTCCTAATTGCAGTGACAGCGACAACAACGGACAGCAGCTTAGGTTAGATTAAGAATTGTATAATTAAATAAAGTCAGACTCAATTTGGAGTTACGACTGACAAGTCAACCCGCGAGTTCTTATCTTGGTGGGTGAAAGTGACACTAGTTTTACCAATTTCTCTGCTTGAAGGTGGTTTTTAGTTTTGATTAATATGTTACCATTTCGCAGTTTTTTGCAAGTTTCCACTTCGCTACCGGCAGTATAGGCGATTACCTTTTTAATTAAGAAAGGCGACACATTTGCGAGTGTATCGTTACTTAATTTTCTGCACATAACCAAATACTTAGGACCACATGTTTTTTTTTTTGTTTTTGTGTGGTCAAAATTAATCATTGGTTGGGCATTAGTTTTTCTGACCGGGGGCAAATTTGGTGGGTCGAGCATTGTTTTTGTTAGGGGTGTAAACTCCAGTTGGATATAGGGATGCACTCGGAGGCTTATTTTCTTTATATCACGAAACGTATAAGTATTACTACAATTTTATTGTCTGAGTAGAAACACGCACAATAATAGTTACTAAGGCGCTTCAGTTTTTGCAAAAAACTCTGTATGCGAAAGAGACGTCTGTTCGGCCCAACAATTTTAGTCCATTTTTGATAATTTTTTGCTGACAGCTTCTTCCATACAAACTATGTTCGACAATTCTTTTTGTATGAAAGAAACTGCTACATTTTCAATATTTTTCTAAAAGATCTGATAAAAAATTCTCTGAGCCAATAATTTTGTACGGCACTGTACTTATAAGTACACTAGGTTTCATGAAAAAATATTTAAGTACAAGATAACATTAAAAAATCAGTCATATTTTTCGTTGTTGTGAACTTGTTTCAAAACTTCTGACTTTTCTTTGATATAATTTGAAAACTTTGTGCACGTCATTTAACGCACATATTTATGTACTTATATTGAGCAAATTTCTTTCCTTAGTCTATTGAGATGAAATAAGAAAAAAACATTGATCCACATTAGGTGTATTAAACAAGGTGCGGTTGACAACTCAGTGAGGCTCTCTGTTAAGGTACTATAACTTCAAAAAATATAAACAAATGACGCACTCTTCTGTGTAAGCGGAAAGGAATTTATACGTTCTCTTTGGCATTTTCTAAGGGTAATCAAAACACTATAAACACACACTTTTATATTCTATAAACTTTGTCGCGAATTAAAGCCCACCCGAAAAACAAACGAGCAAAACAAATAAAAAACAGCTGATGCTAATTAGGAAGGGCACTTTGCACTTACAAGTATGTATGTGGTTATATCGATCATCAAATATTGCTTGTGCAAAGTCCAACTATCTGGAGATGTAACTATATCACAAGTGACACCGGTGGTGATTTTTGAACTTTTATTAAATTTGTGCATATAAATCGAAAACCGGGACATTTAAACGAAACCCGGGACATTTAAAGGTTGGATCGGCACACCGAGACAAATGGTCTAAAACCGGGATATGCCCGGGAAAACCGGGACGTCTGGTAGCCCTACATTTAGACAATGTACCATCTGCTTCTTCGATATTTCGCACAAACTGTTGGCATTTAGATGACCAAATCGACAATGCCAGCGTTGAAATGCATCATTTCGCTCAAACAAGCACATACCACTTTCATGCTTACCACTCTTGCTGAAACGTACAAAGAGTCCTTACCCGTTAAAAGAGCGATCTCATTCTTTGAAATTTTAATGCCACTTTCTTCGAAGGTACCAATATTTTTCTTTTCAACCAACTTCCCAATAGTCATGAAATTAAACTTCAGCTTAGGTATAAACAGGACATCTTTTAGGAAAATCGAATCCCCCTTGATAGTTGTGAATTTAACGTCCCCAATACCAAATGCATTAGTGGTATAATCCGCCGCCAGCATAATCGTCTCTTCATGCTGCTTCAACGTTTCAAACAAAATCTCGTCACAGCACATGTGAGTTGTAGCTCTACTGTCAAACACCTATGCATTTCGTGGCAACTCCTCGGCTCGACACCCCTGTAGCATTGCTCCACCCAGCGTATTTTTCTTTGCGTTGCATTCACGAGCAAAATGTCCATTTCGCTCGCAATTGAAACATTTAAAATTTTCTTTCTTTTTATCATCTTGGTATTTCTTCTTCCGCTGGAATCCTCCACTGCGTCCACCTTGATCAGATCTATTTAAAAATATCTGCTGCGGAATATGATCAGCATCCTTCCTGCCATTCCGCCGCTCATGTTCCTCCATCAATTTAGTTTTAAGTTGCTCCGACGAAGGTAGCGCGTCTCGCGATTCTATGGCCACCACAAAGGACTCAAAAACTTCAGATAAACTATTCAATAGTAGAATTGTTAAAAATTCACTCAGAATATCGATACCCACTTCAGCTAACTTGTCAGCGATTTCATTAAATTGTCTTTGATGCTCTGCCATATATCCAATAGCTTCCGGAAGAGGAAAACTTTTCATACAGGACCGCTTGGTTGAAATTTTTGTTCAAGTACCACCCATGCTTCTCTAGAGGTTGCACAACTTTTCACCAAGCCGAGCTGAGAGATCTTCATGCTCAACAGAATAATTGGTAGCGCCTTCTGATCGGCTTGTTTCCATTTCCGCAACTCGGGCTCCTCGGTGGGTGGGATCACACTACCGTCTACGTAGCCCCATAGATCCGAATGGATGAGAATACTTCGCATATGTATCTTCCACCCATCGTAATTTGCGTCTTCTAATTTTTCAATATTGTGTTTCGAGGACATGCTTCTCTTCTCTTCCTCAGTTGGAGCTGTGGGTCAATAACCTTTTTATAATTTTTTAATTTTAAAGAGAACTTCTTTATTTGAATATAGCAAACGGAATGAAAATTTTTAGACAGGAATTGAAAATTTTCTTTAACAAAAACTATTTAAACAAATCGTTCTTTATAGATATTTTCCAAGTGCTTTCATTACAAGTAGTTCTTGAACAGCTTTAAACACGCAAAATGTTGTATTCAAAGAT
The DNA here is from genome assembly GCF_013731165.1 of Rhagoletis pomonella. NCBI lineage: Eukaryota > Metazoa > Arthropoda > Insecta > Diptera > Tephritidae > Rhagoletis > Rhagoletis pomonella. The sequence goes on from NW_023458557.1 coordinate 41,146,483, forward strand.
TCGCGAAATACTTGATGGAAATGGCTATAAGAAGTTTTTTCCTCTCCTGTAAAATTAAAAGAATTGGACTTGCACTCTAAGCTAGCGATAATAATATATAAAGAGTATTTATAGCTCCAGTTCTGCTAGCCCAAGTGAAAACTACTTTTCTTGCCTTGCACATGGCCTTATGGTTGTCTCTACGGCATAACACACATCCATACTGCGAACATCTCTGATACAGTATTTTTTATCAAGTTAGTATGGCCTTTTCTGTATTGAAGGTGACAATGTAAAAAATAATTACCCAAAAAGAAGATAAAATTCATGGGTTTAAAATGGTGGTTAGTTATTATTAAACTATGTCTATGGAAAAGTTGTCAGCGTTCAAACAAATGCTTATTGGACGTCCTACCTGTCATAGCAACATATGTTTTTATACCCGCGCGCACTTGTACACAAGGATATTATAACTTTTTTTGCATAACGGTTGTTTGTGACAGCCTAAAGGAATCCAGATAGATATATACAAATGTATACATAATTGATCAGAATGAAAAGAGAAATCGAGCAAGCTATGTCTGTCTTTCCGCCCGTCCGTCCGTCTGTCCGTGTACACGATAACTCGAGCGAAAATTGAGACATCTCAACGAAATTTGGTATGTAGATTGCCAAGGTAGGTTGCTATTGAAAATGGGACTGTAAAGTGCAAATACGATATTTCAGTAAGTATTCCATCCAAATTATTGAAAATTAGTCCGTGAAGTAGAATTTTGGTACAAAACAATATTAACCCTCATTGCGAGAGTCGTGTTGAATGCAAGTCGTTTTTCGAGAGTCCAATCGTATCGAAAATTTCACGTCATTGCCTAAAATTTCCACTCGACTATTGTATTAAAATGCAAATACTTGGCAGTACTGTATAGTTTCGACGATTTTCGTCGTTTGTCGAGTCGTACAATTTAGCCTAATTTACGACTTACGCAATGAGACTGATTATGAAATTTTTGGAAAAGGGGCGTGACCCCGCCCACTTATGATGAAACACTTTATATTAGTAGCCGCTTCACCAATTCTTACCAAACTCGACACGAGCCTTGCTTAGGATCCAGCTAAAAAATTTGTTGAAAATCTTTGAAATCGGGCAATGGCCCACCTCCCATAAAACGGTAATTTACAGAAACACGAAAACTGCGATAAATCAGTAATTACTGAAGCTAATTGACTCACTGAGCAGAAAATTAGGTTATTTAAAATTGTTAAATTTGGGGCGTGGCGCCGCCCACTGATGGCCACAAACTTGTATCTCGGTAACCGATTTATCAATTTCTACCAAACTAGGTGCATTTAATAGCCTTGGTACGGAAAACCAATTTGTTAAAAATTATTCAAATCGGACGACGAAGCGGGTATAGTCTTCCCGTATAACAAAAATTGCGGATATACGAAAACTGCACTACTTCAATAACTGGGGACGTTCATTTACTCCAAGTTAATACTTACAACAATCACTTAACATTAAATAAGAGTGTGATAGATTTTAGGTAGTTTATAGAAAATTGAAACGACGATATTTGATACCTGAGCCGGGTATATAAAATTCGGTTTCGCCCGAACTATACTTCTTTACTTGTTTTTTTTTTTAATATAACTTACAAATGCGTTAGCTTCCCATTTATAAGATAGGGTCCTTTTAATAAATATTCATATCAAATCAGAAGTTTTCATTTCACTCACGAATTATGTGTCCCTAATAGAGACTCGTTCCGCCCTTCACAAAATACTGTCCCAACCATCACTAGCTAAAAGTTTTTTTTTTTCAAATATAATAATGCCGTCAAAGCATAAAATGGACCTTTAAGCGCTGGTTATACTTACATTGGACTTTAGGTGAAATGATTCATTTGGCTGTGCGAAAGTCCAATTTCGTAAACGCCGTTTTACATTTTTTTTGTTGCCAATCTGTAGGGCAGACATGGGCACATTTGCCCATATGTGACCTGGTCTACGGAAAGGGGGCTTAGGTGTCAAAAAATCAATTTTCACTTTCTGGTTGATTCGGATGGAAGATGAGATGCTTTTTCACGTGGTGAAAAGCAGAAAATCCTAACTTGCTTAGAAGTGTACTAAAAATGTAAAGAAAGAAGAGTAAAAACGAGTAAACGAAACGAGTTGCTTACTTTTAACAGCTTTTTCACAGAAAACTAGTTTTCGCACGTAAGCTCCCTTTTCGTAGACCAGGTCACATATATGTAAGCTTTTTTGCGCGTACGGGCAAGCGAGCCCATTTCGCGGGCTCCCTGCAAAAAGCGTTGGACCATGTAATCTATCTGTAGCGGACCAACTCGTGTCTCTGCACCAGCTCATTGTTACGCGATCACTGCTCGTGTTTTAACGAAATGTGATTGAAGTTGAGCACTTGAAAGCACATTTGCATGTCTGGCTGTAGCTGAACGTGTTGAGATGCTGGCTGTTATTTGTTAGCTCCCAGCATGTTTGGGTTCGAATGCCGTCAGAGGCAACATATAATTTTTTATTTTTGTTCTTCTGTGAAGTGAAGAACAAAAGCATGTGCGAACGAAAAAATATAACAACAATGCCATTGTTAATATGTTGGAGTAGTTTTGTGCTACTCTGATGTAATGCAGAGCTGGAGTATATGGTCCTGCCCTAGGACATCGCAATGTTAATTGGACCACATTTTTTATATGAATTGTGGTTAATTTTGGAGTACTCCTTGCTCCTTAGGGAGTTCTCTTCACATGCATGCATGGAGTTGTCGCGATTTTTGCAGGGTACATGCAAGCATGGAGTTGTCGCGATTTTTGCAGGGTAACGTTTGAATGATTTTGCGTTCACTTTGTTACGCTCTCGCATGTATACGCATGTAATGCTTACGCTCTTTAAGCAGGCGCTCACTCTCTGTCCATGCTTGTATATGAGCAAATTTGACATTGCTACAACTGTTGCCAACTTTGTGCCTTTCGGAATAAATTAAGTGCGTTTATGTATGTAATCAAAACGTGACAATTTTTTAGTTTAGCGCTTGTTTCGTTCTTTGGTGCCCTTTTCAATTTTATAATAAAAGCGTGATTCTATGGTGACATTGAATGTATTTTGTTCATTCATTTATACATTCCAAACGTACGGAAAACTTTATCCGTTGACTTACACATATGTTAGTGTTTGGCCAAGCTTCTCCTCTGGATAATATACGCCCAGATAATCCAAACGCAATATTTTCACACAGTCTCTATCACGGAATTCATAGAATATTTTGCTAATTAGCTGGATGTGCTCATGTGTACAAAAGTAAGCAATTGCATGAAAATAAAGCCCCTAGAGAAACCAAGTAAAGTTTTGCAAATTGTTTTACGAATAAAAAAACATTTTGCTAATTAAATTAATTAACTGCGCATAGTTGGAAATATTTACAAGTAACACTGCGTGATTACTTAAAATATTTGAACATACTGCTTTATATGCAAAAATACCATTAAACAGAGGAGCAACACAAATTTGGTGTTTTTTTTTTTGGAAAATTGCGCTATTTTCAGTGTTTTGGTGCTTATTTAAATAAAAAACTTGGCAATACTGATCACTAGCTGACCTTCATCGAGCGCTCTTTGCTTGGTTCCTTCCACTTGGGCTTAAACTAATGCTAGAACTACTCGACTACTATCCCTGAAAATACCACTCGTGCACTTCGACTTCATGGTCACTTATACTCATATTTTGAATAGCAAAAACTGATTTTATCGAAGTTTTTTGTTCATTAAATGACTATAAGTGTCCATCAAGTCAAGGTGCACGGGATAGAAGTCGACAGTTCTAGCTTTAATTTAAGCGCAAGTGGAAGGTTCTATCATCTTTTATTTTTTTTGCTGGAGCTTCTCAAATATTAAAAAAAGCGAGTTTTTGATACTTTGACCACGTTTTTCTCAAAATCTAAACCTGATGGAAACTTTATACTTACAGATTCGTAATCAGCACAAACAAGGCCATCGAAAACAGCTTTAACATTTCAGGAAACAAATTTTTTTCAAATTTTTGTTGGCCTGTGTAATATTTGAATTATTTAGTAAAAGTTACCATAGAAAAAAAGCTCCCGACGGATTTTGCTCTCTTTTTTTGGAAAATGTTCAGTGAGGTCCCCCAAAATAGTAGCAACAGGAATCGGCGAAAGGAAGCAACTTTAGGGTTGAAATTGTTTCCAGGGTACCGTGATAACTTTTTATTAATTTTAACCAAGGCATTTCAACTTTAATGATAATTGCTCGCTGGATTACACGGGTCGACTTTCTAGTAGATTTTTGTCGTTCAACCAAAATCGACCCGTGTAAATTACATCTCAACCGTAAAATGTAAATGCTTTGGCTAGTCGATTTTCCAGTCTACAGGAATCGACCCTTGTAAAGACAGATTTAGCCCCTTATTTAGTCCCAGAATACAGTGATACGAGGAGAAATGTGGTGTAGTGGTAAGCAGTGCGGGCTTCCACTCCGCAGCGCCTGGGTTCAAGCCCTGGCCAAAGCAACATCGCAAAAAATTTAGAAAAAAGGTTTTTTCTTAACAGCGGTCGCACCTCGGTAGGCAATCGGAAACCTCCGAGTGTATTTTTGCTATGAAGAACAGCTTCTCATAAGAATACAATCGCCGTTTGGAGTCGGCGTAAAACTGTAGGTCCCTCAGCTTTGTGTGAAAACATCCAGGCGCACGCCACAAATCGGAGGAGAGGCTCAGCCGAACACTAACATATGTGTAAGCGCCAATCTATTATTATTATTATTAATTTGCCTTTCATGTACGTATATAATTTATATGATTTTTATATTTTTAGTCCGAAATACTAAAAAACACAAAAAATATAAATATATTTTTTTAAATGGCTTTTATATAAAATTAGTTTTACAACTGGTTGTAGAATACCCGTCGCATAAAAGCTATTTAAATTATGTTGAAAATAGCATCGATAATTTTTTAATCGGTTAAGTAGTTTCCGAGGTATTAAACACATAAGAAATAGAAAAGATGAACTTTAACCTCTTTAATAGGCTTTGGTTTTTATTTGTACCAAATAATTTTGGTATGGTTGAAATCAGCGTAAAAAGTTCTATCGATCCTCATTTCTTGTTATTTATAGCTAAACGGTTGGTGTTCTAGACTACTATGTGTGTGTGCTAAATCCTGTTGTACGGGAACAGACTAAATGAGAATAAGAAAAAGTAAACAAAAAATGTTAAATTAAACTCTGAGTTTCTTAAACATCCCAATGTGATTACTTGACAGTTGTTCATAAACTCAAAAAACTCGAGTTAAAGGCTCAATGAGAACGCTTTATTAGACAGAAATCAAAAAAAGTTACACTTTCAAAACGTTACTGGCACGTTGTTTGCGCAACCGGTTTATTTCTTAAGTTTAAAGTGGTTTTTTTTATAAAGTTCGAGTAATTAAAGAAAAATGTTTAATGAAAAACAAAAATATAAGTGAGAACCTTTGTCCTAATTAAAAAAGTGACTTTTTATCATTTGTTTGCAAAACACACTGACTTATTTGCATAACCTCAAACATTTTTTGATTTATTTCCATATATGATTTTATGTATGCTTTTACAATTTTGCTAACTTTCGGCAAACAAAATGGAAATGGATAAATTGGGATGTAATGAGTTGATTTTATTTTACGTAAGCCGCCGTTTTTAGCCGTTTTCAGGAAAAACTGTTTTTTCTGGGCTATCATGCTATTACAAAAGGCGAGATGTTTGTAGCTTGGCTGCTTGGATGTTCAATGAAAGAAAGGCTTTATTTATCAAACAAAGACGAAAATTATTGAATTATTATCCCGATTCTTACTGGTGAAGTTGTTTTAGAAACCAAAAACCCAACTGTGTCGACCAGCAGCCGGATTTTAACTTTCGCTATCGCTAAAATATTCTATGGCTATCTCCAAAAATTGCGGCTCTGTCCTCCCTTTCGCTAAAAATAGCTTAGCCTAAATTTTAGTATTTTACTAGCAGCTGTCAAAATTTGCATTTTAATGGTGATAAATAGTGAAAATGGAAGTATGTGATAGCAAAAAAAAAAAAAACAAAAAAATCAATTTGGATTACATTTCCTCTCCTGTAGCGTAGCCATAGCTATGTTACAAAGACAATCGCGCCGATTCGCAAAGAGACTGAATTCCAAAACGTCAAAATACAAAGCATCAGTATCTTTTATTTCTAAACCTCAGTAGATTGTAATTCCAAATGTGCGCAACCAGGGTTAGATGCTAGTTTTCAACTAGGTTGCGCAAATTAGACCTTTTCTCCAAGTGCTGTTTAGAAATACACTGATGTTTTGTACTTTGACGTTTTGGAATTCACCCACTATTGATGAGCAGCCTTCGAAAAATGCAAAATCCTAGAGCTTTGGCCATTATTTTCGCAAATTAGTTTCAAAAACATTCGTATTCTTTTCAGGAAGTTACCAGCGGGTTTTGGTAAATGTGTCACAAAGCAGCATTAGCATTCAGAATATAAATAATATCGGTGGATAATTTGGGAAAAATCTTGACTGAAAGTGAAGTGTTTTATGAAGACTAACTCCTTTAGGGATCTCTCCTCAAGGCATATCTGCAAGACGTGTAGTAATTTTTTTTTTTTTAATTAAGGGATTTCGATAATGCCATAATTAATCCCTAGAAGGAATCATTTACGTACATATAACCATACTTATTTTATTGCGTAGCTCGTTTTAAGAGGGAGGGGGTTGAGTATGATAAGAAAATAACTTGATTCAAAACCAAGCAAATTGGACAATGTTTTCGAGAACTACTTGAACACATAAACTCATCAATTGAACATAAAAAAGTCTGTTTACGAAAGCCAAGTCATGTTTTTACATTTTATTTACTGACTTTACACTTTTTCTTAACGGTTTCCACCCTTTTACATTAAAATGATGCTATATTTTAGCTGCTATTAATTTCGCACAGAAAAATTAATCATTAGACCTAATGTGCGCTGCAAGTGCAGGGCATAGAGAAGCAGCGCATGTGAAGCAGTGGTGTAATTATACTCGGCATAGAGCGCATAGTCTTCCAGAATCAGCTGTTCAGTGTAATCAGTTAGTCTGTTCCAGTACTCCAGGATTTAGTTAGGAAGACATAACTGAAGAATACATATTCATAGCCTAAAAGAAAGTCGACACTACAGTTAGTTGCTGATTTTTGTTATAATTTTCAATGAAATGGCGGCAACAAACTTTATAATCGACCTTGCTTCGACTATAAATATGCCCCAATATGTACAATAACGACTTCTCAGTAATTGCTGTAAATCTGGTGCGTACTAGAGAGTGGCATCCCTATTTGAAAATGTCACATAGCGAAAAATCAAAATTCACCAGACCTGTAATGCGCTGCGGCGGATAATTCCTTGTATGCAAACCTCATTAAACAGGTTCGCTATGTGACAGTACTCAAAATGGACTTGGCACCTTTTAACCTTTAGGTAGCGATATATGTTACGCCGATATAACTCTGAATGACTAAAATGTGTGTAGTCGAAAGGCAAATCAACACGATATGCACGAAATATTTTGATATACACTTGTGATCAGCTAATTAAGCCAGCACCATTTTGATCAATTTTGGCTATTTTTTTTTGTTTACTTAATGTTTATTATTTTTTCCATAAAATTCCAGCTCATTGTAGAACAAACACCACATAAATCCAGATTTCAAACTTTGTGCAAAAATTATGAAAAAGCTGCAAAGTTTCAGCTAGATTTTCAACTTTTTATTCAGATTTTTTTGAGTATTCACTTTAATAGCCCATTAAATTCTAGGGTAACATGTGCAAGTCTTAAGTTGCTAAAAAATCGCGTTGATTTTTAATATTTTTTTCTGACTTCATGACGCATTTTTTTTATACAAAAAAAATTCTCGAATTTATTTTGTATGGAATAAAATTTGTAATGCTGTCAGAAAAAATTATTAAAAATCAACGCAATTCTTAGCAACTTAAGACTTGCACATTATTACCTTAGAATTTAATGGGTTACTAAACTGCATACTCAAAAAAATTCTTAAAAATCTGAATAAACAGTTGAAAATTTAGCTGCAACTTTGCAGATTTTTCACAATTTTTGCACAAAGTTTGAGATCTGGATTTATATTGTTTTTGTTATATAATGAGCTAGACTTTTATGGAAAAATAATAAACATTAAATAAACAAAAGCAAAATAGCCAAAATTTATCAAAATGTTGCTGGCTTAATTAGCTGATCACAAGTGTACATACATACATAGTTTGCCTAATAATGGGAAACGAATCTATCAACTCAGAGAAGCGGGTGTCGTCGCTGTCTCACTCACCACTTTTGGGAAAATTAAGATTTTCTGTGTAAATTATATAATTAAGTTTTGTACTTTATTATTTTCGTGTTGAACTGATATCTGAATTCACCCTGCAGGGAAAGCTACTAGTTGTGAACTAGAATTCTACCAGTTTGCGTTTCAGCTCAACTAGTTCATGTTCTATCCTTTTTCAATGTTAGCGACTGGTATTTTTAACATTGCGATGTCCTACGAGATGTCAATTGTCAGGCTATGCATCAGCATCTACTAGTATAAATACTAGTAGCACCATACCAGTTGATGAGGTAGTCTGCCAATTCATGCCCCGTGAAAAGCATTAGTGTGCCTTTTTGCTCGCGACGCTCCAGCAGTCACAATGGCCGACAGAGCAAAGCGCTCGCGTGGTAAGCCTGAGGTCCCAGGTTCAAATCCTGGCGCAGGGAAAATTTTCTATTATTTTCTATTTTTTATTTTATTTTTATTTTTAATAAATTTATTTTTTTGTTTAGGCTGTTTATTGTAATTTTTAAATTTAATAAAAAAATATTTTTGTTTAATTTCTTTGTTTTTTATAGCACAAGCATTTCTTCCTAAATGTTTTTTTTTTAAATGCAATTAGATTTTCAAATTTGTTATTTATTTATAAATTGAATAAATTATTTTTACTTACATTTATTTAACTTTAAAAATCTTAACCACCTCCAAGCGGCCTCGAACCTGCGATTTCAGAACCAGAACCAGTAGTGTTCACGTGACGCCACAGCCGACATTTGTAAGAAAAGCAATTAATTGCGTTTTATTTTTGGCTTTGGCAATTCAAAGGCAGATGTCGCTGATCGCCTAAGTTCTTCGAAATTGTCGAACTGGTAGGCACATACTAGTTAATGAACTAGTATTTTTTCTAACTGGTTCGGCTTTTCACTGCAGGGCAGATGTAAACAGTTTGTAACTTGTCAAATTAAGGTTAAACAGAAATTACGTAAAGCTTGAGGAAAAACGACTTGAAATGCTCTATATATGTTTGAATGAAGAGATTGAACAGCAAATAAAAAAAAACAATTAAAATACCAAATTGTCTTTAGCTAGAAATCCCATAAAGAAACGCAAAATCCCACGCGCCCTTTTATAGTGCATTATCCCAAATTATACGCGAAATCTCGCTAGTTTGCAACACTGCAGCCAGCACGCTCATCTTTCAGGGTAGCAATACGCTATTTTGCGAGAAAGTATTGGTGTTAAATATTAAAAAATATTTTTATGTTAGTATTATAAAATATATATTATGAAAAATATTATTATACAAATTTAATATTAAAAAAAAAACTATTAAGTTGTTCCTTCATTTTTAACTTTTCGACTTAAATGCGTTTTTAGTTGCACTTTTACTTTAGTGCTGCCATTGTATGCAAAATTGTATGGAATGGAAAAAGGCATTTCTTAAAAAGCAACCCTGTGCTCGCCAATCAGCAAACCACCGAATCACCGCAATTTTTCTCTTTTGCTTGACAATTAAAATTGGTGGCATAACCACCGCCTTACACAATTAGTTTCGCACGAAAGCGAATAGTTCATTCCATATACATAGAGAGATCCAAAGTGGTATTAGCCGCATCTTCCTTTGCGATTGCTCCCGGAATCATCCCGGATTAGTCGCATATTTTGCTGGGTACATTTTAATGTGTGTGTATTATTTCGAGTGCAAATATTCAAACATGCAAATATATTTACTATTTATCATTCTTACATAAACTTTGTTACTTATTTTTTTCTATTTGAGTAGGGAAGCATTCGGACAGTCGAATATTTGCGAGATGTTTCATTTCCGCATTTACACGTAGCGCGTAACTTGCGCATAGAACTCCGAGAGACAGGCGTTCAGTTGAGCAAATATTGGTCGCTCGACCGGTAGAAGCGCCCAACAGTAGGCCATAATTGTGAAGCTGTAGAAAAATTAAGAAAAGGATTTTTCCATTAATTATTTAAAAAATTGTTTTTGAAAGCTGGAACTAATGTTGGTTTCGTTTCTAACAAAAAATGTTGCCTTTTGATTGCGCCTTTCTCTTGTCGGTTTCGATTCTTAATTAAAGGCAAAGGGTGAGAAAGTTGTGTATTCATTTCTTACAATGTCACACTCCTGTAAGGCAAAAAAAGGCACATTCTCTGCCCTGTGAAGCTTTAAACGATAATATTATGAAATTCGTGAGCTGGAAAAGGACAAGAATGCAAAAACATGCCCTTTTACAGGGTTGAGTATAACATCTAACACATTTTGCACCGGGGAAGGGGAACGTTTTTTTGAAGAAACGAAATCACCATTAACCGAGTATAGATACATTTGTATATTAGGGTACCTCGCGAATAAAAATTTCCTGTTTTCCCAAGCGAATCATAAAATTCGATACTTTGTATCATGATAAAAACATAACAAGGTAAAACCATTGAGAGGCAGTCTGACGTTTGCCAACAATATAATTTTAAAATTCAAAACTCGAACTCACACACATTCTCATTTGCCATCTCAAACAACAACAATTGTGAACAATTTAATTTTTTTATTTTCAATTTTTTATGACTATAAAATGTTGGCAATCTTCAGAAAAAAAATCATGGCCGACGAATTGAGAGAATGTATTTACCTTGTAATGTTTTTATCATGCTTTGTATGGCTCCCACAAAAATATTTTGTAAAACGTATATACAGTGACACAAACAAGTGACCACGTGCTCATTATTTTTAAATATTCCCAATGTTTTTCGAGTTAAATTTTTTTTTGTTATTTTTCTATAAAAATAACCATAACTATATAAATCGCTTTTCAAACTTTATAAAAAACTTAAGAAAATTCAACAAATTTTCTAAATTTCAACTTTTAAATCTGAATCTTTAGAACATTTTTGGGTATGCCGTTTTATAGCCCAATTTTAGTCTTATAAAGTTCAAATTTCAAACGGCTGAAAAATCCTGTTGATTTTTGAGAATTTGTTTTTGGTGACGGATTTTTGCACTTTTTTTTCATATAAGCATGTATTTTATATGAAAGAAAATGCAGCAGACCGTTCACAACAAAACTACAAAAAATCAACGGCAGTTTTTGTAAGTACCACTTGTTATTTAAAAAAAAAAAAAACTGCAAAGGCAGTCTCCAAAAAAAAATCTCAAAAATCAACGCGATTTTTTAGCCGGTTGAAAATTGCACTTTATTAGACTAAAATTGTACGGGCTATAGAACCCACTGCCACCACTGGTGTGGTGGTAAGCAGTGCGCGCTTCCACTCCGCAGCACCTGGGTTCAAACCCTGGTCAAAGCGACATCGCCAAAAAATATAGAAATAAATAAAATAAAAAAACTTTTTAATATACCACGCTTTTATAAATGGACTAAAGAGAAAAAAAAAATATTTCTCAGTCCCATAGAATTTGTTTTGATAACTTTTGATTTTGAAATTTTAGCAAAAGTCATTATAAACTTATTTTAATATTTTTATTGAGCTTTGTACCACGATTGTTTTATTAGGAAAAATTGAAAAAGCAACAAAGTCTAATCGGTAGAAGTTATAGCAGCTATATCGGAGGTCACCACATCTCCTCATCAGACTTCTTTTTTCTAGACTACAGCAGGGTCATTATAAACAATTTATGAAACGAAAAACGTAGAGCGCACGCAATACAAAGAGTTAGATTTAATTGACAACAGTCAAACTACATAATATAGACCTAAAATTTCTACAGCGCAGGTACAAAATTTGAGATCGATTTTAAGCGATCGTTATTCGTATACCCACATATGTATATTAGGGTGGTCCAAAAATGCATGTGAAAAAGTAAAGTCGGAATTTTTATGCTCTCACCTATTTTTTTATTTTGAAATCAAAATATATTTCGAGGTCGCTCAAAGCGCCCAAAGTTTTCCATGTATTTTATTAGGGGAAAAAACAACTTTTCCTAGAAATGGTATAGAATCATGGGCGTCGCGACTTAGGGGCAGGGAGGGCGGCTCCATCTATAAACCATTTCAGCCAGTGGCCACCCAACTGAAGTTCGATTGCCATATGGCTAAGTCGGCTCAGCTCGATGTTCTGGTCACATATGTACATAAGTACGCATTTTCATGAGTCTATCTCTTCTTATTCTGGTACTTACAAATATCGGACCAAAGTTATAATACCATTTCATGCTCATGAAAGGTATAGTTTTCAGATTTCAAATCGGTGAAGTAGGTAACAAAATATAACATTTTCTTAACTTCTTCCCGGCGCACACTGGGGCTTCTTCATAGAGGGCGATGCTCAAAACTCATTTTTCGAAAGTTGGTATTTAAGATAAAAAATATATACCAGCAGAGTCATAACAAAGTAGCAAATCTCGTATATAAACATTGGGTTCCGAACTATTACCAGTTGCCGCGTACAACAGCTCAAAGTTAACTTTTCAGTCAGAAAATTTGTTTTCCGATATCGAAAGCGAGTTCATATGTGTTATTAAAGTCTGTCTTATTATATTTAAGGTTACACTGGTCAACGGCCAAAATTTACCAGAGACGCCGTTATGAAATTCGTATGTAAAATCACCCCCTGATTCCGAAAATCAAGGTTATTTTTAATTTTATGGTACCGTTTTTGAGATATTTGCAATTTACCGTTTTTGCAAAAAAAAAAAAAATTGGGTCCACTTTATCATATATATCTCAAGAACGAATTAAGCAATTCCAAAACGTTTTGAAGCTTTTAAAAGGTAATAAAATTTTCTATAAGCTGTGCATACAACACTTTTTGCTAGGCCCTGCAGATTCAAAGATAACGAACAATCATTACCGATTTTTTCAATTTTTTTGTAAAAATATAAAAAGAATTGTACTTTGCGGGGAAGGATCTCAAAAACCTTTTATTTTTTTGCAGATTTTTTTTTTCTCCCAAAGCTCTGTTATATTACAAAAAAAATAAGGTATCATCGAAGAAAATCGATGCAAAACTACGTAAGTTATAAGCGATCAAATAAAAATAGCCAGGTTGCGCAATTTCAACGTATACCTCAAAACGTATGTATGGTATAAAGAAGAGTGAAATATCTAGCTATGCTCTGTTTCTATTGAGTTAAAAGTTCAATTTATGAATGAAATTACCCATATTTTTAACTTTTTTTTAAATTTATTTATGTTTATACTATATTCTAACAATCTTTATCTTAATTTGATTTTACTATGTTGTCGAAATAATTATGTGTTCTACTTTGACGCTTATTCAGTTTAGGATAGGTTTCTCTTATGAGAAACCAGCAGTAATCACCCATCATTGCGACGTCCCAGAATCCTTAATATCGATTCTCAATTAATTTCATTTGCTGATGAAACCTTTCGCCATGTTCATCACTTTCGTCGCCAAGATTTGCCGGAAAAAAGCTCAAATGTGAGTGGAGAAAGTGAATTTTTAAAGACATATTTACGCCCATTTTCGCATAATTATTGATTAGGTCGTTCACTATCTGCTCGTAGTTAGGGCTTTTGTGTCTACCGAGAAAAGAAGCAACGACCTTTTCAAAGGATTCCCACGCTGCTGCCTCAACTGATGAGAGTAGTCCTTTGAATTGATTATTGTTGATCAACTTTCTTATTTGTGGTCCAACAAAAATACCTTCCTTTATCTTGGCTTGAGAAATATCTGGAAAAACTGTTTTCAAATAGTCGAATGCTTCGCCTTCTTTGTCCAAAGCCTTAACAAAGTTTTTAATGAGACCGAGCTTGATGTGTAAGGGTGGAAGTATGATTTTCTCTTTCTTGACAAGATGTTATCCACACCAACGGTAAACTCGACTCTTTCCGGCCAATCCTTTCTGACGTAGTGGTCCTTACGAGCTCGGCTATCCCACTTGCAGAGGAAGCAGCAGTGCTTAGTGTAGCCACTTTGTAGACCGCATAGCATTGCAACGACTTTGAGATCAGAACATATTTTCCAATCATGCTCTTCATATTTGATAAATTTGAGTATTTTTTGCATTTCCTCGTAGGTTTCCTTTGTATTTACTGCATGTGCAATCGGGATAGAAGGCTTTTTGTTACCAATATGCAATAATACAGCCTTCAACCTCAGTTTATTGCCGTCTATGAACAATCGCCACTCTTTTGAATCATATGTTTGACCAAACTCTTTGAATAAACCAGGGATGTCGTTGCAGTAGCATATACTGTCTTTCTTGGTATAGTGTTTGGAAAATGGTTCGTGACGAGTTCTACTATATGTCACCTTAACATCGGATGACACAAATTTAAATTGTTGCATACGAGAAGTGTGGATCTCGGCCTTTTCCTTGGATAGTTCCAAATCTCTTATCCAATCATTAAGTTGTGCTTGTGACAGAACGTTTCTTTCGTTTTCCATGCGAAATTCAGTACAACTTGATCCCCCGCACTCAGATGTTACTGTTGACAATGGAACTGGATCCGCAACTGCCGTTGAATGTAGTACTGGTAATGTCACTGTAGGTACGCTAGCATAGGTTACTCCTCTTGATCTTCCAACGCCAGGTACTTTTGTTTGACAAATATAACACTCTATTGAATGGCAAGTAGGTTCTCTCCATATCATTGGTGTATCAAATTTTGTTTGTTCCCACTGAATCAATTCTACTCGACACGATGTACACAAAGTGTTCGGTGTCCATGGTTTCTCAGCATTTTTAGGCTCAATTCCAAAATACTTGGAGTATAAAGTTTTGGTATGATCTGAGAACACTCGTCGTCGCCTTATGATAGTATATTGGCCACACATGAAACAGAACATATCTGGATCCTTATTCCACTCAAATTCTCGCGTCCTTTTACTCATTTTATTTTTTTTTAATAAATCACGGTTTTGAAATTAGACTTATGAACTGAACTATCTCCGGCGAGCCTTGAAGATGTTATGAAGTTTCAAAGCGCATTAACTCATATTTATACTCGGAACAAGAATAAAATTGAAAAAATCAAATCTTACCTAGACAGAAAGGTTCCTTTTTATAACAAGCCGGGAAAAGAAAATACTACCTGTTTTAGATGTAGGCTTTAGAAATTTTCTGTGTCTTATAATTTTGAAAATCTACCTGCATACTTACCCATAACTGACGGAAATACATGTTTATAACTACATGCCTACAGCAGGTTTCGAACCCAACCACTCTTCCTTTCGATGCAACCACTCTACCTACTATAATACAATTCGAGTATTAAAAGTACTATTTGATTTATTTAAAGAAAAAGTGTTATCATTGTTATGGTGTTATTCGTTTATCCGGATAATATCTCACTTGCACTTTATACCTTTAATATATGTATGTATGTATAGGTACATACATTGAAGTTGCGCAACCTGGGTATTTTTATTTGATCGCTTATAACTTACGTAGTTTTTCATCGATTTTCTTCGATGATAGCTTATTTTTTTTGTAATACAACAGAGCTTAGGGAGAAAAATCTGCAAAAAAATAAAAGGTTTTCGAGATCCTTCCCCGCAAAGTACAATTTTTTTTATATTTTTACAAAAAAAATTGAAAAAATCGGTAATGATTGTTCGTTCGTTATCTTTGAATCTACAGGGCCTAGCAAAAAGTGTTGTATGCACAGTTTATAGAAAATTTTATTACCTTTTAAAAGCTTCAAACCGTTTTGGAAGTGCTTAATTCGTTCTTGAGATATATATGATAAAGTGGACCCAATTTTTTTTTTTTTTGCAAAAACGGTAAATTGCAAATATCTCAAAAACGGTACCATAGAATTAAAAATAACCTTGATTTTCGGAATCAGGGGGTGATTTTACATAAGAATTTCATAACGGCGTTTCTGGTAAAGAGAAAAAGTTGAAATTTGTGGTCCAGTGTTACTATTAGTTTAGAAGGAACTATGTCGTTGAATAAGCAATGTGTGCTGATTATTTTACAACTTTACACCATTACATAATTTCAATGGTTTCTGAGATATAAGGAAAAAAATTTAATAAACAATTTTTTTTCATAGTGAATTTTTAAATTCGTTTTTTTTCCAAAATGCGCAAGGTTCTTTTTCCATATATTTTTTTGTTATAACCGCAAGTCTTTATATATAAGTAAACTTAAAAGATTTGCACAAGAACGTTGCGCATTTTTGAGAAAAATATGTTTTAACGTGAACTTATTAATTTTTGTCAGGCACATTTTGTCATTATTTTATTTTGTGTGAAATATTTTTTAAAAGCCCGTCTAAATTACTACAATGCAAGTTCAGAGATGTGGAACAATATATTTCAAGCCAAACCAGCTGCCCAGCTTTGGAAAGAAAGAAGTTGCAAATATGTTTGCGCAATTTCGAGAGCTACATTACCTTAAAATGGATCAGATGCGGTAGACACAAAAATAGATTTTATGAATCGGAAAAAGCGTGGTTAGAAAAAACTTGTTTGTGGGGTATCAGATACCTAAAGGAGGAAGGCTAAAGACTTTGGGGAATTTAGTGACCAGTCAAAACGTAGGAAAACGTCCTAGCTTCGTCAAGATTATTCCCACGAACAATTAACGTTCGCAGCACAAATGAGTCTGCGAGCTAGTGGAAAGCGCAGTGAAGCCAAACAAGTTCTCGACACTATTAATCCCCCATCTGAAGAAACTTCTCTGAACTGCCGCATGTCTTTTTCGAATCACGAAATAAAGATTTCAAAGCGTATCGTGAACGTTTTAACCGAAAAACTTCAAGGAAAGCTAACCATGAAGATGTATTTCATCGTCTACTTTATTCTTCTGATCCTCATATTACGAGTTTAAGACCTTTACAAACAGTAAAAAGAAAATCATTTGATCCAGAAGTAAAAGACATGCTTTTAGAAGAGAATTTTGAATATACACAACCTGAATCTGATGATTATATAGACAAATAAGATTTTTATCGCGCCTTGTACCGTTTTGTTATTGTTTCTATTTTGAGTAATCTTTATGGCCCGTTACCATAATTACAATTATCAATGTACAATGAATTAGTTTTTCAGTGTTTAGAACACGAAGTGACTTATTGGAAATAGTGGATGATCTGGGTTTATTATTTTTCTCTACATAATTTTCCATTTAACAAGAAAAAAATTTGTTGAACAGTGTTAGTACACAAAATAATGAAATAATATTATAAAAATAATATTATATTTCCGTTTTGGATGTGTCTTCGTAGTTTTCAGGGGAAAAATTCGGTTACAGACTATTGAGCACCAACTTGTATGAAGCGGCCCCATTGTGCGACGTATCTATTAAAATGTCACTTTAAAAAATTTCATGCATTGCTATGCCATGTCATTCCATCTCAAACATACTGTTATAGCATGTCATTGCTTCTTAGCTCAGCTGTTGTTTGCTGTTCTGTTTCTGCAGCAAATTTTTTAATACTGTTTAATCCTGCCTTGTATGAAAATGTATATAGCAGGGGTGGGTAGTCCTAGGCTGAAATGAGCCACATCTAAGTTCTAAATGCTACAAAGAGCCACAAAAAAAGAACAAGAAAAACAAAAATTTTATTTTTAAATAAAATTATTATTAGAAATGGATGATATAAAAGAAACTTCAAAAGATCCCTTTGGCGCGATTTTCAAAATCTGGTTTTAGATCAGTTAAAGCCGTTCGTAACAATTCTGTTAAATGTTGGATAGTCAATAGGTACGTTCGTTTAAAATCTCCAGTAAAAAAAGTCCAACAGCGAGATGCCATCTGTTATCTCACAAGAGAAAAATATCCAAAATAGTACGCGAACAAAAAATGTGCAGAAACTTGCAAATTAGACGAACAGCTGATAGAAATATTGTTTACATTAAAAAAAATTTAATACGTAATTTCCCTACTTTGCAAGTTTTTTCGCGTACGCGAACACAAAAAGCTGATAATTTTTATAAGTTTCAATAATTAACAGGTACGCGTAAGCAACTAATTGCGAACGGTATTTTTACTTTACGAATTTCAGTGAAGAGTACAAAGACTCACAGTTATACGTTGTGCCAAAAACATCAACTTTCCTTAAAAAGGAGTATTTCGGATATTGTAAATGCATCCTCAATTATGTAACATAAAAAAGGGTTTATGAAGTATGCCAACGTACATTTAAATAATTTCAAATCGGCAAATCTTTTTTCAAAATGTGCTTTTAAATCATGCGCAATTTTTTCTCTAGCCATGGATCTAGCTGAGCTCTAGCTGAGATCCCTTTCTTTTTTAAACACCTAGGATATCAGTGACCATTAAAAAGGACCCTGAATGACCGCAAACCTCAAAGCTTTACATATTTTTGTATGTGATTTTTAAAATGAACGATCCAAAATTAGCCGGTATACATATTTAGAACTAGAACCAGTGGTTGAATTTTTGTACTGAAAGAGTTAACCCTAAAAGTATAATCTACGTCTGCGAGGCGTATACGGAATGGGTATTTTTTTTAATTTTGACACAAAATTTACTTTTTATTTTCTTATTTTAAATAAATGTGGTTATAGCTTTTATTAAGAAAACTATGTTTTATTATTAGTCAAACTCACAACTTCAGTATTCGTTAAAAAATGAGGGAGGACTAAGTTTATATTAGCTAACAGGTTATCTTTTAAGTACATAAGTCTCTACGGCGTATGTAAAGGCTTTACGTTACTCCCAAATAGATTAGGCTTCTAGGGTTAAGAAAGCTTTAGTTTGAAAGTGTGATATAAAATGCTTTTCACCATAAAGAGCACCAATTTTCAATGATTATTGCGTTTCAGATTAAGACTAATAGCAGATATTGTGAAAGGTTGGACTATACCTTGAAGATGACTGTTTTCTCATGGCCCACTGCACGAAGCTTAGAGTAGAGTAACGTCTTTTAAGAACTTAAACATTGTCCTGGGTTATCAGGTGTCTAGCAATACAAGATTAATTGTTGTCTTCCACGAAGTTCTTTAAATAAATTTTGAGCTAAGTACTCGCCCGTATTTCGAGGTTACTACTAGTTTTAATAAATTGTTAGTTTAATTTCCTATAAAATTTACATTTAGGTTTATGCATTTTAAGAATACATTGAAAATTTAATTAACAGAATCAATGTGAAATAATTGCAGAAACGATTAACCGGTTTGCTGAGCAACCGAGACGTCTGCTTTTTAAATAATTTTTGTAAAAGAAATTGGCAAGAGCATATCGTCTCCCGCAAGCCAGAAACATGAATATGTAAAGGTGAAAATTTTGGGAATTTTTAATATGTCTAGAATATGTTTAATATGTATAGAATTCCTAAAAATCAATATTTTTCTATCGAAAGACTTTGCTTATCGGTTCCCAGTAATAATACCTCAGGAGTCTTTCAATAAAAATACCCAATTATTTATTTAACCATTTTTCCATCGCAACTATAATTTATAGGTCCACCAAAAACCCACAAAACCCCGAAAAATGCAAAACGGGGACCAATAAAAAGTCGTTAGTATTAAAAAATGGTTAAATAAATAATTGGGTATTTTTATTGAAAGACTCCTGAGCTTACCGATCGAAAAATATTGATTTTCAAGAATTCTATACCACTTCTACGAAAAGCTTTTTTTCCCCTCATATAAAAATACATGGAAAATTTTGAGCGCTTTGAGCGACTTTTAAATATTTTTTGATTTCAAAATAAAAAAAAATAGGGGTATACTTTTTTCGCTATAGAACAATCCTAGGGGGTGAGAGCATAAACAATTCTGACTTTACTATTTTTGGACCACCCTAATGCGCATACATATATTACTTTGCATATCAATTCAAGTCATATTACATGCGCCCCACGCTTTTCATTTTCAATATCATAAATTGTTTATAATGATAATAATAATAATAGATTGGCGCTTACACATATGTTAGCGTTTGGCCGAGCTTCTCCTCCGACTTGTGGCATGCGCCTTGATGTTGTCACACAAAGCGGAGGGACCTACAGTTTTACGCCGACTCCGAACGGCGATTGTATTTTTATGAGAAGCTGTTTTTCATGGCAGAAATACACTCGGAGGTTTGCCATTGCCTGCCGAGGGACGACCGCTGTTAAGAAAAAACCTTTTTCAATATTTTTCAATTGTTTATAATGACTTTTGCTAAAATTTCAAAATCAAATGTTATCAAAACAAATTCTGTGGGACTGAGAAATATTATTTTCTACTTTTAAGTCCATTTATAAAAGCGTGGTATATTAAAAAGGTTTCTTCTATTTTATTTATTTTCTACTTTTTAGTCTTGTCTGTATAAAATTTTGCAATAGATATTAAAATAATTTTACGATATTAATAGATTGGTGCACACACATGCATATGGGGCGTTCCATACCAGAACGGACGGGGTTAACGCTTCATGTATTTGATTTGTTTCAAATTTTTAGGGTTGATGCATAAACATAAATAATAAATAAATATGAAATTTGAGCTTGATTAATAGATTTTTAAAAACTTTACAGCACAAAAACAAATCGATTTAATAGTTTTCCAAATATCTCGAGGATGGGTCGAGGAAAAAATTTGAAAAAACCACACATATACACATAAAAAATTCCCTATGAAAATAAATATTTTTAAATTTTTTTTCTTGAAAAATTTTTTCACATAAATTTTTTGATAAAAAAAATTGTTTTTGAAAATATGCCATCTCAAGAAATATTGAAAAAATCACAATGGTAGCTCTGAGTATTGCACAATATTTAATGGCGTTTTCTTTTCTCGAAAAAAATGTCACCTTCTTATGTGGCAACATTATCAGAGTGCAACATTTTAAAGAAAGAGCGCGCAATATGCATGTAAAGATACTGACAAAAGAACACTAAGACTTGACAGTCCTGGCGCAGGGCAGTATAAATGCAAAATTATTTCGAGAAAAGAAAACGCTATAAGTATAGTATTACGGGGTGCACTCTACAACAATTTGATTTATGAAGTACATTACAGTAAAATGAGTACATTACAAATTTACAAATTTTTTAAAAAATGGACTCCAGCTTTTTTACAGTAAATAACCTTCATGTTAGGCAAATGTTATCTTAGGTGATCTACATGAATATTTTAAAGAATATGTCAACACGTTGAAAATATCAGCATACTAGCAACCAGTTGGTCATCGATGTGCCACCGATAAGTAATACAAGTTAACCAATTGTCAATCTGTTTGAGAACTTTCAGCCAAATTTTAAATGGAATGTACTCGTAGCCTAAATTTTATCGTTTTTGGGTAGGCAGCTCGGGGGAAAATAGGTGTTTCGAGTTATTTTTTTTGGCGTTTGTCTTTCGCCATCTCGCAGTTTGGGAATTAGAAAAAAAAAGACAAAAGGTCATTCAGATATAGGGACGCACATGTCAGTGGTCGTAAATTTTTTTTTGGCATTTTATTTGCATATTCTATAGATCGCCGACTTCCGTTAGCCTGGAAGCTTCAGAGCAAACACTAATGGTGCTAGAGTTTGAAGACGATTCAGACTTCAGGTGTACATTCGATGTACGAGCAGTTCTATAGACTATAGTCCAAGACCATTATCTAGGCTTACCAAAAAAAAAACTAAAATTTTACTGTCTACCCTAGGGCTGTGCGATTAATTGATTATTCAAATTTTTAATTAATCATGAAGTAAATAACTCAGTTATTTGGTGAATTGGAAATTATGATAACAGAAAATTTCAGTTACTCGAGTAATCAAGATTTTGATAAACCAAAAACAAAAATATTTGAGTAATTTGCTTTATGATTAATCAACATTATGAGTAAAATGAGTAATCAACATTTCAAAGTACTCTTTACATATGAAGTAGTTGAAGTTCCTTGATACCTTGAAAATAACGTTTCTGTTTTCAAAAATTAAAATGAAATATTTTTTTCATATACAGAATGGGCGCGTTCATAAGACGTAGCTGTTTAACTCAACAGCTACCAAACTGCTGGCAACTGTTGGACCCAACAATTACGTCTTAGAAACGGCTGGATGAATATGCTGTCAAATAAACAGCTGATAAGAGTAAACAAATGGAATTGCAATAAATAGAGATAATTGCGCCGATGGTACTTAGAATTCAACGCTGAGCTGGCGACGTTTTGAAAAAATCGTTCAATGTTGTAATGAATTTAACAGTGTATAATTATATAGCAAACATCTTAAAAAAATATATATTTAGAAACGTGGTATTATTATAAAATATTTTAGTTACTTAATCACATCAGTAATATAAAATATAATAAATTTGATTGCAACTGCCTCCTGACAAAGCGGCATTGAATTTAATATAAGCGGCGTAAATATTTTCGATCAGCTGTTTATGCTAAGCCCAACACGTTGAGTTCAAGTAGCGTAATAATTTTCCGCTGGAAAAAATGACGGACAGTTGCCAACTGTTGAGCTGAGCGGAACTACTCAACTGTCCGTTTCTAAGACAAATAGCCAACAGTGAGGCAACAGCTACGTCTTATAAACTCGCCCAATGTTAAAAAGAAAACAAGCATTTTCCAAAGCAAACTCTTTTAACGAGCAAAATTTATTTTTTTGAGTAATCATATTTCCAGTAACAAAATCTTGATTACTCGAGTAATTGGTTACCCGAATAACTGATTAACCAACTTGCTCGACTAATCGAATAATTGCACTGCCCTAGTCTACCCGAAAGTTTTTATCTTACGCAAGCCTACCAACAGCCAAATCCAAATCCAGAGACAAGACTGTGGTTTTAGAATACCGGTATCGAAAAAAATACTCGTATCGAAACCCA
Organism: Rhagoletis pomonella; assembly: GCF_013731165.1. Taxonomy (NCBI): domain Eukaryota; kingdom Metazoa; phylum Arthropoda; class Insecta; order Diptera; family Tephritidae; genus Rhagoletis; species Rhagoletis pomonella. Next base: position 41,169,511 of record NW_023458557.1, read on the forward strand.
ACACTAAGGCAAATTTTGCTTCGATATTTTTTCCTCCATTCAACCCCAACTAGATCGGCTTGCCCCCTCAATTGTTGTCGTCAAGCTCAACTAACGGGAATCCCAGGAAGCGTGCAGCTTATATGGGGTATGTTCATAGGGACACAGGTGATAGCTTATTGGGGTTTAGGGGGCGTGCGTAGAGATATTTCGAGTCGTGGGAAGTATTTCCGTACGCCGGGCACTTGTTGGACACATCTGCATCTTATATGATCAGGTGCGAGTTTGACCTGCTGCAGTAACCAGTTGGGCTATTGTAGTTCGAGTCTCCCGAGGCAAACGAAGCTTTGTCTCGCCCACGTCGGGCCACCTCAGGTGCTTGTAGTCAATACTGATTTGCTGTCAATGCCGTTTATGGCCTGTCGGGCTCAGAGGTTACTTTGTGAACCTCTGGTCTTCGTCCGTCAATTTGTATAGATGCCCACGTCTGTCTCACCCTACTAGGAATTGCTTGGATAGCATTGTGTTGCGCTCCCTGACGGGGAGCATTTGAGAGTCATCGAGCAGATTATGGTGTGGCGATATCAGAAGGCAAGAATGAAGTCTGTAGCTTCATCTACTGCATCCCACTAGTCCCCGGCGACCACACAGGCGCTGCATAGTTTAGAACTGGACGGCCAATTGCTTTGTATGTTGCCAGCAACGTTTCTTTGGCTTTGCCCGAGGTGCTGCCGGCTAGCGACTTGAGGACCTTGTTGCGGCTCTGTACTTTATGGCTGCTATTGATACCTTCTTTCTGTATTAATTCCATGTAAAAGTAGTGACATAGAGTGTTGTTCGGATACAAGTAACTACGAGTAAATACTCGATATTTTCTTCAAGTACTGAGCACTTTTTGTACTCCGATCTTTCCCACAAGTACTTAGTTGGGTATCGAGTACGCGGTTAGAGTATTTACTTGCTTTTCCACCTATTCAGAATTTTGGTTGTGACATAGTACTAGTAAAATCTTCAGGTTTTGCAAGATTTACGGCCACTCTTTCGGTAGGTTTTGGCCGAAATTACTTGATAAAACTTATGACTCTTTTGGTAAGTTTCGATCGGAAGTACTGAGTCAAACCACGCCAACTGTGTCAATGAATTTTCATTGATTTTCTGGAAAGTGAAGACAATTTTGGGAATCTGTAGATAATTATAGAACAAAAATACACTTTGGACGGTTTTTCGATATTATACTTTGTTTTTTTTTTTTTTTTTTTTGGTATTATAAGAATATTGCAATTTTTGAGAGAAAAATTCGTAACTCGCGACCTATTTGATGAAATTTGATGAAACTGTTTTTGATAGTTGCTGAAACTTTTCCTTTTACAATAGAAAGATTTGCAGAATAAAATTTGCAAAACAATTAATTCTTTAATAACAATAATTTAAACAATTGCAGTTATTTATATCTTCTAGGCCTGCGATTGCCGTGAAATTTTGGCACAATATACTCTAAACTCTTGTTTCTAAGTTCCAAAAAGAAAAAAAAATGGTCTCCAATTTTGACAGTCGCTATAAATTTTGTTCTCACCTGTAAGCCTTGATAGCTTAATAATGATATGATAAATAGCTATTTTCATATAAGCTTGTGTGAGTGATAGCATTTTTATGTTAATTAATGAATAATTATACAAGTACGTACATTATTTAACGTATAACTTGAAACATCAATGTTTATTTACAACTTAAGAATATAATACTCAATGCTTAAAGGTGAGAAAAAAATCGATAGCGACTGTCAAAAGAGAAAGACCATTTTTTTCTTTTTGGAACTTAAAAACAAGAGCTTAGAGTATATTGTGCCAAAATTTCACTGCAATCGCAGGCCCAGAAGATATAAATAATTGCAATTGTTTAAATAATTGTTATTAAAGAATTAATTGTTTTGCAAATTTTATTCTGCAGATCTTTCTATTGTAAAGGGAAAAGCTTCAGCAACTCTCAAAAAAAAAATTCATCAAATTGGTCGCGAATTACGATTTTTTCTCTCAAAAATTGCAATATTCTTATAATACCAAAAAAACAAAAACGAAGTGCAATTTCGGAAAACCGTCCAAAGTGTATTTTTGTTCTATAATTATTTACAGATTCCCAAAATTGTCTTCACTTTCCAGAAAATCAATGAAAATCATTGACACAGTTGGCGTTGTTTGACTCTACTCAAATTGTTTATTTTTTTTCATCCCGTGATATAGCATTGCCGCGGCGGCCGATAACGCAACTTTCTTATTAAACTTATGAAACTTTTTTAATAAATATATTCAAATGCGTATAAACATGCACAGGCCCTTTTCATATATAATATTTTCTGAAATTGTAATGCTGTAATGAGTTCGATACGAGTAAATATCGAGTACTTCTCTCCGATACATTTGTAGCATCGATACTTTTCTTCGATGTTTTTAAAGAGTACAGGTATCGAGTACATGACAGTATCGGAACAAAACTACTGAAACCTGCGTCCCCAGCTTTTCTTGCATTGTTGGGCGCACAGTTTTTACTGAACAGCGGCGAGTGCATGTCTTGGCTGCAAGAAAAAAGTGGGCGGAGTCGATGTTTGGCCCTAGGAGTATTTTACGTACATCTAAAACACTGGAAACGTGCTTTCCGTCTATCACATCACATTATATTTGGTGTCTCGTTTTTCGATCTGGAGGCAGCCAAGTAGCTTGATGGATCTTTTTATGCTTAAACCTAGTACTGCATACTACCATGCTTCGGGCTCCTACAATGTCGATCAGCCTCAGTCAGTTATCGGACATTTCGTACTGGAAGCTGAATTTCTTGGATGGTGGTGATGTCAGCCTTTGTTCTTACGGGAACATCAACCAGCCGTGAAGAGGCAACTTCCCAATTAAGGGGCCGGACATTACAGGTGCTTGTCCTCAATCGTAGTCGTAGTCCATTAAACGTTTGGGGTGGTCGTCAAATGGGGGTTCTCATCCTCCGAGGCTTTGTTTCTATTCCTCACGCACAACCCATTACTAGGAGGGTCATGGTTTCTTAACCGAATATACGGATAAAACGTGTATAGCGGGCCGGGTACTCCAACATAGCCGCCCTCTTGCAGCACCTGACGTGACCCATGGGCCCACTCGGATTAGTTACCGCATCCCGCACATGGGGTACGCGAACGAGGACCCAAGAGTTGGGATTGAGTATATCCGTAGAACTGTAAATGCTTACCCAGAAAAACGACTATACCCATTGTACCCCATTAATTTCTTAATCCATTTTTATTTCCGAGCTATAATTGAAAAGATACTTTCTCATTTTATTTATAGATACCCAGTCGGAAATACAACTACTTTAGAAGCAATTTAAAAAGTATTTTTTAACGAACTACAAGTGGTTGGAATTCTTCCTTTTTTCATATAAGCAACTAACTTTATTAACATGGCGATATCCTAGTAGCAAGTCAATCATCCGATTCGGCATTTGATTTCAACTACATTAAAATATATTTGGCTGATAGGACATTAAAATTAGTTTTTTTCAGCTGGAATAAAACTAGTATATTTCCAACTATTGCAAATTCTATTTGTTTCCAATTATTTTAAAATCGATTTGTTTCCAACTCTTTTAAATTTTGTTTGTTTCTAACTATTTTCATACCTGTCTGCTTCGAACTATTTTAAAACCTATTCGTTTCTAATTACTTGTATACCTGAATGTTTACCACTATTTAAAAATATGTTTATTTTGTGGTAACTATAAAATTTTATTCTTTTTTGTCTAGGCATTATATATTAGCCCTTAAGCCATTAAGCCCTTAAGCCATTAGCCGAAAGCCCTCATCCGCAGCATTACCTTCGAACGAAGGGAGAACGCATGGATAAACAGAATCCAGAGAAGCGTTTATCTCTGGAGCCGCTTATTATAAGGTAATGGAATTTTATACGCCTACATTTATACACATATAAAATCGCAAGAATCATTCAATTGGGAACGATTTTCTCCCAGAATTTTAAATCGCATTGAATGATTGTTGTTTTGTGCAAAAGTTTTTAGAAGGATCAGTGTATTTGCCTTCCGATAGGTGCCGGAGGGATTGAGAGCTATCCTAAAAAATCATATTTATGATCAGATTTGTTTCACTTTTAGAACACATATTAGTAACATAAAATTTGGTGTAACATGATAGCACAGTCGTGTGATGAAAAAATATTGGGAAATATTATCTTTTGTTGTAAACCTTCAAGATACTTTCTCAACCGTTAACGATTCTGTTGAAAAAATAAAGAGTCTATGTAGATGTGGGCAATTTAATTTTTAACCTCCAAAAGGCTCTCAGACAAATATAATCGAAAAACTTATTTACAGTCTGAATTGGTATTTGTTTGGCATATTAGTCAGTGATGAACATCTCATTTATACATACAAATACATATGCATATTTTTGATAAATGAAAATGGTATAATTTCAAAAACAACTGAATAAATTTTGAGGAGCCTTGGTAGAATTAGCATTAATCAATCCGGTATTAACGTTCATAATTCTATTCTGTAAATTCGCAATAAATTATGCTGGTGGCCTTCAAAGTAGTAATTCACATAAAGGAGTTAGTATTGGTGGCAGGTAAAATTCAGAAGTGTATGAAAAAAGATCTCGAATTTCGACAACTGGGCGATACTAGTCTATACAGGGTGTCCCAGAAGTAACGTGCCAAACTTTAGGTGAAGGTAGGTGGGGGGCTGAGCTCTGTAACGCAAGCTGTTGCTTGGTAGGTGTGTTTGAGTGTGTGTGTGTGTTTGGGTGTGTGTGTGTGTGTTTGAGTGCGTGGGTAAAAGGAAGTGAAAGTAGCCACCCTTTTAAAGCTAACACAGCAGGCAGGCTAAGGTGCGAAACCGTGCTAACCCGGCGGTTTGGTAAAGCAGTTGCGAGTACGCGTATGTATAGGTTTGGAAAGTTGAGAAAGATGAGTAATTAAATCGGGCGATCGGAGATTGAGTAGGTGAGGCATGAGTGACATCCTCGGCCATGTCGTATCCAATAAAATGACACAAAGAAAGTCCGAGAAGTTTAGAGTCAAAGTTACGGTGCAGTAAAAGGTGTCGCGAGTTAGATCGTGTGAAGCTAAAAATTAAAGTTATAAGTACACATACATATAAGTGTTAACTGAAAAAAAAAAAAAACCGTGATTTTTTTAGTGACCCGTACGGAGCAGTTACCGGGAACCGTTGTCAACTCCAGCTATCGGAATTCGAGGTAAGTGGATTTTAATAGTTAGATGCAGCTAGGGAAAACTAAAAGCCAAATGTGGACTGGGAGTATGATTTTAGAACCTTCTATCGAACTTAAATTAGATTGATAATTATAATTTTTGAAGGAAAGCACCTAAATGCGGGTCGACTTCAATATTGTGGAGAACGTTTTTTATATTCTTAGCTGCATATCTAGGCAAATAATTGTGCGTATGTGCACGCAGTAAGCGCACAAATTTGAACTCAAAGCTAATGTATGTGCATATATACATATATAGATTCATACATTTGCGTGTGTTTATTCATGCTTATACGCGCCTTAGAGACAGCAAGGTGAAACTAATTGAATTTCTTTTAAATTTTCAGGTCGCCAGCACACCTGTGCAAAAGGACCTCGCAGGGAAAAAAAGAGCTAAGCGACACACCACCTACTAAGAGGCACTCAAAGAGCCAGGTTCTGCGGCGATCCGACCTTACTCTAGTGGTCCGATGCATTATTTGCAAATGTCTGCTACTCATATGGACATCGAGCACCAGTAATTGGGAGGGGCAACGATTTGTGGCAGCAACACAACAGCATATGTACATACATACGTTTGCGCGAGGCAGTGACCAGCACCTATATACACATAGGCAGACGGTAACCTAGGCGAACAACAGCGCTAACATATATACATACATACATATGAACACAAATCACTGTAGTCAGCTGTTTCTGTAAAAAAAAATCAGAGTAGGTCAACGCACGCTGCAAAGTAGACCAGCGAATTACCCGTCCCAAAATTGTGCGCAGACTGGAATTCACCAGAGAGATCAGGAAGAGGTGACATACATTTATATATATATTTACCAGCGAGGGAGAGCCAGGGAGCATAAACATACCAACATCGTTCCAGCAGCGTCGAAAGATGCGCGATCACACCCACGCCAACGCCGCTCCGCCAGTGCATCGAGGGAGAGCAGACCATTTGTGACAGTATCACATTTTTGTTGCTATATTTTATTTGGTTTTACCAATTGTAATTTCCTCACTGTTTTGTTGGTAGATTTTGCGATTTAGGCGCGTGTTTTTTTATACCCGAGCGCACTTGTGCACAAGGGTATTATAACTTTGTTCACATAACGGTTGTTTGTAACAGGCAAAACGAATCGAGATAGATATAGACAAATGTATACATAAATGATCAGAATGAAAAAAGAAATCGATTAAGCGGTGACTGTCTGTCCGTCCGTCCGTCCGTCCGTCTGTCCGTCTGTGCACACGATAACTCGAGTAAAAATTGAGATATCTTAACTAAACTTGGTACGTGCACTTCTTTCGGGCGTAGGACGGATGGTGTTGAAAATGGGAAAAATAGGACAATAACCACGCCTACCTCCCATATAACGGTAATTTTCAGAAATACGAAAACTGCGATATTTTAGTAACTACTGAAGATAATTCACTCAAAATTTATATTTACAATGAGTTTTAGACGAAAAATAAGGATATTAAAAAATTTTGGCAAATGGGCGTAGCCACGCCTACTTATGGTTACATGTGTATATCTTGGTAAGCGCTGCACCAATTTCTTCCAAACTTGGCACAGTTGTTGGCCCTGGTACAGCATACCAAATGGCCGAAAATTTTTAAAATCGGACAATAACCACGCCCACATCCCATATAACGGTAATGTCGAGAAATACGAAATCCTCGATAAATCAGTAAATATTAAAGCTAATTTATTCAAAATCGATGCTTGCAGCAATTCTTTACCAAGAAATACGTTTATGATAAAATTTTGGAAAATGGGCGTGGCACCGCCCACTTATGATCACATATATTTATCTCGGTAAACGTTCTACCAATTTGTAACTCGGTACGGTTATTGTGCTTGCCACAAAACATTGAAAATTATTGAAATCGGACTAAAATTACGCCTACTTTTCATATAACGGTAAATTACAGAAATGCTTGAAATTTCGTTAACTCAAAATTTAAGGGCGCTAATTTACTCAATTAATCGCCCTCAAATAATACTCGCAATAATCTCTTAAAATAAGATTATTATGGAATTTTAGAAAATGGGCGTGGTAGCGCCCACTTATAGCTGTATAACTTTATCCTATCAAGTATAACTGAACATACTTAGGGAGTTCACAAGTCGTGCTATTTGTCATATTTGCTCTTTTGTACTATTTTTTTATAACAGTTGTAAAATGAAACTTGTGAGCATCCCATACTTTTTCGTGTGCTATTGTACAATATTTTAACAATTATATTTGACAAAATCAAAATTATTAAAACAGCTTTAGAAAGTTTCTAATGCCCAGAAGAAGCGAGAAAAGCAAATTAATGGCTGCGATTTGCGAGAAGTACGCGCAGGACGCAACGATGGAAGGAAGTGAGTCGTCAAATAAGTCATTTATGAGTTTTTTAAATTTATTTGGTGCATTTTTGTTAGGCGATGAAGATGAGGAGGAAGAGATCGATGAAACTTTTAGGTTGAATATGCTTGTGTTGTTGGCAAATCGCCGAAGTGTCCATCTAGGAGTTCCGAAATCAAACAATTGGGATCTGAATGTGTTACAACCTCAAATATGCGGTTTTCTAAAAGGAAATCAATTAGGGACTTCTCTTCCGACACTGTCCACACATGGTTTGGTTTTCCCCGGACACGCTTAGTTTTGCACTGAATTAAAAAAGATCTTTAATAAGTTAAATATGTTATGAATTAAAGATAACTTACTCCATTGCCATGAGATGACTCCATTCTTATACCCGAGCGCACTTGTGCACAAGGGTATTATAACTTTGTTCACATAACGGTTGTTTGTAACAGGCAAAACGAATCGAGATAGATATAGACAAACGTATACATAAATGATCAGAATGAAAAGAGAAATCGATTAAGCGGTGACTGTCTGTCCGTCCGTCCGTCCGTCTGTCCGTCCGTCTGTGCACACGATAACTCGAGTAAAAATTGAGATATCTTAACGAAATTTGGTACGTGAACTTCTTTTGGGCGTAGGATGGTATTGAAAATGGGCGAAATCTGACAATAACCACGCCTACCTCCCACATAACGGTAATTTTCAGAAATTCGAAAACTGCGATATTTTAGTAACTACTGAAGACAATTCACTCAAAACTGATACTTACAATGAGTTTCAGACGGAAAACATGAATATCATAAATTTTTGGAAAATGGGCGTAGCCACGCCCACTTATGGTTACATGTGTATATCTTGGTAACCGCTGCACCAATTTCTTCCAAACTCTGCACAGTTGTTGGCCTTGACATACCATACTAAATGGCCTAGAATTTTAAAAATCGGACAATAACCACGCCTACCTCCCATATAACGGTAATTTTCAGAAATACGAAAACTGCGGTATTTTAGTAACTACTGAAGATAATTAACTCAAAATTTATATTTACAATGAGTTTTAGACGAAAAATAAGAATATTTTAAAATTTTGGCAAAAGGGCGTAGCCACGCCCACTTATGGTTACATGTGTATATCTTGGTAACCGCTGCACCGATTTCTTCCAAACTTGGCACAGTTATTGGTCCTGGTACAGCATACCAAATGGCCGAAACTTTTTAAAATCGGACAATAACCACGCCCACATCCCATATAACGGTAATTTCGAGAATTACAAAATCTTTGATAAATCAGTAAATATTAAAGCTAATTTATTCAAAATTGATGGTTGCAACAATTCTTTACCAAGAAATACGTTTATGATAACATTTTGGAAAATGGGCGTGGCACCGCCCACTTGTGATGACATATATGTATCTCGCTAACCGTTCTAGCAATTTGTACCAAACTAGGTATGGTTATTGTGCTTGCCACATAAAAGCAAACCGTTGAAAATTGTTGAAATCGGTCTAAAATTACGGCCGCTTTTCATATAACGGTACATTTCAGAAATGCTTGAAATTTCAATATTTCGAAATTTAAGGACGCTAATTTACTTAAAATGTATACACCCCGGCTTATCATGTAGCGGTAGCTTTCGGAAAGGTGGAAAACATATATTTAATACTTGCGCCGGGTATTTAATGTTCGGCTCCGCCCGAACTTAGACTTTCTTACTTGTTTTGTTTTTCTTTTATTAAATTAGAGTTTTAGCAAGAATTCAGTAATTTAAAGGGAATCGCGCCACACATAATTTAATCATTAAACTTGCGAATGTAATACCTTTGTTTGATAGGATTCAGCCATGCTATTTTGATTGCGTATGAATTTTTTTTTTCCAACACTTGGTTTCATAGTTTTCATTCTTTTTGGGTAGTGTAATAGCTAGTTTTTTTTGCTCGTTCTCATTTATGGCCCCACACGCGTTTTTTTCTTAATAATTTTTGTTTGACTCAGTCGTATCACAGATAATTAAATATCACGGCCGAATTTTTGCCACTTTGCGTTTTGCCGGATTTTATTAGCGCTAGAAGACCCGCTCACCGCCCGCAATCATGAGCGAGTGACTAAGTACTTGAGCAGCACTGGTGACTCCACCTCAGCTGTTCATTCATGTATGTACATATGTATGCTCGTTTTAAACTCCCCACAGGTCATCTCCGT
>NW_023458557.1:41194309-41204452 GCF_013731165.1 Rhagoletis pomonella
TTTTAATTTATGCAAAACACCTGAAGCCGACATGAACAGACCGCCCTACGATAAACAACTAACATATCGTCGTTTAAAGTACAAAACCGTGTATCAACAAAATGCACAACTGCGTATGTGAGGTTGCATAAATTATTTTGTTGTGAGTAAAAACTCTCATATTTCAAAATGGTTCTCTATTTTACAAAAAATTCGCATTTCAGGACGAATGGATAAGGCTTGAGCCAAGAGCTTGTGTGAGCAAATCCAATTTTTGGGAAAAAATGTCAGTTACGCGGTTTTGCAGAACGACGACGCGGTTTTGTACTTTAAGCGACGATATGTAAGTATGCACTTTCTTCATGCTTTCGGAAACCTATTCGTCAACCCCATTTTCAAAATCATGTAGCCGGCATAATTTTCTAGTTCATCATATTCCACATCTTTGAATGTACTGATAAAATCTTCTGCTTAAAAAAAATATTTCTTCTAGTGATCAGGTAGCATGAATTTGATGAAATGTCATAATTTTATTAAAAGTCAAATGGTTAACAACAACAAGGAATGTCATTAAATGAAACTACCTTCTTTTTTGTATCATGCTGCTGTATATGTTATTATCACCGAATTTATGGCGAAAAGTGATGTGAATTCGAAAGGGGGGGCGAGGCACCTCCCATAATTAGGCCATTCCTATATCGTTTATATCTGGAACCACTTATGACAAGGTAATGGAATGTGATACACCTATGTATGTACATCTAAATACATTTAAAAAGGCAAACATCATTCAATTGGGAATAGAGATGGGCGCGGGATATCTGGACCCGCGGAACTCACTTTACTGATTTCAAAATGGCCGGAATGGGCGGCATCGCGAAGGTCTTTTAAACTGGCGGGACGGGACCAAAATCCTTTCCCGACAGTCTCGATAATACCCGCAAGCTCCGCAAATTCAGAAAATCGTACTTAAATACGTTTGATGAAATAAGCAATTTTTTATCTTTTATTGGCACGAAAACGAACGGCAAAGCAAAAATAATAATAATCTCAAATGTCAGATTTTTTTTTATTATTTAAAATTAATTTTCATGGCGAAATTAAAAGCAAGTGTTGTAATAAAGCATGATTCAATAATAAAAGGTTTGCTCAAGGCGAATTAATATAAGGTGATAGCAGGAGTACAAAAACAAAAATTTACATGTATTTTGTTTTTGCTTTGGCGGCATAAACTGACAAAATCTGTAAGAGTGTGTGTAGGAATTCAAACAAAATTTTTCAATTTGTTATCAGAAGCCGTGCGGCGAAACACATACACAAAATCAGCTGAGCTACTAACACCACCTTATATATATTCGCCTTGGGTTTGCTGACAAAACAGTTTTCTCGCTCCCTCTTGATAAAATCGGCTCCCTTAGCAAGGCACTGTGTGTGGGTTCGCGTGTGTCTGCAAAGCTTTTGTAAGGGAGTTCAGGGAGTGTCAAAACTCAAATGTCACTAGTGACCAAACCTTAAATTATTGAATCATAGTAATATTATTATTATTATGAAATTACAATTAAAATTATAAATTAATACATTTTATAGCACTAGCTACCAAGGCTATCGGCTGGTCATTATGTGTGCGTGAGAGTATATCTAAAGGATAAAGCAGGGCGAATGGTTAGGTCGGAATCGTTGCAGAACGTACAAGTCGGCTGGTGTGTATTGTGTAAAAGGTGTTCGTGAGTAAGAAGAGAGTGGCATAATCTGGCGCGTATAAAACATTTATTCATCCAGGTTGTTGTGTTTGTTGGTAGAATGATACCAAGGCCCTTAGGGTTAATTTTAACGCTTTTGAGAAGATTGTTTTGATCATTTTTTTCCCAAACGGCATGTGCAGATAGAGGCATGATTTCAAAGCCAATTTAGCAGCTCGGTCGGCGTGTTCATTGTCAAATATTCTTCAAACCTACTTTTCCCATTTCCTCATACACCATGCAAACATGACTTGTTCAAGCGAAGAATTTTAGTTTTCTTCCGGTTCTCAACGTAAAAGGGTTTTGTTTTCTTCAATCTTTCTGAGGCGATTTTTTCATACACGACGTAAGCGATTTGATCAAACGTCAACATGGCGGCTTGTCAAATTTCAAACACCCATAAATAGCACAACATAAATAGCTTTAAGGAAAGGGATATTTCGCTTGGTTTGTCAAGCCGCTTGTGTGGTGTTTTTTGCTCTTAAGCACATCTGCATTTGCTGCTAAATATTCAAAATGTTATCGATAATTTTTTTCATTCCATCGTTATATTTTCAACTTATTTTAATGTCGGTAACGAATGGAGAGAACACGCATTGTTCGATCATAGGGATAATCATATTGATTTCTCATTAGATCCAGAAAATTATAGGAAAAGTTTTTAATTAAAAGATTCTTCAGGTTCATATAAGATTCCCAATTAAAAAAAATTTTATCTGCATTACTAATATAGCTCTTTTCTAATGCTTCAGTAGAACGTATATTTAGTAGTTTAAAAATGTGTAGGACTGACTTGAGGACCAGATTGAGCACTGATATAGTTGCAGCAATATTATATACAAACCAAGGCATAAAAACAACGGTGATACTTTTTTGAACCGCAAGAACAAATATACCAATTGAATTGGAAAATGTAATAAATTTTTATACTAAGTACCTGTAAATACAAGTACTATGCAGTACACAATACTCATATCTGTAATAAGAAAATTTTGAGTAATTCGTTCAGATTTTGAGGATTTTTCGTTTGTTTTTGAGGAATTTGGTAATTTTTTTGTGGCAACACTGCTCACATGCTTTGTTGAGCGCATTTTTTCCGTAATGAATTCAACAAAAACTAAGATTCGAAATAGGATGAGGTTGGAAAGCCTTAATTCAATAGTTCGAATAAAGTGTTATATGAAGGCTAATAGTTTCTGCTGCAAAACGTTTCCAATATCAAACAGTGTGTTATCAAGGGTGAATAGCTCAATATATGACAACAGAAATGTAAATCATTCAGACACTATAGGTGATTTTGAAGAAATTGTGGAAATAACTGATCTCGCCTTATTATAGGTTTTTATTTAATTTTTAGCGCCGAGCTCTTAAAAGCGGACTGTGCGATTAATCAATTAATATGAGTTATAATAAATTTAATAATTGCGCAGTCCTATTGCAAAATGTGTTGAAACAAATATTTTTAAAAAGTGTGCGTATTTTTAAAGAAAATTGTTTGTACATCACTATTATATAAGTGATTTGTGTTATTTATTATTACCCTCTGAAGGTATTATATTAGTTTTTGGTTTTAAAAACTATATCAGTGGTCGGCAGGCCATAGCTAACTGAGTGGTCTCTGAGCACATGTCGTCGCCTGGGTAAAAGATTGTCGTAAGCGCCATTTTGACGATTTTTAGTTCTAGATGCAGTTATATATTTTGAAATAAGGTCTTTCGATTGGTGTTATCAGTTTTTAGATATCTCCTTTAGTTTCCGAGATATTGACAACAATTTGTTCGATAATTTAGTAAAAATTTAGTTAGTGATGCAGTCATAATAAACTAATCAATATCTTAAAAATGGCGTTCTCCATTTTTGGATATCTCCTTTAGTTTCCAAGAAATTGAGTAAAAAGTGTCGTTAATTTAGTAGAAATTTTGATCACATTTTGTCGTATTTCATACAAAGTGGCTACCAAATTGTGGACAAATGGCGCTTACGACAAAATTTTACTAAAGAAAATCCTTCATAAGCTCAAAACTAATTAACATTAAACATTAAAAATTAAATAATTTAAGAGTTTTTTGAACTAGTAACAATTTCAGAGACTTTGGAGAAAATCTATCTTCGCGTTTTCGAGAAATTGTATACCAAACTTCAATCGCGATTTCCCACAACCTACCGAAATTAACATCCCTGCAGGAAATGTATCTAACTATAAACTAACTTCAAGTTGATTAAGAAGGAGCTAAAAGTCACTTATTATCTGTATATTTTCCTTGACGAAAGCTAACTATATTTGTATGGCGATGGCCGCGAAATAGTCAAGGGTGGTTTACCTCTGCATTAGATGTAGTCAAGGATGGTTACCTCTTCAGTAACTAACTTGTAACTAACTACTCTTGGACATAAAATATCAATAGGAAAACCAAGATATGTTTTTTTAATTTTTATTATTTTTTATTTACTTTATTTATTTTATTACTTTTCATATTTGTTTCCATATTCTGCTGTAGGTGGTCCCATATTTGAACTTCGTCAGACATAACTTCGAAATGATAATATGAAATTTCGATCTTCCTTTTATTTGTCCTCAATTCGAAAAAGCATTTGCGAAGTGCAAGATATTTAAATAGAAACGCGTTTAAGGAAAACAATCTCGAGCTTTACTCCTGCATTACTTGTCCACTTGTTTCAAGTTAGCTTTTTGTAGCTAACTACAGGCTATATATTTTATAGAAATCCCGCAAAAAAGCTAACTACAAGTGGGTTATTTTTTATCAATTGATAATTTTTTTCTGCAGGGATACGACAATCTTTTACCCAGGCGCCGATGTGTGTTTCACACGTATACGAAGAGCGGCAGCTGAGCAGTGCATTTAAAGCACACAGTCTCACTTGTTGAATCATTTGAATGTGTTAGAATGCCGACCCCTGTTATATTATAACAAGATCTCATTTTCAAAATAAAAGATTTGTTAAATCGATTTCATGAATTTTATTTAAAAAAACATTTGCGATTTTTGGCGATTTTTTTTCAGAAATTGCGTTTTTTTTTAACAATCTGGACAGCCTGATTGCAGGTAACCATAATACTGATTGAGAAATGGTGCTCTGAAAAGGGTCTATCAATAATTGCACTAAAGTCCACCATCGTCAACTTCACTAATTGTAGCCCTTTGGTTGGTACCGGGACACAAGGATTTTGATGGCAAAGAATAAGTAGACGTTTACGCAAAACGGGGTATGCATCGGAGCCTACACAGCAGAACTACTAGGCTAATGGAAGGACTCTCAAGCTGCCGCCGAATGGCGGAGAGATAAGGCAATATAGAAATGTATAAGTCCCCCTAATTTTAGTCCGGAAAGCCTGAGCACTTTCACAACATACCTGTCTGAACAGCAGGTTCTGTGGCTGGAAGATATTATGCGATTTCCCACGTATCATAGGTCTAAGACTAATATTTCGGGGAGCGATTATCGTCTCTGTCCAGAGTCCGAGTCGTGACACCCTGTAATACGTTTAATTTTACAGCTGCTAGAAGGTTGGAGTGAACTTTTATAGGGTCAGCACAAAAGATGGATGCACCTATATAGATCGAGTTTAATCGCAAAACTAGGTATAATAAAAAATTGTTCGTCCGTTTTTACAGAGAATTTTTCTTAAGGAAGGTATGTTAGCGCGGATACGCAAAAAACTAGTTTCTTAACTATATCACCAATGTTTATTTGAAAAATGTTTGAATAATTAAATCTATAGCTAAAATATATTTTGGCAAATTTTTTACATTCTGGTACATTTTTTTTTTACAGAAAAAAAGAGTAAGTGGCAACCGTGATTATATCAAAGACATACAATTAGAATACTCTAGATCACTGGTCGGCATGATTCAATAATACAAGGTTCGATAAACTGACAGCTGTCTCTCTCGCACCGCTCCCTTAGCAGCGGCACCGTGTTGCTTCTTTGCAAATTTACTTGGAAAAATGTAGCTTTGGGTGAAATAGAATTATAAGCTTTTGTGCAATATGTTTATTTGTATGCACATGAAGCACATTTAACTAATTAAAACATAAATTGTTTTTAAATTGGATGTTTACATAAATCTCATAGTAGTTTTATTCTAATTCTGAGTCCTTTTGCAGTTTTTATACAGCTAAATAGCACATTATAACACATTACGTAATTCACGTAGATATATATATTCATATTTTGTTCAATATTTCATTTAAAATGCCAGATTTCTTGCAAATAGATTAGAATTTACAAAAGGAATTTCACTACTAATTGCCTACTTTGCGTACTTTTCTATTACCATTTTCGCACCAAGGGATTTCTTCTCCTTTCTCCGTCCTTCGTAAATGCAACGTTTTGTAAGGGAGTCTCAAACCGCGGCTGTCAATAATTATCTAACCTTGTATTATTGAATCATGACTGGTCGGCAACAAGAATGATAGAATACAAGATTGCGCCCATGAGAGAGCATTTTTGCGTGACGTCGTCTTGGTGCAGTTGCGAGAGAGGAATGCCATAGGAAAATATGTAAACAATGCGGAAAAATGTGCTAATATCAATATTAAATGGTCCAATTTTGCAGGAATAAATATACAAAGTTTAAGGAATAGGATAAGTACGATTTTCAGCACATGTCAGATTTTGGAAAAATGGAGGAAGTCATTACATATGACATATGTACATATGTAGATACGTACATAACAAAAACTTACTTTTATCGCACACTTGCAGACTTCATTTTGCCTTGTAATGTTTCAATAATTGTGTAAAACTACGCAGAAATACTAACGCACAAATAGTTATTTGCCTACTGTTTTTGGGTTAGTGCGCAGAGGGGGATTGGGCATGGGTCTCGATATCTAACCCACTAGAAAGAGCACAGTTCACACTTTGTAAAAAGTCACACCTAATCCTTCGAAACATTCCACATACCTCTGGGCAGCCATTGGAATATGGTCTAAAATTTGCATTTTTACACCGGAAATGTAAACTCGATAAACAGTATTTTTGTGCGGAACACCTTTCTATTGTCAAAGGTATTCAAAATTTCTTGTGAATATAACCCTGGCCACGCTATCCACAGTATATATGCGTAAAACTCACTCCGAAATTCACAAAAAGTGCATTTTTTAAACCGAATTTATTAATAAATTAGTGGCCACAAATTACAAAATTAAGTTTAGCAATAAAGTGTAGACCCTTGGCTACAAGTGTTTGTAAAATCTTTTTATCGGGACACAATAGCCCGAAATCTTTGCGCAAATAACTAAACCGTTGCCAGTTAAATCGTTAATTGGTTTTCTTCAATCAACAATTGCACCAAGATGACGTCACGCACACAGCTGATTCTGTCAAATTCACAAAGAGCGGTTTAGCGGTACCGCGACAAGAATGATAGAATACAAGATTGCGCCGATTGCAGCAGAATTCGTGAGAGTAATTTTGGCGTGACGTCACCGTAGAGTTGACAACTGAGAGCGGCAAATAAAACTGCTGTCTAGTGATGTGCTGAATTGTCGGTACCCAATACTTAAAAAAGGTTTCGGTACCAAATACTTCCTTATCGGTACACGATACTGATTCTTTACATTAAACCTTCGCCATTATATGCATTTCAAGTTTAGAAAAAAACGTTCATTATCAATTTATATGATATCGGCTAAAACACTTGAACTTATCGCAACAGAAATATTATTTTATCAGTTTTAACCTTGGTCGATCCAAGGTTCAAGAAAAATACTTTGACGGATGAAGAAGCCTTTCAGGGGAGAGATTCTGTAGCCAGTTAGCGACAAGTTTCGGATCGATATCGCACTTGTTGACTTACAAATATTTGATATCAAACGTCGACAAAACCGATACCGATTCGAAAATTGTCGTTAACTGGTTACAGAATCTGTCCCAGGCCTACAAAAATGATATCGTCCGATTCAGCTGGAACAAAAATGCTTCAAACAAGTAAGGGTTTCTCTGTATTATGGCACCGAACCGATATATATACATCTTTCATTTGAATCAGTAAAAAAGCTCTATTGGCTCTTACATTCGGGTTTTGTTAGGCGTTTTTTCCATATTTTTGGCCTATGTGCGCTTTTATTCGAAACCTAAATGTTTCGGTACCGAGTATCGAGAGTATTGGGTACTTAAAAGTATTGACTCAGCACATCACTACTGCTGTCTTCTCTACTATGACGTCACCAAAACAGCTGATTCTGTCAAAATCACTGAGAGCCGGGTAGCGGTATCGTCATCGGCGCCACCTCTGTATTCTCTCCACCGTGGTACCGCGCTGGGCGTAATCTCTATTTCTCTCAATCGTGGGTTGGCAAAGCTAACTCGCGCAGTGTTGCCAACTTCTGAGTTTCAAAAAGCACCAAAACTTGGGAAAAAAGGCGTTTTACCGTACTAAAAGCACTAATTTTTTTATACCAAAGGATATTTTTTTCATAACAGTTTGTATTTAACATAAGTGAAAAAAAATAATATTTATAAGTATAATTCAATACGCAAAACTTTTTCTCATGCTGACGAAGTAATACCGAAGTAAGTACTGCAGATTAAAACTGGTATATTTATAATAATAATAGATTGGCGCTTACACATATGTTAGTGTTTGGCCGAGCTTCTCCTCCGATTTGTGGCGTGCGCCTTGATATTGTCACACAAAGGGGGTATACTGGTATATTTAGAGGAAGAAAAATCGAATCGCAACAAACGAAAAAATAAATGTAGATTCTTTTAAATTCAGTGCTGCTACAGCTTTAAATATTTCAAATTATTTCATGTTCTAACTATCTATGAGAAATTTTAGTTCAGAAGAAGAGCACTAAAAAAGGCACTAGGCACTGAACAATTTCTTTTGGCGTTTTAATTTTCAAAAAGCACTAAATCTAGTGCTTAAAGCACCAAGTTGGCAACTATGAACTCGCGTGAGCAGTACGCTCATCACACGCATTCTTACACTATTCAAATCAGTCTTTGCTGAGACAGCAGCGAAGCAACATAGCCCAGCAAAAATCGCGTTTACTTCATGCATGCATGTAAAGAGTACTCCCTAAGGACCAAGGAGTACTCCAAAATTAACCACAATTCATATAAAAAATATAGTCCAATTAACATTGCGATGTCCTAGGGCAGGACCATATACTCCATCTCTGAATTACATCAGAGTAGCACAAAACTACTCCTACATATTAACAATGGCATTGTTGTTACATTTTTTTCGCTTGTACACGCTTTTGTTCTTCACTTCGCAGATGCTTTTTCGAATTTAACAAAAACCAAAAACAAAAATAAAAAATTACATGTTGCCTCTGTCGGTATTCGAACCCAAACATGCTGGGAGCAAACAACTAAAATCGAGCACGTCTACACGTTCAGCTACAGCCAGACATGCAAATGTGCTTTCAAGTGCTCACCTTCAATCACATTTCGTTAAAACACGAGCCAGAATCGGGTAACAATAAGCTGGTGCAGAGACACGAGTTGGCCCGCTACAACGTGACAGAGGAACACTTCTGTCCAATATATCACAAATAGACTACATGGTCCAACGATTTTTGCAGGGAGGCGGAGCTCCGTTGCTTATTTTCGTAGCCGACAGTGTTCGCTTAAGGCTGGTTTTCATTAGGTCAAAATTACTGACATCAAAAACTGACTTCATCTAACAGCTGTTTAAAAACTGACTAAATGTCGATACCGCAGTGCATGTCAAATAATAATAATAATAATAATAATAATAATAATAATAATAGTAATAACAGATTGGCGCTTACACATATGTTAGTGTTTGGCCGAGCTTCTCCTCCGACTTGTGGCGTGGCGTGATGTTGTCACACAAAGCGGAGGGACCTACCGTTTTACGCCGACTCCGAACGGCGATTGTATTTTTATGAGAAGCTGTTTTTCATGGCAGAAATAACCTCGGAGGTTGCCATTGCCTGCCGAGGGACGACCGCTGTTAAGAAAAAACCTTTTTCTATATTTTTTGCGATGTTGCTTTGACAAGGGCTTGAACCCAGGTGCTGATGAGTGAAAGCGCGCACTGCTTACCACTACACCTCAGCGGCCGATAATGCATGTCAAATACTGTCGTCAAATTTCGGTGCCATATGACTGACATTCCGTTTTCATTACTGATGTCAAAAATGAAGTTAAATTCTTATAAAAAGTGTAAGTGGATAGAACTCTTCTTGCTAATTTCAACCTTACTAAAATTTTTAGCGCATGTAAAAATGTAAAAAGGAGATATCTACACTATGTTCTCTTATGTTATCTATAACAGTTCTTATGTTAAATATATAATATGTATGTATGTTATTTATTATATTTGAAAAAACCTCAATTCCCAAAAGTAACGTTATTAAGTGGCGTGATTTTCTAACTGAAAGAAACTGGAGGTACTTTAATTTGCCCAGCTTAGAAAAA